>NC_084559.2:39323978-39678145 GCF_033978685.3 Nerophis lumbriciformis
AGTATAACTGTCAAAGTTATATAAACATAACTCCAAAACCAAACATGCATTATGTCTAAAAATGCCTGCAATGATGTATCTATGTGAGTATTACAAGAATCAGTTGTTTTTGTAAGTTTTGCAAATACAAAATATTGGTTTTACTCACTATGACAATATACTGTCACATTCAATCTGACAGTTATTAAAACATAACTCCTAAACCACAAATTCAAAATGACTAATAGTGCCCCGAGAAATATATCTCTGTGTATTTTTCTGGAAAAAAATATTTTGTAAGGTTTGTAAAAACACAAGTTAGTTTTTTTTTTACTCAATATGACAGTATAACTGTCATACTAAATATGAAAATTATAAAAACATAACCCCAAGACCAAACTTCCGTCTAAAATTGCCTGTAATATTGAATTTTTACTAGAACCTGTTGTTTTTGTAAGTTTTGCAAATACAAAATACTGGTTTTACTCACTATGACAATACATCTCACATTTAATCTGACAGTTATTTAAACATAACTTCTCAACCACACATGCAAATATGTTAATAATGCCTGGAGAAATGTATTTTTGTGAGTTTACTGGGAAAAAAAATATTTTGTAAGGTTTTTAAAGACACAAGTTAGATTTTTTTACTCAATATGACAGAATAACTGTCATACTAAATATGAAAGTTATATAAACATAATTTCAAAACCAAACATGCATTATAATAAATAAATGATAAATGGGTTATACTTCTATAGCGCTTTTCTACTTTCAAGGTACTCAAAGCGCTTTGACAGTATTACCACATTCACCCATTCACACACACATTCACACACTGATGGCGGGAGCTGCCATGCAAGGCGCTAACCAGCAGCCATCAGGAGCAAGGGGTGAAGTGTCTTGCCCAACGACACAACGGACGTGACTAGGATGGTAGAAGGTGGGGATTGAACCCCAGTAACCAGATTACTGGCACGGCCACTCTACCAACTTCGCCACGCCGTCCCATTATATCTAAAAAAGGCCTGTAATATTGTATCTATATGAGTTTTACTACAATCAGGTACTTTGGTAAGGTTTACAAATACAAAAAATAAGTTTTACTCATGACAGTATAACTGCCACACGCAATATGACAGTTATTTAAACATAAATCCTAAACCACAAATGCTAAATGGCTATTAATGCCTGGAGAAATGTGCCTTTGTGAGGTTTTACTGGAAACAAAAAAAAAATTGTAATGTTTGTAAGACACAAGTTAGTTTTTTTTTTACTCAATATATAGCTGTCTAACTAAATATGAAAGTTATATAGACATGCATTATATCTAAAAATTCCTGTAATATTTTTTATACATGAGTTTTACCTGAATTATGTATTTTGGTAAGGTTTACAAATACAAAAATTAGGTTTTACTCATAATGACAATATAACTGCCACATTCAAAATGACATTTATTTAAACATAACTCCTAAACCAAACACACTCAAAGGCTAATAATGCCTGGACAAATGTATATTTGTGAGTTTTACTGGAAAACAATAATTTGTAAGGTTTGTAAAGACACAAGTTAGTTTTCTTTTACTCAATATGATGGTATAACTGTCATACTAAATATGAAAGTTATATAAACATAACTCCAAAACCAAACATGCCTTATGTTTAAAAATGCTTGAATTTTGAATCCATGTGAGTTTCACTAGAAACAGGTATTTTGGTAAGGTTTAAAAATACAAAAAATAGGTTTTACTCATAATGACAGTATAACTGCCACATTCAAAATGACAGTTATTTAAACATAACTCCTAAACAAAATATGCTAAATGGCTAATAATGCCTGGAGAAAGGTATCTTTGTGAGTTTTACTGGAAAAAAAAATATTTTGTAAGTTTTGTATAGACACAAGTTAGTTTTTTTTTACTCAATATGATGGAAATATTCTTTATGTCTAAATCCTGCAATATTGTATCTATGTGAGTTTTATCAGAATCAGGTATTTTGGTAAGGTTTACAAATACAAAAAATAAGTTTTACTCATAATGACAGTATAACTGCCACACTCAATATAACAGTTATTTAAACATAACTCCTAAACCAAACATAATTAATGGCTAATAATGCCTGGAGAAATGTATCTTTGTGAGTTTTACCTGAAAAAAATATTTTTTAAGGTTTATAAAGACACAAGTTAGTTTTTTTTTACTCAACATGATGGCATAACTGTCATACTAAAAATGAAAGTTATATAAATAGAACTCCAAAACCAAACATGCATTATGTCTAAAAATCCCTGCAATGATGTATCTATGTGAGTATTACTAGAATCAGTTGTTTTTGTAAGTTTTGCAAATACAAAATGTTGGTTTTACTCACTATGACAATATACTGTCACATTCAATCTGACAGTTATTGAAACATAACTCCTAAACCACAAATTCAAAATGACTAATAATGCCTCGAGAAATATATCTCTGTGTATTTTTCTGGAAAAAAATATTTTGTAAGGTTTGTAAAAACACAAGTTAGTTTTTTTTTTACTCAATATGACAGTATAACTGTCATACTAAATATGAAAATTATAAAAACATAACCCCAAGACCAAACTTCCGTCTAAAAATGCCTGTAATATTGAATTTTACTAGAATCTGTTGTTTTTGTAAGTTTTGCAAATACAAAATACTGGTTTTACTCACTATGACAATATACTCTCACATTTAATCTGACAGTTATTTAAACATAACTTCTCAACCAAACATGCAAATATGTTAATAATGCCTGGAGAAATGTATTTTTGTGAGTTTACTGGGAAAAAAATATTTTGTAAGGTTTTTAAAGACACAAGTTAGATTTTTTTACTCAATATGACAGAATAACTGTCATACTAAATATGAAATTTATATAAACATAATTTCAAAACCAAACATGCAATATAATAAATAAATGATAAATGGGTTATACTTGTATAGCGCTTTTCTACCTTCAAGGTACTCAAAGCGCTTTGACAGTATTACCACATTCACCCATTCACACACACATTCACACACTGATGGCGGGAGCTGCCATGCAAGGCGCTAACCAGCAGCCATCAGGAGCAAGGGGTGAAGTGTCTTGCCCAACGACACAACGGACGTGACTAGGATGGTAGAAGGTGGGGATTGAACCCCAGTAACCAGCAACCCTCTGATTGCTGGCATGGCCACTCTACCAACTTCGCCACGCCTAATAAAGCCTAAAACAATGCATCCTTGTAAGTTTTATTCGAAACATATGCTATTATAAGGCTTGCAAACACAAAAAGTAGTTTTTTACTCATTGTGACAGTAATGTTCTTAAAATCCTGAGATAATGCGAAATAAGCAATAAAAATGTTTTTCAACATAATTCCTACACCAAACATGCAACATGTCTAATAATGCCTGGAGAAATGTATTTTTGTGAGTTTCACTGGAAGAAAATATTTTGTAAGGTTTATAAAGACACAAGTTAGTTTTTTTTACTCAATATAATGGTATAACTGTCTTACTAAATGTGAAAGTTTATAAACAAATCTTCAAAACCAAAACTGCAATCCGTCTACAAATGCCTGTAATATTGAATCTATGTGAGTTTTACTAGAATCAGGTATTTTGTTAAGGTTTACAAATACAAAAATTAGGTTTTACTCATAATGACAGTATAACTGCCACACTCAATATGACAGTTATTTAAATATAACTCCTAAACCACACATGCAAAATGGCTAATAATGCGTTGAAAAATGTATCTTTGTGAGTTTTACTGGAAAAAAAAATATTTTGTAAAGTTTGTAAAGACACAAGTTACTTTTTTTTTACTCAATATGACAGTATAGCTGTCTTACTAAATATGACAGTTATATCAACATAACTCCAAACTAAAACATGCATTATGTCTAAAAATGCCTGTAATATTTTTTATACATGAGTTTTACCTGAATTATGTATTTTGGTAAGGTTTACAAATACAAAAATTAGGTTATACTCATAATGACTATATAACTGCCACATTCAAAATGACATTTATTTAAACATAACTCCTAAACCAAACATGCTCAAAGGCTAATAATGCTTGGACAAATGTATATTTGTTAGTTTTACTGGAAAACAATCATTTGCAAGGTTTGTAAAGACACAAAATAGTTTTTTTTTACTCGATATGATGGTATAATTGTCATACTAAATATAAAAGTTATATAAACATGACTCCAAAACCAAACATGCTTTATGTTTAAAAATGCTTGAATTTTGAATCCATGTGAGTTTCACTAGAAACAGGTATTTTGGTAAGGTTTACAAAAACAAAAAATAGGTTTTACTCATAATGACAGTATAACTGCCACGTTCAAAATGACAGTTTTTTAAACATAACTCCTAAACAAAATATGCTAAATGGCTAATAATGCCTGGAGAAAGGTAGCTTTGTGAGTTTTACTGGAAAAAAAACATGTTTTGTAAGGTTTGTAAAGACACTAATTAGTTGTTGTTTTTTTTACTCAATTTGACAGTATAACTGTCATAAAAAAATGTAAAAGTTATATAAACATAACTCCAAAACCAAACATGCATTATGTCTAAAAATGCCTGTAATATTGTATCCATGTAAGTTTTACTAGAATCATATGTTTTTGTAACTTTTGCAAATACAATATATTGGTTTTACTCACTAGGACAGTTTTAAAAATAACTGTCACATTCAATCTGACAGTTATCTCTCCTAATCCAAATATGCTAAATGGCTAATAATGCCTGGAGAAATGAATCTTTGTGAGTTTTGCTGGAAAAAAAATATTTTGTAAGGTTTGTAAAGACACAAGTTTTATAACTGTCATACTAAATATGAAAGTTAAATAAACATAACTCCAAAACCAAACTTGCAATCCGTCTAAAAATGCCTGTAGTATTAAATCTATGTGAGTTTTACCAGAATCAGATATTTTGGTAAGGTTTACAAATACAAAACTTAAAGTTAAAAGTTATATAATATATAATGACAGTATAACTGCAACATTTGATATGACAGTTATTTAAACATAACTCCTAAACTACACATGCAAAATGGCTAATAATGCCTGGAGAAATGTATCTTTGTGAGTTTTACTGGGGGAAAAAAGATTTTGTAAGGTTTGTAAAGACACAAGTTACTTTTTTTTACTCAATATGACAGTATAACCATCATACTGAATTTGAAAGTTATATAAACATAACTCCAAAACCAAACATACATTATGTCTAAAAAAGCCTGTAATATTGTATCCATGTGAGTTTTACTAGAAACAGTTGTTTTTGTAAGGTTTGCAAATACAAAATATTGGCATTACTCACTATGACAGTATACCTACTCAGTGGCCTAGTGTACCTACTCAGTGGCCTAGTGGTTAGAGTGTCCGCCCTGAGATCGGTAGGTTGTGGGTTCAAACCCCGGCCGAGTCATACCAAAGACTATAAAAATGGAACCCATTACCTCCCTGCTTGGCACTCAGTATCAAGGGTTGAAATTGGGGGTTGAATCACCAAAAATGATTCCCGGGCGCGGCCACCGCTGCTGCCCACTGCTCCCCTCACCTCCCAGGGGTGATCAAGGGTGATGGGTTAAATGCAGAGAATAATTTCGCCACACCTAGTGTGTGTGTGACAATCATTGGTACTTTAACTTTAACTTTACTGTCACATTCAATCTGACAGTTATTAAACATAACTACTAAACCACACATGCAAAATGGCTAAAAACGCCTGGAGAAATGTATCTATGTGAGTTTTACTGGAAAAAAAGAATTCGTAAGGTTTATAAAGACACAAATTAGTTTTTTTTTACTCAATAAGACAGTATTACTGTCATACTAAATGTAAAAGTAATATAAACATAACTCCAAAACCAAATATGCATTATGTCTACAAATGCCTGTAATATTGTATCCATGTGAGTTTTACTAGAATCAGTTGTTTTTGTAAGGTTTGCAAATATTACATTTTGGTTTTACTCACTATGACAGTATACTGTCACATTCAATCTGACTGTTATTTAAAAATAAATTCTAAACCACAGATGCAAAATGGCTAATAATAACTGGAGAAATGTATTTTTGTGAGTTTTATTGGAAAAAAAAAATATTTTGTAAGGTTTGTATGGGCACAAGTTAGTTTTTTTTACTCAATATGATGGAAATATGCTTTATGTCTAAAAAATCCTGCAATATTGTATCTATAGGAGTTTTATCAGAATCAGGTATTTTGGTAAGGTTTACAAATACAAAAAATAGATTTTACTCATAATGACAGTATAACTGCCACACTCAATATGACAGTTATTTATACATAACTCCTAAACCAAACATGATTAATGGCTAATAATGCCTGGAGAAATGTATCTTAGTGAGTTTTACTGGAAAAAAATATTTTTTATGGTTTAAAAAGACACAAGTTAGTTTTTTTTTTACTCAATATGATGAACTGTCATACTAAATATGAAAGTTATGTAAACATAACTCCAAAACCAAACATGCATTATGTCTAAAAATGCCTGTAATATTGTATCTATGTGAGTTTTACCAGAATCAGGTAATTTGGTAAGGTTTTACTCATTATGACAGTATACTGTCACATTCAATCTGACAGTTATTTAAACATAATGTAACTGCTAAACCACACATAAAAAATGGCTAATAATCCCTGGAGAAATGTATCTTTGTGAGTTTTCCTGAAAAAAAAAAAAAAAAAATGTAAGGTTTGTAAAGACACAAGTTAGTTTTTTTTTACTCAATATGATTGTATAACTGTCATACTAAATATAAAAGTTGTATAAACATAACCCTAAATCCAAACATGCATTATGTATAAAAATGCCTGTAAAATTATATATATGTGAGTTTTACCAGAATCATGTGTTTTGGTAAGGTTTACAAATACAAAAAATAGGTTTTATTCATAAAGACAGTATAACTGCCACACTCAATACGACAGTTATTTAAACATAACTCTTAAACCTCACATGCAAAATGGCTAATAATACCTGGGGAAATGTATCTTTGTAAGTTTTACAAGAAAAAAATATTTTGTAAGGTTTGTAAAGACAAAAGTTAGTTTTTTTTTACTCAATACGATGGTATAAATGTCATACAATATATGAAAGTTATATAAACATAATTCCAAAACCAAACTCCTAAACCAAACTTGCAATATGTCTTAAACTGCCTGTAATATTGAATCTATGTGAGTTTTACCAGAATCAGATATTTTGGTAAGGTTTACAAATACAAAACTTGGGTTATACTCATAATGACAGTATAACTGCAACATTTGATATGACAGTTATTTTAACATAACTCTTAAACCACACATGCAAAATGGCTAATAATGCCTGGAGAAATGTATCTTTGTGAGTTTTACTGGGTAAAAAATATATTTTATAAGGTTTGTAAAGACACAAGTTAGTTTTTTTTACTCAATATGATCGTATAACTGTCATACTAAATATGAAAGTTGTATAAACATAACCCTAAAACCAAACATGCATTATGTATAAAAATGCCTGTAAAATTCTTTATATGTTAGATTTACCAGAATCATGTATTTTGGTAAGGTTTACAAATAAAAAAATAGGTTTTATTCATAATGACAGTATAACTGCCACACTCAATACGACAGTTATTTAAACATAACTCTTAAACCACACATGCAAAATGGCTAATAATGCCTGTAGAAATGTATCTTTGTAAGTTTTACCAGAAAACAATATTTTGTAAGGTTTGTAAAGACAAAAGTTAGTTTTTTTTTACTCAATATGATGGTATAAATGTCATACTAAATATGACAGTTATATAAACATAATTCCAAAACCAAACTCCTAAACCAAACTTGCAATATGTCTTAAACTGCCTGTAATATTGAATCTATGTGAGTTTTACCAGAATCAGGTATTTTGGTAAGGTTTACAAATACAAAGCCTGGGTTTTACTCATAATGACAGTATAACTGCAACATTTGATATGACAGTTATTTAAACATAACTCCTAAACCACACATGCATTATGTCTAAAAATGCCTGTAATATTGTATCCATGTGAGTTTAACTAGAAACAGTTGTTTTTGTAAGATTTGCAAATACAAAATATTGGCTTTACTCACTATGACAGTATACTGTCACATTCAATCTGACAGTTATTTAAACATAACTACTAAACCACACATGCAAAATGGCTAAAAAAGCCTGGAGAAATGTATCTATGTGAGTTTTACTGGAAAAAAATAATTCGTAAGGTTTATAAAAAAAACAAGTTAGTTTTTTTTAACTCAATATGACAGTATTACTGTCATACTAAATATAAAAGTGATATAAACATAACTCCAAAACCAAACATGCATTATGTCTAAAAATGCCTGTAATATTGTATCCATTTGAGTTTTACTAGAATCAGTTCTTTTTATAAGGTTTTCAAATATAAAATTTTGTTTTACTCACTATGACAGTATACTGTCACATTCAATCTGACTGTTATTTAAACATAAATTCTAAACCACGGATGCAAAATGGCTAATAATAACTGGAGAAATGTATTTTTGTGAGTTTTTTTGGAAAAAAAATACTTTATAAGGTTTGTATAGACACAAGTTAGTTTTTTTTTACTCAATATGCTGGAAATATGCTTTATGTCTAAAAAATCCTGTAATATTGTATCTATGTGAGTTGTATCAGAATCAGGTATTTTGGTAAGGTTTACAAATACAAAAAATAGGTTTTACTCATAATGACAGTAAAACTGCCACACTCAATATGACAGTTATTTATACATAACTCCTAAACCAAACATGATTAATGGCTAATAATGCCTGGAGAAATGTATCTTAGTGAGTTTTACTGGAAAAAAATATTTTTTAAGGTTTAAAAAGACACAAGTTAGTTTTTTTTTACTCAATATGATGGCATAACTGTCATACTAAATATGAAAGTTATATGAACATAACTCCAAAACCAAACATGCATTATGTCTAAAAAAAAGCCTGTAATATTGTATCTATGTGAGTTTTACCAGAATCAGGTAATTTGGTAAGGTTTACAAATACAAAAAGTAGGTTTTACTCATTATGACAGTATACTGTCACATTCAATCTGACAGTTATTTAAACATAATGTAACTGCTAAACCACACATAAAAAATGGCTAATAATCCCTGGAGAAATGTATCTTTGTGAGTTTTCCTGAAAAAAAAAAAAAAAAAAATGTAAGGTTTGTAAAGACACAAGTTAGTTTTTTTTTACTCAATATGATTGTATAACTGTCATACTAAATATGAAAGTTGTATAAACATAACCCTAAATCCAAACATGCATTATGTATAAAAATGCCTGTAAAATTCTATATATGTGAGTTTTACCAGAATCATGTATTTTGGTAAGGTTTACAAATACAAAAAATAGGTTTTATTCATAAAGACAGTATAACTGCCACACTCAATACGACAGTTATTTAAACATAACTCTTAAACCTCACATGCAAAATGGCTAATAATACCTGGAGAAATGTATCTTTGTAAGTTTTACAAGAAAAAAATATTTTGTAAGGTTTGTAAAGACAAAAGTTAGTTTTTTTTTTACTCAATACGATGGTATAAATGTCATACTATATATGAAAGTTATATAAACATAATTCCAAAACCAAACTCCTAAACCAAACTTGCAATATGTCTTAAACTGCCTGTAATATTGAATCTATGTGAGTTTTACCAGAATCAGATATTTTGGTAAGGTTTACAAATACAAAACTTGGGTTATACTCATAATGACAGTATAACTGCAACATTTGATATGACAGTTATTTTAACATAACTCTTAAACCACACATGCAAAATGGCTAATAATGCCTGGAGAAATTTATCTTTGTGAGTTTTACTGGGAAAAAAATATATTTTGTAAGGTTTGTAAAGACACAAGTTAGTTTTTTTTACTGAATATGATTGTATAACTGTCATACTAAATATGAAAGTTGTATAAACATAACCCTAAAACCAAACATGCATTATGTATAAAAATGCCTGTAAAATTCTTTAGATGTTAGATTTACCAGAATCATGTATTTTGGTAAAGTTTACAAATAAAAAAATAGGTTTTATTCATAATGACAGTATAACTGCCACACTCAATACGACAGTTATTTAAACATAACTCTTAAACCACACATGCAAAATGGCTAATAATGCCTGTAGATATGTATCTTTGTAAGTTTTACCAGAAAACAATATTTTGTAAGGTTTGTAAAGACAAAAGTTAGGTTTTTTTTACTCAATATGATGGTATAAATGTCATGCTAAATATGACAGTTATATAAACATAATTCCAAAACCAAACTCCTAAACCAAACTTGCAATATGTCTTAAACTGCCTGTAATATTGAATCTATGTGAGTTTTACCAGAATCAGGTATTTTGGTAAGGTTTACAAATACAAAGCCTGGGTTTTACTCATAATGACAGTATAACTGCAACATTTGATATGACAGTTATTTAAACATAACTCCTAAACCACACATGCATTATGTCTAAAAATGCCTGTAATATTGTATCCATGTGAGTTTAACTAGAAACAGTTGTTTTTGTAAGGTTTGCAAATATTACATTTTGGTTTTACTCACTATGACAGTATACTGTCACATTCAGTCTGACTGTTATTTAAACATAAATTCTAAACCACAGATGCAACATGGCTAATAATAACTGGAGAAATGTATTTTTGTGAGGTTTATTGGGAAAAAAAAATATTTTGTAAGGTTGTATGGGCACAAGTTAGTTTTTTTTACTCAATATGATGGAAATATGCTTTATGTCTAAAACATCCTGCAATATTGTATCTATAGGAGTTTTATCAGAATCAGGTATTTTGGTAAGGTTTACAAATACAAAAAATAGGTTTTACTCATAATGACAGTATAACTGTCACACTCAATATGACAGTTATTTATACATAACTCCTAAACCAAACATGATTAATGGCTAATAATGCCTGGAGAAATGTATCTTAGTGAGTTTTACTGGAAAAAAATATTTTTTAAGGTTTAAAAAGACACAAGTTAGTTTTTTTTTACTCAATATGATTGTATAACTGTCATACTAAATATGAAAGTTGTATAAACATAACCCTAAATCCAAACATGCATTATGTATAAAAATGCCTATAAAATTCTATATATGTGAGTTTTACCAGAATCATGTGTTTTGGTAAGGTTTACAAATACAAAAAATAGGTTTTATTCATAAAGTCAGTATAACTGCCACACTCAATACGACAGTTATTTAAACATAACTCTTAAACCTCACATGCAAAATGGCTAATAATACCTGGGGAAATGTATCTTTGTAAGTTTTACTAGAAAACATTTTTTTGTAAGGTTTGTAAAGACAAAAGTTAGTTTTTTTTTTACTCAATACGATGGTATAAATGTCATACTATATATGAAAGTTATATAAACATAATTCCAAAACCAAACTCGTAAACCAAACTTGCAATATGTCTTAAACTGCCTGTAATATTGAATCTATGTGAGTTTTACCAGAATCAGATATTTTGGTAAGGTTTACAAATACCAAACTTGGGTTATACTCATAATGACAGTATAACTGCAACATTTGATATGACAGTTATTTTAACATAACTCTTAAACCACACATGCAAAATGGCTAATAATGCCTGGAGAAATGTATCTTTGTGAGTTTTACTGGGAAAAAAATATATTTTGTAAGGTTTGTAAAGACACAAGTTAGTTTTTTTTTACTCAATATGATTGTATAACTGTCATACTAAATATGAAAGTTGTATAAACATAACCCTAAAACCAAACATGCATTATGTATAAAAATGCCTGTAAAATTCTTTATATGTTAGATTTACCAGAATCATGTATTTTGGTAAGGTTTACAAATACAAAAAATAGGTTTTATTCATAATGACAGTATAACTGCCACACTCAATACGACAGTTATTTAAACATAACTCTTAAACCACACATGCAAAATGGCTAATAATGCCTGGAGAAATGTATCTTTGTAAGTTTTGCCAGAAAACAATATTTTTTAAGGTTTGTAAAGACAAAAGTTAGTTTTTTTTTTACTCAATATGATGGTATAAATGTCATACTAAATATGACAGTTATATAAACATAATTCCAAAACCAAAATCCTAAACCAAACTTGCAATATGTCTTAAACTGCCTGTAATATTGAATCTATGTGGGTTTTACCAGAATCAGGTATTTTGGTAAGGTTTACAAATACAAAGCCTGGGTTTTACTCATAATGACAGTATAACTGCAACATTTGATATGACAGTTATTTAAACATAACTCCTAAACCACACATGCATTATGTCTAAAAATGCCTGTAATATTGTATCCATGTGAGTTTAACTAGAAACAGTTGTTTTTGTAAGATTTGCAAATACAAAATATTGGCTTTACTCACTATGACAGTATACTGTCACATTCAATCTGACAGTTATTTAAACATAACTACTAAACCACACATGCAAAATGGCTAAAAAAAGCCTGGAGAAATGTATCTATGTGAGTTTTACTGGAAAAAAATAATTCGTAAGGTTTATAAAAAAAACAAGTTAGTTTTTTTTAACTCAATATGACAGTATTACTGTCATACTAAATGTAAAAGTGATATAAACATAAACCCAAAAACAAACATGCATTATGTCTAAAAATGCCTGTAATATTGTATCCATTTGAGTTTTCCTAGAATCAGTTGTTTTTATAAGGTTTTCAAATATAACATTTTGTTTTACTCACTATGACAGTATACTGTCACATTCAATCTGACTGTTATTTAAACATAAATTCTAAACCACGGATGCAAAATGGCTAATAATAACTGGAGAAATGTATTTTTGTGAGTTTTTTTGGAAAAAAAATACTTTGTAAGGTTTGTATAGACACAAGTTAGTTTTTTTTTTTACTCAATATGATGGAAATATGCTTTATGTCTAAAAAATCTTGTAATATTGTATCTATGTGAGTTTTATCAGAATCAGGTATTTTGGTAAGGTTTACAAATACAAAAAATAGGTTTTACTTATAATGACAGTATAACTGCCACACTCAATATGACAGTTATTTATACATAACTCCTAAACCAAACATGATTAATGGCTAATAATGCCTGGAGAAATGTATCTTAGTGAGTTTTACTGGAAAAAAATATTTTTTAAGGTTTAAAAAGACACAAGTTAGTTTTTTTTTACTCAATATGATGGCATAACTGTCATACTAAATATGAAAGTTATATAAACATAACTCCAAAACCAAACATGCATTATGTCTAAAAAAAAAAGCCTGTAATATTGTATCTATGTGAGTTTTACCAGAATCAGGTAATTTGGTAAGGTTTACAAATACAAAAAGGAGGTTTTACTCATTATGACAGTATACTGTCACATTCAATCTGACAGTTATTTAAACATAATGTAACTGCTAAACCACACATAAAAAATGGCTAATAATCCCTGGAGGAATGTATCTTTGTGAGTTTTCCTGAAAAAAAAAAAAAAAAAAATGTAAGGTTTGTAAAGACACAAGTTAGTTTTTTTTTACTCAATATGATTGTATAACTGTCATACTAAATATGAAAGTTGTATAAACATAACCCTAAATCCAAACATGCATTATGTATAAAAATGCCTGTAAAATTCTATATATGTGAGATTTACCAGAATCATGTATTTTGGTAAGGTTTACAAATACAAAAAATAGGTTTTATTCATAAAGACAGTATAACTGCCACACTCAATACGACAGTTATTTAAACATAACTCTTAAACCTCACATGCAAAATGGCTAATAATACCTGGAGAAATGTATCTTTGTAAGTTTTACTAGAAAAAAAAATATTTTGTAAGGTTTGTAAAGACAAAAGTTTTTTTTTTTTTACTCAATACGATGGTATAAATGTCATACTATATATGAAAGTTATATAAACATAATTCCAAAACCAAACTCCTAAACCAAACTTGCAATATGTCTTAAACTGCCTGTAATATTGAATCTATGTGAGTTTTACCAGAATCAGATATTTTGGTAAGGTTTACAAATACAAAACTTGGGTTATACTCATAATGACAGTATAGCTGCAACATTTGATACGACAGTTATTTTAACATAACTCTTTAACCACACATGCAAAAAGGCTAATAATGCCTGGAGAAATGTATCTTTGTGAGTTTTACTGGGAAAAAAATATATTTTATAAGGTTTGTAAAGACACAAGTTAGTTTTTTTTTACTCAATTTGATTGGATAACTGTCATACTAAATATGAAAGTTGTATAAACATAACCCTAAAACCAAACATGCATTATGTATAAAAATGCCTGTAAAATTATTTATATGTTAGTTTTACCAGAATCATGTATTTTGGTAAGGTTTACAAATACAAAAAATAGGTTTTATTCATAATGACAGTATAACTGCCACACTCAATACGATAGTTATTTAAACATAACTCTTAAACCACACATGCAAAATGGCTAATAATGCCTGGAGAAATGTATCTTTGTAAGTTTTACCAGAAAAAAAATATTTTGTAAGGTTTGTAAAGACAAAAGCTAGTTTTTTTTTTACTCAATATGATGGTATAAATGTCATACTAAATATGACAATTATATAAACATAATTCCAAAACCAAAATCCTAAACCAAACTTGCAATATGTCTTAAACTGCCTGTAATATTGAATCTATGTGGGTTTTACCAGAATCAGGTATTTTGGTAAGGTTTACAAATACAAAGCCTGGGTTTTACTCATAATGACAGTATAACTGCAACATTTGATATGACAGTTATTTAAACATAACTCCTAAACCACACATGCATTATGTCTAAAAATGCCTGTAATATTGTATCCATGTGAGTTTAACTAGAAACAGTTGTTTTTGTAAGATTTGCAAATACAAAATATTGGCTTTACTCACTATGACAGTATACTGTCACATTCAATCTGACAGTTATTTAAACATAACTACTAAACCACACATGCAAAATGGCTAAAAAAGCCCGGAGAAATGTATCTATGTGAGTTTTACTGGAAAAAAAGAATTCGTAAGGTTTATAAAAAAAACAAGTTAGTTTTTTTTAACTCAATATGACAGTATTACTGTCATACTAAATGTAAAAGTGATATAAACATAAACCCAAAACCAAACATGCATTATGTCTAAAAATGCCTGTAATATTGTATCCATTTGAGTTTTACTAGAATCAGTTGTTTTTATAAGGTTTTCAAATATAACATTTTGTTTTACTCACTATGACAGTATACTGTCACATTCAATCTGACTGTTATTTAAACATAAATTCTAAACCACGGATGCAAAATGGCTAATAATAACTGGAGAAATGTATTTTTGTGAGTTTTTTTGGAAAAAAAATACTTTGTAAGGTTTGTATAGACACAAGTTAGTTGTTTTTTTTACTCAATATGATGGAAATATGCTTTATGTCTAAAAATTCTTGTAATATTGTATCTATGTGAGTTTTATCAGAATCAGGTATTTTGGTAAGGTTTACAAATACAAAAAATAGGTTTTACTTATAATGACAGTATAACTGCCACACTCAATATGACAGTTATTTATACATAACTCCTAAACCAAACATGATTAATGGCTAATAATGCCTGGAGAAATGTATCTTAGTGAGTTTTACTGGAAAAAAATATTTTTTAAGGTTTAAAAAGACACAAGTTAGTTTTTTTTTACTCAATATGATGGCATAACTGTCATACTAAATATGAAAGTTATATAAACATAACTCCAAAACCAAACATGCATTATGTCTAAAAAAAAAAAAAGCCTGTAATATTGTATCTATGTGAGTTTTACCAGAATCAGGTAATTTGGTAAGGTTTACAAATACAAAAAGTAGGTTTTACTCATTATGACAGTATACTGTCACATTCAATCTGACAGTTATTTAAACATAATGTAACTGCTAAACCACACATAAAAAATGGCTAATAATCCCTGGAGAAATGTATCTTTGTGAGTTTTCCTGAAAAAAAAAAAAAAAAAATGTAAGGTTTGTAAAGACACGAGTTAGTTTTTTTTTACTCAATATGATTGTATAACTGTCATACTAAATATGAAAGTTGTATAAACATAACCCTAAATCCAAACATGCATTATGTATAAAAATGCCTGTAAAATTCTATATATGTGAGTTTTACCAGAATCATGTATTTTGGTAAGGTTTACAAATACAAAAAATAGGTTTTATTCATAAAGACAGTATAACTGCCACACTCAATACGACAGTTATTTAAACATAACTCTTAAACCTCACATGCAAAATGGCTAATAATACCTGGAGAAATGTATCTTTGTAAGTTTTACTAGAAAAAAAAATATTTTGTAAGGTTTGTAAAGACAAAAAGTTTTTTTTTTTACTCAATACGATGGTATAAATGTCATACTATATATGAAAGTTATATAAACATAATTCCAAAACCAAACTCCTAAACCAAACTTGCAATATGTCTTAAACTGCCTGTAATATTGAATCTATGTGAGTTTTACCAGAATCAGATATTTTGGTAAGGTTTACAAATACAAAACTTGGGTTATACTCATAATGACAGTATAGCTGCAACATTTGATATGACAGTTATTTTAACATAACTCTTTAACCACACATGCAAAAAGGCTAATAATGCCTGGAGAAATGTATCTTTGTGAGTTTTACTGGGAAAAAAATATATTTTATAAGGTTTGTAAAGACACAAGTTAGTTTTTTTTTACTCAATTTGATTGGATAACTGTCATACTAAATATGAAAGTTGTATAAACATAACCCTAAAACCAAAAAAGCATTATGTATAAAAATGCCTGTAAAATTATTTATATGTTAGTTTTACCAGAATCATGTATTTTGGTAAGGTTTACAAATACAAAAAATAGGTTTTATTCATAATGACAATATAACTGCCACACTCAATACGATAGTTATTTAAACATAACTCTTAAACCACACATGCAAAATGGCTAATAATGCCTGGAGAAATGTATCTTTGTAAGTTTTACCAGAAAAAAAATATTTTGTAAGGTTTGTAAAGACAAAAGTTAGTTTTTTTTTACTCAATATGATGGTATAAATGTCATACTAAATATGACAATTATATAAACATAATTCCAAAACCAAAATCCTAAACCAAACTTGCAATATGTCTTAAACTGCCTGTAATATTGAATCTATGTGGGTTTTACCAGAATCAGGTATTTTGGTAAGGTTTACAAATACAAAGCCTGGGTTTTACTCATAATGACAGTATAACTGCAACATTTGATATGACAGTTATTTAAACATAACTCCTAAACCACACATGCATTATGTCTAAAAATGCCTGTAATATTGTATCCATGTGAGTTTAACTAGAAACAGTTGTTTTTGTAAGATTTGCAAATACAAAATATTGGCTTTACTCACTATGACAGTATACTGTCACATTCAATCTGACAGTTATTTAAACATAACTACTAAACCACACATGCAAAATGGCTAAAAAAGCCCGGAGAAATGTATCTATGTGAGTTTTACTGGAAAAAAATAATTCGTAAGGTTTATAAAAAAACAAGTTAGTTTTTTTTAACTCAATATGACAGTATTACTGTCATACTAAATGTAAAAGTGATATAAACATAAACCCAAAACCAAACATGCATTATGTCTAAAAATGCCTGTAATATTGTATCCATTTGAGTTTTACTAGAATCAGTTGTTTTTATAAGGTTTTCAAATATAACATTTTGTTTTACTCACTATGACAGTATACTGTCACATTCAATCTGACTGTTATTTAAACATAAATTCTAAACCACGGATGCAAAATGGCTAATAATAACTGGAGAAATGTACTTTTGTGAGTTTTTTTGGAAAAAAAATACTTTGTAAGGTTTGTATAGACACAAGTTAGTTTTTTTTTTTACTCAATATGATGGAAATATGCTTTATGTCTAAAAAATCTTGTAATATTGTATCTATGTGAGTTTTATCAGAATCAGGTATTTTGGTAAGGTTTACAAATACAAAAAATAGGTTTTACTTATAATGACAGTATAACTGCCACACTCAATATGACAGTTATTTATACATAACTCCTAAACCAAACATGATTAATGGCTAATAATGCCTGGAGAAATGTATCTTAGTGAGTTTTACTGGAAAAAAATATTTTTTAAGGTTTAAAAAGACACAAGTTAGTTTTTTTTTACTCAATATGATGGCATAACTGTCATACTAAATATGAAAGTTATATAAACATAACTCCAAAACCAAACATGCATTATGTCTAAAAAAAAAAGCCTGTAATATTGTATCTATGTGAGTTTTACCAGAATCAGGTAATTTGGTAAGGTTTACAATTACAAAAAGTAGGTTTTACTCATTATGACAGTATACTGTCACATTCAATCTGACAGTTATTTAAACATAATGTAACTGCTAAACCACACATAAAAAATGGCTAATAATCCCTGGAGAAATGTATCTTTGTGAGTTTTCCTGAAAAAAAAAAAAAAAAAATGTAAGGTTTGTAAAGACACAAGTTAGTTTTTTTTTACTCAATATGATTGTATAACTGTCATACTAAATATGAAAGTTGTATAAACATAACCCTAAATCCAAACATGCATTATGTATAAAAATGCCTGTAAAATTCTATATATGTGAGTTTTACCAGAATCATGTATTTTGGTAAGGTTTACAAATACAAAAAATAGGTTTTATTCATAAAGACAGTATAACTGCCACACTCAATACGACAGTTATTTAAACATAACTCTTAAACCTCACATGCAAAATGGCTAATAATACCTGGAGAAATGTATCTTTGTAAGTTTTACTAGAAAAAAAAATATTTTGTAAGGTTTGTAAAGACAAAAGTTTTTTTTTTTTACTCAATACGATGGTATAAATGTCATACTATATATGAAAGTTATATAAACATAATTCCAAAACCAAACTCCTAAACCAAACTTGCAATATGTCTTAAACTGCCTGTAATATTGAATCTATGTGAGTTTTACCAGAATCAGATATTTTGGTAAGGTTTACAAATACAAAACTTGGGTTATACTCATAATGACAGTATAGCTGCAACATTTGATATGACAGTTATTTTAACATAACTCTTTAACCACACATGCAAAAAGGCTAATAATGCCTGGAGAAATGTATCTTTGTGAGTTTTACTGGGAAAAAAATATATTTTATAAGGTTTGTAAAGACACAAGTTAGTTTTTTTTTACTCAATTTGATTGGATAACTGTCATACTAAATATGAAAGTTGTATAAACATAACCCTAAAACCAAAAAAGCATTATGTATAAAAATGCCTGTAAAATTATTTATATGTTAGTTTTACCAGAATCATGTATTTTGGTAAGGTTTACAAATACAAAAAATAGGTTTTATTCATAATGACAGTATAACTGCCACACTCAATACGATAGTTATTTAAACATAACTCTTAAACCACACATGCAAAATGGCTAATAATGCCTGGAGAAATGTATCTTTGTAAGTTTTACCAGAAAAAAAATATTTTGTAAGGTTTGTAAAGACAAAAGTTAGTTTTTTTTTACTCAATATGATGGTATAAATGTCATACTAAATATGACAATTATATAAACATAATTCCAAAACCAAACTCCTAAACCAAACTTGCAATATGTCTTAAACTGCCTGTAATATTGAATCTATGTGAGTTTTACCAGAATCAGGTATTTTGGTAAGGTTTACAAATACCAAGCCTGGGTTTTACTCATAATGACAGTATAACTGCAACATTTGATATCACAGTTATTTAAACATAACTCTTAAACCACACATGCATTATGTCTAAAAATGCCTGTAATATTGTATACATGTGAGTTTAACTAGAAACAGTTCTTTTTGTAAGATTTGCAAATACAAAATATTGGCTTTACTCACTATGACAGTATACTGTCACATTCAATCTGACAGTTATTTAAACATAACTACTAAACCACACATGCAAAATGGCTAAAAATGCCTGGAGAAATGTATCTATGTGTGTTTTACTGGAAAAAAGAATTCGTAAGGTTTATAAAGACACAAGTTAGTTTTTTTTTAATTCAATATGACAGTATTACTGTCATACTAAATGTAAAAGTGATATAAACATAACTCCAAAACCAAACATGCATTATGTCTAAAAATGCCTGTAATATTGTATCCATTTGAGTTTTACTAGAATCAGTTGTTTTTGTAAGGTTTGCAAATATACAATTTAGTTTTACTCACTATGACAGTATACTGTCACATTCAATCTGACTGTTATTTAAACATAAATTCTAAACCACAGATGCAAAATGGCTAATAATAACTGGAGAAATGTATTTTTGTGAGTTTTATTGGGGGAAAAAATTACTTTGTAAGGTTTGTATAGACACAAGTTAGTTTTTTTTACTCAATATGATGGAAATATGCTTTATGTCTAAAAAAAATCCTGTAAAATTGTATCTATGTGAGTTTTATCAGAATCAGGTATTTTGGTAAAGTTTACAAATACAAAAAATAGGTTTTACTCATAATGACAGTATAACTGCAACGCGCAATATGACAGTTATTTAAACATAACTACTAAACCAAACATGCCAAATGGCTAATAATGCCTCGAGAAATGAATCTTTGTAAAATTTACTGGGAAAAAAATAGTTTGTAAGGTTTTTAAACACACAAAATAGTTGTTTTTTTTACTCAATATGACAGTATAACCGTCATACTGAATTTGAAAGTTATATAAACATAACTCCAAAACCAAACATGCATTATGTCTAAAAATGCCTGTAATATTGTATTCATGTGAGTTTTACTAGAAGCAGTTGTTTTTGTAAGGTTTGCAAATACAAAATATTGGCTTTACTCACTATGACAGTATACTGTCACATTCAATCTGACAGTTATTTAAAAATAACTACTAAACCACACATGCAAAATGGCTAAAAACGCCTGGAGAAATGTATCTATGTGAGTTTTACTGGAAAAAAAGAATTCGTAAGGTTTATAAAGACACAAATTAGTTTTTTTTATTCAATATGACAGTATTACTGTCATACTAAATGTAAAAGTAATATAAACATAACTCCAAAATACTAAACATGCATTATGTCTAAAAATGCCTGTAATATTGTATCCATGTGAGTTTTACTAGAATCAGTTGTTTTTGTAAGGTTTGCAAATATTAAATTTTGGTTTTACTCACTATGACAGTATACTGTCACATTCAATCTGACTGTTATTTGAACATAAATTCTAAACCACAGCGGCAAAATGGCTAATAATACCTGGAAAAATGTATTTTTGTGAGTTTTATTGGAAAAAAAAATATTTTGTAATATTTGTATAGACACAAGGTAGTTTTTTTTACTCAATATGATGGAAATATGCTTTATGTATAAAACATCCTGTAATATTGTATCTATGTGAGTTTTATCAGAATCAGGTATTTTGGTAAGGTTTACAAATACAAAAAATAGGTTTTACTCATAATGACAGTATAACTGCCAAACTCAATATGACAGTTATTTAAACATAACTCCTAAACCAAACATGATTAATGGCTAATAATGCCTGGACAAATGTATCTTTGTGAGTTTTACTGGTAATACATATTTTTTAAGGTTTATAAAGACACAAGTTAGATTTTTTTTACTCAATATGATGGCATAACTGTCATACTAATTATGAAAGTTATATAAACATTACTCGAAAACCAAACATGCATTATGTCTAAAAATGCCTGTAATATTGTATCTATGTGACTTTACCAGAATCAGGTAATTTGGTAAGGTTTACAAATAGAAAAAGTAGGTTTTACTCACTATGACATTAAAAAAAACTAACTTGTGTCTTTACAAACTTTACAAATTATTTGTTTTCAGTAAAACACACAAAGATACATTTGTCCAGGCATTATAAGCCTTTGAGCATGTTTGGTTTAGGAGTTATGTTTAAATAACTGTCATATTGAGTGTGGCAGTGATACTGACATTATAAGTAAAACCTTAATTTTTGTATTTGTAAACCTTACCAAAATAACGGATTCTGATAATACTCACATAGATACAATATTACAGGCATTTTTAGGCATAATGCATGTTCAGTTTTGGAGTTATGTTTATATAACTTTCATATTTGGTATGACAGTTATACTGTCATTTTTAAATAGAAAAACTAATTTGCATCGTTGCAAACCTTGCAAAATATGATTTTTTTGGTAAAACTAACAAATATAAATGTCACCAGGCATTATTAGACATTTTGCATGTTTGGTGTAGGAATTATGTTGAAAAACATTTTTATTGCTTTTTTCGCATTATCTCAGGATTTTAAGAACATTACTGTCATATTGAGTAAAAAACTACTTTTAGTGTTTGCAAGCCTTAAAAAAAATGTTTCGAGTAAAACTCACAAGGATGCATTGTTTTAGGCTTTATTAGCCTTTTTGCATGTGTGGTTAAGAAGTTATGTTTAAATAACTGTCAAATTGAATGTAGCAGTTATACTGTCATTATGAGTAAAACCTAGATTTTGTATTTGTAAACCTTACCAAAATACCTGATTCTGGTAAAACTCACATAGATACAATATTACAGGCATTTTTAGACTTAATGCATCTTTAGTTTTGGAGTTATGTTTATATAACTTTCATATTTGGTATGACAGTTATACTGTCATTTTGAATTAAAAAAACTAATTTGCGTCTTTGCAAAACTTACAAAAGATAATTTTTATAGTAAAACTAACAAAGATGCATGTCTTCAGGCATTATTAGACATGTTGCATGTTTGGTGTAGGAATTATGTTGAAAAACATTTTTATTGCTTATTTCGCATTATCTCAGGATTTTAAGAACATTACTGTCTTAATGAGTAAAAAACTACTTTTTGTGTTTCAAAGCCTTATAATAGCATATGTTTCGAATAAAACTTACAAGGATGCATTGTTTTAGGCTTTATTAGGCGTGGCGAAGTTGGTAGAGTGGCCGTGCCAGCAATCGGAGGGTTGCTGGTTACTGGGGTTCAATCCCCACCTTCTACCATCCTAGTCACGTCCGTTGTGTCCTTGGGCAAGACTCTTCACCCCTTGCTCCTGATGGCTGCTGGTTAGCGCCTTGCATGGCAGCTCCCGCCATCAGTGTGTGAATGGATGAATGTGGAAATACTGTCAAAGCGCTTTGAGTACCTTGAAGGTAGAAAAGCGCTATACAAGTACAACCCATTTATTTGCATGTGTGGTTAGGAAGTTATGTTTAAAAAAACTGTCAAATTGAATGTAGCAGTTATACTGTCATGATGAGAAAAACCCAATTTTTGTATTTGAAAACCTTACCAAATTACCTGATTCTGGTAAAACATTCAATATTACAGGCATTTTTAGACGGATTGCAAGTTTTGGTTTTGGAGTTATGTTTATATAACTTTCATATTTAGTATGACAGTTATACTGTCATATTGAGTAAAAAAAAAACGAATTTGTTTTTTTACAAACCTTACAAAATATATTTTTCCAGAAAATTTCACAGTTATACATTTCTCCTGGCATTATTAGTCATTTTGAATGTGTGGTTTAGGAGTTATGTTTAAATAACTGTCAGATTGAATGTGACAATATACTGTCATAGTAAGTAAAACCAATATGTTGTATTTGCAAAACTTACAAAAACAAATGATTCTAGTAAAACTCACATGTATACATCATTACAGGCATTTTTAGACATAATGCATGTTTAGTTTTATAGTTATGTTTATATAACTTTTACATTTAGTATGAGAGTTATACTGTCATATTGAGTAAGAAAAAAACTAACTTGTGTCTTTACAAACCTTACAAAATATTTTTTTTCCAGTAAAACTCACAAAGATACCTTTCTCCAGGCATTATTAGCCATTTAGCATGTTTGGTTTAGGAGTTTTGTCTAAATAACTTTCATTATGAATGTGGCAGTTATGTCATTATGAGTAAAACCTAGTTGTTGTATTTGTAAACCTTACCAAAATACCTGTTTCTAGTGAAACTCACATGGATTCAAAATTACAGGCATTTTTAGACATAATGCATGTTTGGTTTTGGAGTTATGTTTATATAACTTTCATATTTAGTATGACAGTAATACAATAATATTGAGTAAAACCAATATTTTGTATTTGCAAACCTTCCAAAAACAACTGATTCTAGTAAAACTCACATAGATAGAATATAGGCATTTTTAGACATGATGCATGTTTGGTTTTGGAGTTATGTTTGTATACTTTTTACATTTATTAAGACAGTTATACTGTCATGTTGAATTAAAAAAACTATTTTGTGTCGTTGCAAACCTTACAAAATATATTTTTTTTACTAAAACAAAGATACATGTCTCCAGGCATTGGACATTTTGCATGTTTGGTGGAGGAATTATGTTTAAAAACATTTTTATTCCTTTATTCGCATTATCTCAGGATTTTAAGAACATTACTGTCATATTGAGTAAAAAACTATTTTGTTTGTAAGCCTTAAAAAAGGATATGGTTCGAGTAAAACTCACAAGGATGCAATGTTTTAGGCTTTATTAGCCATTTTGCATGTGTGGTTAGGAAGTCATCTTTAAATAACTTTTAAAAATGAGTGTAGCACTTATCCTGTCATGAGTAAAACCTAATTTTTGTGTTTGTAAACCTTACCAAAATACCTGATTCTGGTAAAACTTACATAGTTAAAATATTACAGGCATTTTTTAGACATAATGCATGTTTAGTTTTGGAGTTTTATTTATAAAACTTACATTTAGTATGACAGTTATATGGTCATATGGAGTAAAAAAAAAATTGTGTCTTTACAAACCTTACAAAATATTATTTTTTCCAGTAAAACTCAAAGATACATTTCTCCAGGCATTATTAGCCATTTTGCATGTGTGGTTTAGGAGTTATGTTTACATAACCGTCTTGAGTGTGGCAGTTATCCTGTCATGAGTAAAACCTAATTTTTGTATTTGTAAACCTTACCAAAATACCTGATTGTGGTAAAACATAGATTCAATATTACAGGATTTTTTTTAGACATAATGCATGTTTGGTTTTGGAGTTTTGTTTTTATAACTTTCATATTTAGTATGACAGTTATACCATCATATTGAGTAAAAAAAAACTAATTTGTCTCTTTACAAACCTTACAAAATAATTTTTTCCAGAAAAACTCACAAAAAAACTGACAACTCTGTCGCAGGGTTCTCTCCAGGACCGACAAACTGTGGCCAGGCGTTACCAAGGTTACAATGTTTTTATTTTTATTTCCAGTTCAAAAGTCTTTTTCCTCTTTCAGTTCAACAAGTCTTTCTCCTTCCCTTCTCTCTCGCCTTCTGGTTTCCCTCTAAATTTTCAGCTCCCCCTCTGCGGTCACCAACGCTGCTAATAAAGAGACAGGTGATTAGATAACTCGTTCCAGCTGAGACATTCACCTGTCATCTGCTTCACAGCCGGCTCCTGCACATGCCCCGCCCGCAGGGAACGCGTGAACCACGCCCCTCTCCACAACCTGATTCTGGTAAAACTCACATATATACAATATTACAGGCATTTTTAGACATAATGCATTTTCGTTTTGGAGTTATGTTTATATAACTTTCATATTTAGTATGACAGTTATACCATCATATTAAATAGAAAAAAACTAATTTGTGTCTTTATAAACCTTACAAATTATTTTTTTTCCAGTAAAACTCACAAGATACATTTCTCCAGGCATTATTAGCCATTTATCATGTTTGGTGTAGGAGTTATGTTTAAATAACTGTCATATCAAATGTTGTAGTCTACTGTCATTATGAGTAAAATTCAAGTTTTGTATTTGTAAACCTTACCAAAATATCTGATTCTGGTAAAAGTCACATAGATTCAATATTACAGGCAGTTTAAGACTGATTGCAAGGAGTTTGGTTTTGGAATTATGTTTAAATAACTTTTATATTTAGTATGACAGTTAGACCATCATATTGAGTAAAAAAAACTAACTTTTGTCTTAACAAACCTTACAAAATATTTGTTTTCTAGTAAAAATCACAAAGATACATTTCTCCAGGCATTTTTAGCCATGTATCATGTTTGGTTTAGGAATTATGTTTAAATAACTGTCATGTTGAGTGGGACAGTTATTATGTCATTATGAGTAAAACCTATTTTTTGTATTTGTAAACCTTACCAAAATACCTGATTCTGGTAAAACTCATATAGATACAATATTACAGGAATCTTTAGACATAAAACATGTTTGGTTTAGGAGTTATGTTTAAATAACTGTCAGATTGAATGTGACAGTATACTGTCATAATGAGTAAAACCAATATTTTGTCTTTACAAACCTTACAAAAACAACTGATTCTAGTTAAATTCACATGAATAAAATATTACAGGCATTTTTAGACTTAATGCATGTTTGGTTTTGGAGTTATGTTTATAATTTTTTTACATTTAGTATGACAGTTATACTGTCATATTGAGTAAAAAAAAAATAACTTGTGTCTTTACAAACACATTCATTCATCCATGTTCTACCGCTTATTCCTTTTCGGGTCGCGGGGGGCGCTGGAGCCAAAGTATTCTGGTAAAATTCACATAGATTTAATATACAGACAGTTTAAGACAGATTGCAAGTTTGGTTTAGGAGTTTGGTTTTAGAATTATGTTTATATAACTTTCATATTTGGTATGACAGTTATACCATCATATTGAGTAAAAAAAAACTAACGTTTGTCTTTACAAACCTTACAAAATATTTTTTTTCTAGTAAAAATCACAAAGATACATTTCTCCAGGCATTATTAGCCATTGAGCATGTTTGGTTTAGGAGTTATGTTTAAATAACTGTTATTTTGAATATGGCAGTTATATTGTCATTATGAGTAAAACCCAATTGTTGTATTTAAAAACCTTATCAAATTACCTTAATCTGGTAAAACTCACATAGATTCAATATTACAGGAATTTTTAGACGGATTGCAAGTTTGGTTTTGGAGATATGTTTATTTAACTTTCATATTTAGTAGACAGTTATACTGTCATATTAAGTAAAAAAAAAAAAATAACTTGTGTCTTTACAAACCTTACAAAATATTTTTTTTCTTCCAGTAAAACGCACAAAGATTCATTTCTCCAGGCATTATTAGCCATTTAGCATTTTTGTTTAGGAGTTATGTTTAAATAACTGTCATTTTGAATATGGCAGTTATACTGTCATTTTGAGTAAAATCCAATTTTTTTATTTGTAAACCTTACCAAAATAACTGATTCTAGTAAAACTCACATGGATTCAAAATTGCAGGCATTTTTAGACATAAGGCATGTTTGGTTTTGGAGTTATGTTTATATAACTTTCATATTTAGTATGACAGTTATACAATAATATTGAGTAAAAAAAACTAATTTGTGTCCTTGCAAACCTTACAAAATATTTGTTTCCTGTAAAACTCACAAAGATACATTTCTCCAGGCATTATCAACCAATTTGCATGCGTTGGTTTAGGACTTATGTTTAAATAACTGTCAGATTGAATGTAAAAGTATACTGTCATAGTGGGTAAAACCAATATTTTGTATTTGCAAACCTTACAACAACAACTGATTCTAGTAAAACTCGCATGGATACAATATTACAGGCATTTTTAGACATAATGCATTTTTGGTTTTGGAGTTATAATTATATAACTTTTACATCTGGTATGACAGTTATACTGTCATAATGAGTAAAAAAAAAAATAATTTGTGTCTTTACAAACCTTACAATTTTTTTTCCCAGTAAAACTCACAAAGATACATTTTTCCAGGCATTATTGTCCATTTTGCATGTGAGGATTAGGAGTTATATTTAAATACCTGTCATGTAAAAAAAACTAACTTGTGTCTTAAAAAACCTCACAAAATATTTTTTTTTTCCAGGAAAACTCAAAAACGATACAATTCTCCAGGCATTAATAGCCATTTTGCATTTGTGGTTTAGGAGTTACAGTATGTTTAAATAACTGTCAGATTGAATGTGACAGTATACTGTCATAGTGAGTAAAACCTAGATTTTGTATTTGTAAACCTTACCAAAATACCTGATTCTGGTAAAACTCACATAGATACAATATTATCGGCATTTTTAGACATATTGCATGTTTGGTTTTGGAGTTATGTTTATACAACTGTCATATTTAGTATGACAGTTATACCATTATATTGAGTAAAAATAATAATAACTTGTGTCTTTATAAACCTTACAAATTATTTTTTTTCCTGTAAAACTCACAAAGATACATTTCTCCAGGCATAATTAGCCATTTATCATGTTTGGTTTAGGAGTTATGTTTAAATAACTGTCATATTGAGTGTGGCAGTTATACTGTCATTATGAGTAAAACCTATTTTTTTGTATTTGTAAACCTTACCAAATTACCTGATTCAGGTAAAACCCACATCGATACAATATTACAAGAATTTTTAGACATAAAGCATGTTTGGTTTTGGAGTTATGTTTATATAACTTTCATATTTAGTATGAATGTTTTACCATCATATTAAGTAAAAAAAACTAATTTGTATCTTTACAAACCTTACAAAATATTGTTTTCCTGTAAAATTCACAAATATACCTTTCTCTAGGCATTATTAGTCATTTTGCATTTGTGTTTTAGGAGTTATGTTTAATTAACTGTCATATTGAGTGTGGCAGTTATACTGTAACTATGAGTAAAACCTAATTTTTGTATTTGTAAACCTTACCAAAATACCTGATTCTGATGAAACTCACATATATTCAATATTACAGGCATTTTTAGACGGATTGCATATTTGTTTTTGGAGTTGTGTTTATATAACATTCATATATAGTATGACAGCTATACTGTTAAAATGTGTAAAAAAAAAACTAACTTGTGTCTTTACAAACCTTACAAAATATGTTTTCCAGTAAAACTCACAAAGATACATTCCTCAAGGCATTATTAGCCATTTTGTCAGATTGATTGTAACAGTGTACTGTCATTATGAGTAAAACTAATATTTTGTATTTTTAAACCTTATAAAAACAACTTATTCTAGTAAAACTCACATGGATACAAAATTATAGGCATTTTAAGACATAATGCATGTTTGGTGGCAGTCAATGTTGCAGTTGTACTGTCATTATGAGTAAAACCTAATTTTTGTATTTGTCAACCTTACCAAAATACCTGATTCTGGTAAAACTCACATAGATACAATATTACAGGCATTTTTAGACATAATGCATGTTTGGTTTTGGAGTTATGTTTATAAAACTTTCATATTTAGTATGACAGTTATACCATCATATTAAATAAAAAAAAAACTAACTTGTGTCTTTATAAACCTTACAAATTATTATTTTTCCAGTAAAACCCACAATGATACATTTCTCCAGGCATTATTACTTATTTATCATGTTTGGTGTAGGAGTTATGTTTAAATAACTGTCATATCAAATGTTGCAGTTATACTGTCAGTATGAGTAAAACCCAAGTTTTGTATTTTTAAACCTTACCAAAATACCTGATTCTGGTAAAACTCACATAAATTCAATATTACAGGCAGTGAAAGACAGATTGCAAGTTTGGTTTAGGAGTTTGGTTTTGGAATTATGTTTATATAACTTTCATATTTAGTATGACAGTTATACTATCATATTGAGTAAAAAAAACTAACTTTTGTCTTTGCAAACCTTACAAAATATTTTTTTTCTAGTAAAAATCACAAAGATACATTTCTCCAGGCATTATTAGCCATTTAGCATGTTTGGTTTAGGAATTGTTTAAATAACTGTTATTTTGAATATGGCAGTTCTCCTAACATTATGAGTAAAACCCAAATTTTGTATTTGTAAACCTTACCAAAATAACTTATTCTGGTAAAACTCACATAGATTCAATATTAGAGGCATTTTTAGACGTATTGCACGTTTTGTTTTGGAGTTATGTTTATTTAACTTTCATATTTAGTATGACGGTTATACTGTCATATTAAGTAAAAAAAAAAACAACTAACTTGTGTCTTTAAAAACCTTACAAAATATTTTTGTTTCAAGTAAAACTCACAAAGATTCATTTCTCCAGGCATTATTAGCCATTTAGCATATTTGGTTTAGTAGTTATGTTTAAATAACTGTTATTTTGAACATGGCAGTTATACTGTCATTATGAGTAAAACCCAATTTTTGTATTTGTAAACCTTACCAAAATACCTGATTCTGGTAAAACTCACATATATTCAATATTACAGGAATTTTTAGACATAATGCATGTTTGGTTTTGGAGTTATGTTTATATAACTGTCATTTTGAACGTGGGAGTTATACTGTCATTATGAGTAAAACAAACTAACTTGTGTCCTTACAAACCTTACAAAATATTTTATTTTCCCAGTTAAACTCACAAAGATACATTTCCCCTGGCATTATTAGCCATGTATCATTTTTGGTTTAGTAGTTATGTTTAAATAACTGTCATATTGGGGACGGCGTGGCGCAGTGGAAGAGTGGCCGTGCGCAACCCGAGGGTCCCTGGTTCAATCCCCACCTAGTACCAACCTCGTCATGTCCGTTGTGTCCTGAGCAAGACACTTCACCCTTGCTCCTGATGGGTGCTGGTTAGCGCCTTGCATGGCAGCTCCCTCCATCAGTGTGTGATGGGTAAATGTGGAAGTAGTGTCAAAGCGCTTTGAGTACCTTGAAGGTAGAAAAGCGCTATACAAGTACAACCCATATTGAGTTTGGCATTTATACTGTCATTATGAGTAAAACGCAAATTTTTTATTTGTAAACCTTACCAAAATACCTGATTCTGGTAAAACTCACATAGATTCAATATTACAGGCATTTTTAGACATAATGCATGTTTGGTTTTGGAGTTATGTTTATATAACTTTTACATTTATTATGACAGTTATACAAATATATTGAATAAAAAAACCAAATTGTGTCTTTACAAACCTTACAAAAAAATTTTTTTTTCCAGTAAAACTCACAAAGATACATTTCTCCAGTTATTATTAGTCATTTATCAGGTTTGGTTTAGGAGTCATGTTTAAATAACTGTCATATCAAATGTTGCAGTTATACTGTCATTATGAGTAAAACCCAAGTTTTGTATTTGTAAACCTTACCAAAATACCTGATTCTGGTAAAACTCACATATATTCAATATTACAGGCAGTTTAAGACGGATTGCAAGTTTATTTAGGAGTTTGGTTTTGGAAATATGTTTATATAACTTTCATATTTAGTATGACAGTAATATTGGGTAAAAAAAACCTAACTTTTGTCTTTACAAACTTTACAAAATATTTTTTTCTAGTAAAACTCACAAAGATTCATTTCTCCAGGCATTATTAGCCATTTAGCATATTTGGTTTAGGAGTTATGTTTAAATAACTGTTATTTTGAATATGGCAGTATACTGTCATAGAAGTTTTTTACTCAATATGCCAGTAATGTTCTTAAAATCCTGAGATAATGCGAAAAAAGCAATACAAATGTTTTTCAACATAATTCCTACACCAAACATGCAACATGTCTAATAATGCCTGGAGACGTGTATCTTTTGTTAGTTTTACTAGAAAATGTATCTTTTGTAAGTTTTGCAACGACACAAGTTAGTTTTATTAATTGAAAATGACAGTATAACTGTCAAACTAAATGTAAAAGTTATATAAACATAACTCCAAAAATGAACATGCATTATGTCTAAAAATGCCTAAAATATTGTATCCAGTTGAGTTTTACCAGAATCAGGTAATTTGGTAAGGTTTACAAATACAACATTTGGGTTTTTCTTATAATGACATATACTGCTACATTCAATTTGACAGTTATTTAAACATAACTTCCTAACCACACATGCAAATAAATGGGTTATAATTGTATAGTGCTATTCTACCTTCAAGGTACTCAAAGCGCTTTGACAGTATTTCCACATTCATCCATTCACACACACATTCACACTCTGATGGCAGGAGCTGCCATGCAAGGTGCTAACCAGCAGCCATCAGTAGCAATGGTTGAAGTGTCTTGCCCAAGGACACAACGGACATGACAACAATGGTAGAAGGTGGGGATTGAACCCCAGTAACCACCAACCCTCCAATGCTGGCACAGCCACTCTACCAACTTCGCCACGGCTAATAAAGCCTAAACAATGCATCCTTGTGAGTTTTACTCGAAACATTTGCTATTTTAAGGCTTGCAAACACAAAAAGTAGTTTTTTACTCAATATGACAGTAATGTTCTTAAAATCCTGAGATAATGTGAAAAAAGCAATAAAAATGTTTTTCAATATAATTCCTACACCAAACATGCAAAATGTCTAATAATGCCTGGAGACATGTAACTTTGTTAGTTTTACAAAAAAAACATATTTTGTAAGGTTTGCAAAGATGCAAGATAGTTTTTTTTATTTAAATATGACAGTATAACTGTCATACCAAATATGAAAGCTATATAAATATAACTCCAAAACTGAACATGCATTATGTCTAAAAATGCCTAAAATATTGTATCTATGTGAGTTTTACCAGAATCAGGTTTCAATTTCAGAATCAATTTTTGTATTTGTAAACCTTACCTAAATAGGTAAGGTTTACAAATACAAAAATTAGGTTTTACTCATAATGACAGTATAACTGCCAGGTTTAAAATGACAGTTATTTAAACATAACTCCTCAAAAAAACATGCTAAATGGCTAATTATGCCTGGAGAAAGGTATCTTTGTGAGTTTTACTGGAAAAAAAGTTTTTTTGTAAGGTTTATAAAGACACAAGTTGTTGTTTTTTTTACTCAATTTGACAGTATAACTGTCATACTAAATGTAAAAAATATATAAACCTAACTCCAAAACCAAACATGCATTATATCTAAAAATGCTTGTAACATTTCATCCATGTAAGTTTTACTAGAATCAGTTGTTTTTGTAAGGTTTGCAAATACAAAATATTGGTTTTACTCACTATGATAGTATAAATGCCACATTCAATCTGACAATTATTTAAACATAACTCCTAAACCAAACATGCTAAATGGCTAATAATGCCCGGAAATTTTTTTTGTAAGGTTTGTAAAGACACAAGTTAGTTGTTTTTTTTACTCCAAATGACAGTATAACTTTCATACTAAATGTAAAAGTTATATAAACATAACTCCAAAACCAAACAAGCATTATATCTAAAAATACCTATAATATTGTATCTATGTGAGTTTTAGTAGAATCAGTTGTTTTTGTAAGTTTTGTTAATACAAAATTTTGGTTTTACTCACCATGACAGTATACTGTCACATTTAAAAATACATTCTACACCACAAATGCAAAATAGCTAATGATGCCTGGAGAAATGTTTTTTTGTGAGTTTTACTGGAAAAATATATATTTTGTAAGGTTTGTATATACACAAATTAGTTTTTTGACTCAATTTGATGGTATAACTGTCTTACTAAATTTGAAGGTTATATAAACATAACTTCAAAACCAAACATGCAGTCCGTCTAAAAAAGCCTGCAATATTGCATCTAAGTGAGTTTTACCAGAATCAAGTATTTTGGTAAGGTTTACAAATACAAAAATTAGATTTTGCTCATAATAACAGTATAACTGCCACACTCAATATGACAGTTATTTAAACATAACTCCTAAACCAAACATGCTAAATGGCTAATAATGCCTGGGGAAATGTATCTTTGTGAGTTTTACTGGAAACAAATATTTTGTAAGGTTTGTAAAGACACACATTTTTTGTTTTACTCAATATGATTGTATAACTGTCATGCTAAATATGAAAGGTATATAAACATAACTCCAAAACCAAACATTCCTTATGTCGAAAAATGCTTGAATTTTGAATCTATGTGAGTTTTACTAGAAACAAGTCTTTTGGTGAGGTTTAAAAATACACAAATTAGGTTTTACTCATGACAGTATAACTCCCACATTTCAAATGACAGTTTTTTAAACATAACTCCTATACCAAACATGCTAAATGTCTAATAATTCCTGAAGAAAGGTATCTTTGTGAGTTTTACTGTAAAAAAACATTTACTAATGTTTGTAAAGACACAAGTTCGTTTTTTTTAACTCAAAAAGACAGTATAACTGTCATACTAAATGTCAAAGTTATATCAACATAACTCCAAACCAAACATGCATTATGTCTAAAAATGCCTGCAATGATGTATATATGTGAGTTTTACTAGAATCAGTTGTTTTTGTAAGTTTTGCAAATACAAAATATTGGTTTTACTCACTATGACAGTGTACTGTCACATTCGATCTGACAGTTATTTAAACATAACTCCTAAACTACACATGCAAATTACTAATAATGCCTTGAAACATGTATCTCTGTGAATTTTACTGGAAAAAAAATATTTTTTTAAAGTTTGTAAAAACACAAGTTTTTTTTTTTTTTACTCAATATGACAGTATAACTGTCATACTAAATAAAAAAGTTTTATAAACATAACTCCAAAACCAAACTTGAAATTCGTCTAAAAATGCCTGTAATATTGATTCTATGTGAGTTTTACCAGAATCAGATATTTTGGTAAGGTTTACAAATACAAAAAATTAGGTTTTACTCATAATGACAGTATAACTGCCACGTTCAAAATAACAGTTATTTAAACATAACTCCTAAACCAAACATGCTAAACAGCTATTAATGCCTGGAGAAATGCATCTTTGTGAGTTTTACTGGAAAAAAAATATTTTGTAAGGTTTATAAAAACACAAGTTAGTTTTTTTTTCTCAATATGACAGTATAAGTGTCATACTAAATGTAAAAGTTATATAAACATAACTCCAAAACCAAACATGCATTATGTCTAAAAATGCCTATAATATTGTGGCTATGTGAGTTTTAGTAGAATCAGTTGTTTTTGTAAGGTTTGCAAATACAAAATATTTGTTTTACTCACTATGATAGTATACTGCTGTCATATTGAGTAAAAAAAACAAAAAACAAACCTATCAAAATAATTTTTTTCCAGAAAAATTCACAGAGATTCATTTCTCCAGGCATTATTAGTCATTTTGAATGTGTGGTTTAGGAGTTATGTTTAAATTACTGTCAGATCGAATGTGACAATATACTGTCATAGTGAGTATAACCAATATTTTGTATTTGCAAAACTGACAAAAACAACTGATTCTAGTGAAACTCACATGGATACATCATTTCAGGCATTTTTAGACTTAATGCCTGTTTCGTTTTGGAGTTATGTTTATACAACTTTTCCATTTAGTATGACAGTTATACTGTCTTTTGAGTTAAAAAAAAACTAACTTGTGTCTTTACAAACCTTACAAAATATTTTTTTTCCAGTAAAACTCACAAAGATACATTTCTCCAGGCATTATTAGCCATTTAGCACGTTTTGTTTAGGAGTTATGTTTAAAAAAACTGTTATTTTGAATGTGGCAGTTATCCGTCATTATGAGTAAAACCTAATTTTTGTATTTGTAATCCTTACCAAAATACCTGATTCTGGTAAAAATCACATAGATTCAATATTACAGACATTTTTAGACAGATTGCAAGTTTGGTTTTGGAGTTATGTTTATATAACTTTCATATTTAGTATGACAGTTATACTGTTATATTAAGTAAAAAAAACACATTTGTGTCTTTACAAACCTCACAAAATATTTTTTTCCAAGAAAACTCACAAAGATACAATTTTCCACGCATTATTTGTCATTTTGCATGTGTGTTTTAGGAGTTATGTTTAAATAACTGTCATATTGAGCGTGGCAGTTATACTGTCATTATGAGTAAAACCTAATTTTGGTATTGTAAACCTTACCAAAATACCTGATTCTGATAAAACTCACATATATTCAATATTACAGGCATGTTTGGTTTTCAGGTTTGGTTTTGGAGTTATGTTTCTATAACTTTTGTATTTAGTTTGACAGCTATACCATCATATTGAGTAAAAAAACTTGTCTTTGCAAACCTTACAAAAGATCATTACTCTAGTAAAACTAACAAAGATACATTTCTCCAGGTTTAATAGCCATTTTCATGTGTCGTTTACGAGTTATGTTTAAATAACTGTCATATTGAGTGTGGCACTTATAATGTCACAATCAGTAAAACCTAATTTTTTTATTTATCAACCTTACCAAAATACCTCATTTTGGTAAAACTCACATAGATTCAATATTACAGACATTTTTAGACGGATTGCAAGTTTGGTTTTGGAGTTATGTTTATGTATTTTTTACATGTAGTATGACAGTTATACTGTAATATTGAGTAAAAAAAAACTAACTTGTGTCTTTAAAAACCTTACAAAATATATCTTTCACTCACAAAGATACATTTCTCCAAGCAATATTAGACATTTTGCATGTGTGGTTTAGGAGTTATGTTTACATAACTGTCAGATTGAATGTGACAGTATACTGTCATAGTGAATAAAACCTAATTTTTGTATTTGTAAACCTTACCAAAATACCTGATTCTGGTCAAACTCACATGGATACAATATTACAGGTATTTTTAGACAAAATGCATGTTTGTTTTTGGAGTTATGTTTATATAACTTTCATATTTAGTATGACGTTTATACCATCATTTTGAGTAAAAAAAACAAACTAACTTGTGTCTTTATAAACCTTACAAATTATTTTTTTCCTGTAAAACTCACAAAGATACATTTCTCCAGGCATTATTAGCCATTTATCATGTTTGGTTTAGGAATTATGTTTAAATAACTGTCATGTTAAATGTGGCAATTATATTGTCATTATGAGTAAAACCTAATTTTTGTATTTGTAATCCTTACCAAAATACCTGATTCTAATAAAACTCACATAGATTCAATAGGCATTTTTAGACGGATTGCAAGTTTGGTTTTGAAGTTATGTTTATATAACTTTCATATTTAGTATGACAGTTATACTGTCAAATTGAGTAAAAAAATAACAAACTTGTAATTTTACAAACCTTACAAAATATTTTTTTCCAGTAAAATTCACAGAGATACATTTTTCCAGGCATTATTAGTCATTTTGCATGGGTGGTTTAGTAGTTATGTTTAAAAAAAACTGTCAGATTGAATGTGACAGTACACTGTCATAGTGAATAAAACCAATATTTTGTATTTGCAAAACTTACAAAAACAACTGATTTTAGTAAAACTCACATGGATACAATATTACAAAAATGTTTAGACATAATGCATGTTTGGTTTTGGAGTTAAGTTTATATAACTTTTACATTTAGTATGACAGTTTTACTGTCATATTGAGTAAAAAAAACTAACGTGTGTCTTTACAAACGTTACAAATATTTTTTTTTTCCAGTAAAACTCACAAAGATACATTTATCCAGGCATTATTAGCCATTTAGCATGTTTGGTTTAGGAGTTATATTTAAATAATAATAATAATAATAATACCTGGGATTTATATAGCGCTTTTCTAAGTACCCAAAGTCGCTTTACATGTAGATAACTGTCATATTGAGTGTGGCAGTTATACTGTCATTATAAGTAAAACCTATTTTTGGTAAACCTTACCAAAATACCTGATTCTAATTAAACTCACATAGATTCGATTGCATGTTTGGTTTTTGAGTTATTTTTGTATATCTTTCATATTTAGTATAGCAGTTATACCATCATATTGAGTAAAAAAAAAAAAAAAATGTGTCTTTACAAACATTACAAAAAAAATTTTACAAGTAAAATTCACAAAGATACATTTCTCCAGGCATTATTAGTCATTTTGCATGTGTGTTTTAGGAGTTTTGTTTGAATAACTGTCGTATTGAATGTGGCAGTTATACTGTCATTAAGAGTAAAACCTAATTTTTGTATTTGTAAACCTTACCAAAATACCTGATTTTGATACAACTCACATATATTCATTATTACAGGCATTTTTAGACGGATTGCATGCTTGGTTTTCGGGTTTGGTTTTGGAGTTATGTTTATATAACCTTTATATTTAGTAAGACAGTTATACCGTCATATTGAGTAAAAAAAAACTAACTTAAGTCTTTACAAACCTTACAAACTATTTTTTTTCCAGTAAATTTTACAAAGATACATTTCTCCAGGCATTATTACTCATTTTGCATGTGTGGTTTAGGAGTTACGTTAAACCTTAAGAAAATACCTGATTCTAGTAAAACTCACATAAATTCAAAATTACAGGCATTTTTAGACGGATTGCATGTTTGGTTTTGGAGTTATGTTTATATAACTTTTACATTTATTATGACAGTTATACAAACATATTGAATAAAAAAAAACCAACTTGTGTCTTTACAAACCTTACAAAATATCTTTTTTCCCAGTAAAACTTACAAAGATACATTTCTCCAGTTATTATTAGCCATTTTGCATGTGTGGTTTAGGAGTTATGTTTAAATAACTTTCAGATTGAATGTGACAGTATACTGTCATAGTGAGTAAAACCAATATTTTGTATTTGCAAACCTTACAAAAACAACTGATTTTAGTGAAACTCACATGGATACAATATTACTGGCATTTTTTGACATAATGCATGTTTGGTTTTGGAGTTATGTTTATATAACTTGTACATTTAGTATGACAGTTATACTGTCATATTGAGTAAAAAAAACTAACTTGTGTCTTTACAAACCTTACAAAATATTTTTTTCCAGTTAAACTCACACAAATACCTTTCTCCAGGCAGTATTAGCCATTTAGCATGTTTAGTTTCGGAGTTATGTTTAAATAACTGTCAGATTGAATGTGACAGTATACTGTCATTATGAGTAAAACCTACTTTTTGTATTTGAAAACCTTACCAAAATACCTGATTCTGGTCAAACTCACATAGATTTAATATTACAGGCATTTTTAGACATAATACATGTTTGGTTTTGGTGTCATGTTTATATAACTGTCTTTTTGATGTGGCAGTTATACTGTCATTATGAGTAAAAAAAAACTTCACTTGTGTCTTTACAAACCTTACAAAATATTTTTTTTCCAGTTAAACTCACAAAGATACATTTCCCCAGGCATTATTAGCCATTTATCATTTATCAATTTGCATGCGTTGGTTTAGGAGTTATGTTTAAATAACTGTCATATTGAGGGTGGCAGTTATACTGTCATTATGATTAAAACTTATTTTTTATATTTGTAAACCTTACCAAAATACCTGATTCTGGTAAAACCCACATAGATACAATATTACAGGATTTTTTTAGACATAAAGTATGTTTGGTTTTGGTGTTATGTTTATATAACTTTCATATTCAGTATGACAGTTATACCATCATATTGAGTAAAAAAAACTAATTTTTATCTTTACAAACCTTACAAAATATTGTTTTCCAGTCAAATTTAAAAATATACATTTCTCTAGACAGTATTAGTCATTTTGCATATGTGTTTTAGGAGTTATGTTTAAATAACTGTCATATTGAGTGTGGCAGTTATACTGTCACTATGAGTAAAACCTATTTTTTGTATTTTTAAACCTTACCAAAATACCTGATTCTGATATAGCTCACATAGATTCAATATTACAGACATTTTTAGATGGATTGCATGTTTGATTTTTTGAGTTATGAGTATATAACTTTCATTTATAGTATGACAGCTATACTGTTAAAATGAGTAAAAAAAACTAACTTGTGTCTTTACAAACCTTACAAAAATACTTTTTCCAGTAAAATTGACAAAGATACATTCCTCCAGGCATTAGTTATTTTGTCGGATTGATTGTGACAGTATACTGTCATTATGAGTAGAACTAATATTTTGTATTTGTAAACCTTACAAAAACAACTGATTCTAGTAAATCTTACAGGGATACATAATTATAGGCATTTTTTGACATAATGCATGTTTGGTTTTGAAGTTATGTTTAAATAATTGTCCAATTGAATATGGCAGTTATACTGTCATTAGGAGTAAGACCTAATTTTTATATTTGTCAACCTTACCAAAATACCTGATTCTGGTAAAACTCACATAAATACAATATTACAGGCATAATGCATTTTGGTTTTGGAGTTATGTTTATATAACTTTCATATTTAGTATGACAGTAATACCATCATATTAAAAAAACAACTAACTTGTGTCTTTATTAACCTTACAAATTATTTTTTTCCAGTAAAACTCACAAGATACATTTCTCTAGGCATTATTAGCCATTTATCATGTTTGGTGTAGGAATTATGTTGAAAAATATTTGTATTGCTTATTTCGCATTATCAAAGGTTTTTAAGAACATTACTGTCAGAAGGAGAAAAAAACTACTTTTTGTGTTTGCAAGCCCTATGTTTCAAGTAAAATTCACAAAGATGCATTGTTTTAGGCTTTATTAGCCTATTTGCATGTGTTTTTAGGAATAACTGTTAAATTCAATGTAGCAGTCATTATGAGAAAAACCCAATTTTTGTATTTGTAAACCTTACCAAATTACCTGATTCTGGTAAAACTCACATATATACAATATTTTAGGCATTTTTAGACATAATGCATGTTCAGTTTTGGAGTTATAGTTATAAAACTTTCATATTTGGTATGGCAGTTATACTGTCATATTTAAATTAAAAAAACTATCTTGCATCGTTGCAAACCTTACAAAATATGTTTGTTTTTTTAAACTAACAAAGATACATATCTCCAGGCATTATTAGACATTTTGCATGTTTGTTGTAGGAATTATGTTAAAAAACATTTTTATTGCTTATTTCGCATTATCTCAGGATTTTAGGAACATTACTGTCATATTGTGTAAAAAACTACTTTTAGTGTTTGCAAGCCTTAAAAAAGCATGTTTCGAGTAAAATTCCCAAGGATGCATTGTTTTAGGCTTTTTAGCCTATTTGCATGTGTTTTTAGGAAGTTATGTTTAAATAACTGTCAAATTGAATGTAGCAGTTATACTGTCATTATGAGAAAAACCCAATTTTTGTATTTGTAAACCTTACCAAATTACTTGATTCTTGTAAAACTCACATAGATACAATATTTTAGGCATTTTTAGACATAATGCATGTTCAGTTTTGGAGTTCTCTTTATATAACTTTCATATTTGGTTTGACAGTTATACTGTCATATTGAATTAAAAAAACTAACTAGCCTCTTTGCAAAACTTACAAAAGATAATCTTTCTACTAAAACTAACAAAGATACATGTCTTCAGGCATTATTAGACATGTTGCATGTTTGGTGTATGAATTGTGTTTAAAAACATGTGTATTGCTTATTTTGCATTATCTCAGGATTTTAAGAACTTTACTGTAATAAGGAGAAAAAAACTACTTTTTGTGTTTGCAAGCCTTAAAAAAACATATGTTTTGAGTAAAATTCACAAGGATGCATTGTTTTAGGCTTTATTAGCCTATTTGAATGTGTTTTTAGGAAGTTATGTTTAAATAACTGTCAAATTGAATGTAGCAGTTATACTGTCATTATGAGAAAAACCCAATTTTTGTATTTGTAAACCTTACCAAATTACCTGATTCTGGTAAAACTCACATAGATACAATATTTTAGGCATTTTTAGACATAATGCATGTTCAGTTTTGGAGTTATATTTATAAAACTTTCATATTTGGTATGGCAGTTATACTGTCATATTTAAATTAAAAAAACTATCTTGCATCGTTGCAAACCTTACAAATTATGTTTGTTTTTTTAAACTAACAAAGATACATATCTCCAGGCATTATTAGACATTTTGCATGTTTGTTGTAGGAATTATGTTAAAAAACGTTTTTATTGCTTATTTTGCATTATCTCAGGATTTTAAGAACATTTTGAGATTCAGTTTTGGAGTTATGTTTATATAATTTTCATATTTGGTATAACAGTTATACTGTCATATTGAATTAAAAAAAACTAACTTGCGTCATTGAAAAACTTACAAAAGATAAGTTTTCTAGTGAAACTAACAAAGATACATGTCTCCTAGCATTATTAGTCATGTTGCATGTTTGGTGTAGGAATTATGTTGAAAAACATTTTTATTGCTTATTTCGCATTATCTCAGGATTTTAAGAACATTACCGTCATAATGAGTAGAAAACTACTTTTTGTTTTTGCAAGCCTTAAAATAGCAATTGTTTCGACTAAAACTCACAAAGATGCACTGTTTTAGGCTTTTTTAGCCTATTTGCATGTGTTTTTAGGAAGTTATGTTTAAATAACTGTCAAATTCAATGTAGCAGTTATCTGTCATTATGACCAAACCCTAATTTTTGTAATTGTAAACCTTACCAAATTACTCGGATTCTTGTAAAACTCACATAGATACAATATTTTAGGCATTTTTAGACATAATGCATGTTCAGTTTTGGAGTTCTCTTTATATAACTTTCATATTTGGTATGACAGTTATACTGTCATATTGAATTAAAAAAACTAACTTGCCTCTTTGCAAAACTTACAAAAGATAATTTTTCTACTAAAACTAACAAAGATACATGTCTTCAGGCATTGTTAGACATGTTGCATGTTTGGTGTATGAATTGTGTTTAAAAACATTTGTATTGCTTATTTTGCATTATCTCAGGATTTTAAGAACTTTACTGTCATGAGGAGAAAAAAAATACTTTTTGTGTTTGCAAGCCTTAAAAAAACATATGTTTTGAGTAAGATTCACAAGGATGCATTGTTTTAGGCTTTATTAGCCTATTTGAATGTGTTTTTAGGAAGTTATGTTTAAATAACTGTCAAATTGAATGTAGCAGTTATACTGTCATTATGAGAAAAACCCAATTTTTGTATTTGTAAACCTTACCAAATTACCTGATTCTGGTAAAACTCACATAGATAAAATATTTTAGGCATTTTTAGACATAATGCATATTTAGTTTTGGAGTTATATTTATATAACTTTCATATTTGGTATGACAGTTATACTTTCATATTTAAATAGAAAAACTATCTTTCATTGTTGCAAACCTTACAAAATATGTTTTTTTTGTAAAACTAACAAAGTTACATGTCTCCAGGCATTATAAGACATTTTGCATTATTTGTTTTAGGAATTATGTGGAAAAACATTTTTATTGCTTTTTTCGCATTATCTCAGGATTTTAAGAACATTGTGAGATTCAGTTTTGGAGTTATGTTTATATAATTTTCATATTTGGTATAACAGTTATACTGTCATATTGAATTAAAAAAAACTAACTTGCGTCATTAAAAAACTTACAAAAGATAAGTTTTCTAGTGAAACTAACAAAGATACATGTCTCCTAGCATTATTAGTCATGTTGCATGTTTGGTGTAGGAATTATGTTGAAAAACATTTTTATTGCTTATTTCGCATTATCTCAGGATTTTAAGAACATTACCGTCATAATTAGTAGAAAACTACTTTTTGTTTTTGCAAGCCTAAAAATAGCAATTGTTTCGACTAAAACTCACAAAGATGCATTGTTTTAGGCTTTTTTAGCCTATTTGCATGTGTTGTTAGGAAGTTATGTTTAAATAACTGTCAAATTCAATGTAGCAGTTATCTGTCATTATGACCAAACCCTAATTTTTGTAATTGTAAACCTTACCAAATTACTCGGATTCTTGTAAAACTCACATAGATACAATATTTTAGGCATTTTTAGACATAATGCAAATTCAGTTTTGGAGTTCTCTTTATATAACTTTCATATTTGGTATGACAGTTACACTGTCATATTGAATTAAAAAAACAAACTTGCCTCTTTGCAAAACTTACAAAAGATAATTTTTCTACTAAAACTAACAAAGATACATGTCTTCAGGCATTATTAGACATTGTTGCATGTTTGTTGTAGGAATTATGTTGAAAAACATTTTTATTGCTTATTTCGCATTATCTCAGGATTTTAAGAACATTACCGTCATAATGAGTAAAAAACTACTTTTTGTTTTTGCAAGCCTAAAATAGCAATTGTTTCGACTAAAACTCACAAGGATGCATTGTTTTAGGCTTTATTAGCCTATTTGCATGTGTTTTTGGGAAGTTATGTTTAAATAACTGTCAAATTGAATGTAGCAGTTATACTGTCATTATGAGAATAACTCAATTTGTGTATTTGTAAACCTTACCAAATTACCTGATTCTGGTAAAACTCACATAGATACAATATTTTAGGCATTTTTAGACATAATGCATGTTCAGTTTTGGAGTTATATTTATATAACTTTCATATTTGGTATGACAGTTATACTTTCATATTTAAATAAAAAAACTATCTTTCATTGTTGCAAACCTTACAAAATATGTTTTTTTTGTAAAACTAACAAAGTTACATGTCTCCAGGCATTATTAGACATTTTGCATGTTTGTTGTAGGAATTATGTTGAAAAACATTTTTATTGCATTTTTCGCATTATCTCAGGATTTTAAGAACATTGTGAGATTCAGTTTTGGAGTTATGTTTATATAATTGTCATACTTGGTATAACAGTTATACTGTCATATTGAATTAAAAAAAACTAACTTGCGTCATTGAAAAACTTACAAAAGATAAGTTTTCTAGTGAAACTAACAAAGATACATGTCTCCTAATATTATTAGTCATGTTGCATGTTTGGTGTAGGTATTATGTTGAAAAACATTTTTATTGCTTATTTCGCATTATCTCAGGATTTTAAGAACATTACCGTCATAATGAGTAGAAAACTACTTTTTGTTTTTGCAAGCCTTAAAATAGCAATTGTTTCGACTAAAACTCACAAAGATGCATTGTTTTAGGCTTTTTTTAGCCTATTTGCATGTGTTTTTAGGAAGTTATGTTTAAATAACTGTCAAATTCAATGTAGCAGTTATCTGTCATTATGACAAAACCCTAATTTTTGTAATTGCAAACCTTACCAAATTAACAGATTCTTGTAAACTCACATAGATACAATATTTTAGGCATTTTTAGACATAATGCATGTTCAGTTTTGGAGTTCTCTTTATATAACTTTCATATTTCATATTTCATAGGGACGGTGTGGCGCAGTGGGAGAGTGGCCGTGCGCAACCCAATGGTCCCTGGTTCAATCCCCACCTAGTACCAACCTCGTCATGTCCGTTGTGTCCTGAGCGAGACACTTCACCCTTGCTCCTGATGGGTGCTGGTTAGCGCCTTGCATGGCAGCTCCCTCCATCAGTGTGTGAATGTGTGTGTGAATGGGTAAATGTGGAAGTAGTGTCAAAGCGCTTTGAGTACCTTGAAGGTAGAAAAGCGCTATACAAGTACAACCCATTTATCATTTATTTATTTGGTATGACAGTTATACTGTCATATTGAATTAAAAAAACTAACTTGCCTCTTTGCAAAACTTACAAAAGATAATTTTTCTACTAAAACTAACAAAGATACATGTCTTCAGGCATTATTAGACATTGTTGCATGTTTGGTGTAGGAATTATGTTGAAAAACATTTTTATTGCTTATTTCGCATTATCTCAGGATTTTAAGAACATTACCGTCATAATGAGTAAAAAACTACTTTTTGTTTTTGCAAGCCTTAAAATAGCAATTGTTTCGACTAAAACTCACAAGGATGCATTGTTTTAGGCTTTATTAGCCTATTTGCATGTGTTTTAGGAAGTTATGTTTAAATAACTGTCAAATTGAATGTAGCAGTTATACTGTCATTATGAGAAAAACCCAATTTTTGTATTTGTAAACCTTACCAAATTACCTGATTCTGGTAAAACTCACATAGATACAATATTTTAGGCATTTTTAGACATAAAGCATGTTCAGTTTTGGAGTTATATTTATATAACTTTCATATTTGGTATGACAGTTATACTTTCATATTTAAATAAAAAAAACTAAATTTCATTGTTGCAAAACTTACAAAATATGTTTTTTTTGTAAAACTAACAAAGTTACATGTCTCCAGGCATTATTAGACATTTTGCATGTTTGTTGTAGGAAATTTGTTGAAAAACATTTTTATTGCTTTTTTCGCATTATCTCAGGATTTTAAGAACATTGTGAGATTCAGTTTTGGAGTTATGTTTATATAATTTTCATACTTGGTATAACAGTTATACTGTCATATTGAATTAAAAAAAACTAACTTGCGTCATTGAAAAACTTACAAAAGATAAGTTTTCTAGTGAAACTAACAAAGATACATGTCTCCTAGCATTATTAGTCATGTTGCATGTTTGGTGTAGGAATTATGTTGAAAAACATTTTTATTGCTTATTTCGCATTATCTCAGGATTTTAAGAACATTGCCGTCATAATTAGTAGAAAACTACTTTTTGTTTTTGCAAGCCTTAAAATAGCAATTGTTTCGACTAAAACTCACAAAGATGCACTGTTTTAGGCTTTTTTAGCCTATTTGCATGTGTTTTTAGGAAGTTATGTTTAAATAACTGTCAAATTCAATGTAGCAGTTATCTGTCATTATGACCAAACCCTAATTTTTGTAATTGTAAACCTTACCAAATTACTCGGATTCTTGTAAAACTCACATAGATACAATATTTTAGGCATTTTTAGACATAATGCATGTTCAGTTTTGGAGTTCTCTTTATATAACTTTCATATTTGGTATGACAGTTATACTGTCATATTGAATTAAAAAAACTAACTTGCCTCTTTGCAAAACTTACAAAAGATAATTTTTCTACTAAAACTAACAAAGATACATGTCTTCAGGCATTATTAGACATGTTGCATGTTTGGTGTATGAATTGTGTTTAAAAACATTTGTATTGCTTATTTTGCATTATCTCAGGATTTTAAGAACTTTACTGTCATAAGGAGAAAAAAACTACTTTTTGTGTTTGCAAGCCTTAAAAAAACATATGTTTTGAGTAAAATTCACAAGGATGCATTGTTTTAGGCTTTATTAGCCTATTTGAATGTGTTTTTAGGAAGTTATGTTTAAATAACTGTCAAATTGAATGTAGCAGTTATACTGTCATTATGAGAAAAACCCAATTTTTGTATTTGTAAACCTTACCAAATTACCTGATTCTGGTAAAACTCACATAGATACAATATTTTAGGCATTTTTAGACATAATGCATGTTCAGTTTTGGAGTTATATCTATATAACTTTCATATTTGGTATGACAGTTATACTTTCATATTTAAATAGAAAAACTATCTTTCATTGTTGCAAACTTACAAAATATGTTTTTTTTGTAAAACTAACAAAGTTACATGTCTCCAAGCATTATAAGACATTTTGCATTATTTGTTGTAGGAATTATGTGGAAAAACATTTTTATTGCTTTTTTCGCAATATCTCAGGATTTTAAGAACATTTTGAGATTCAGTTTTGGAGTTATGTTTATATAATTGTCATATTTGGTATAACAGTTATACTGTCATATTGAATTAAAAAAAACTAACTTGCATCATTGAAAAACTTACAAAAGATAAGTTTTCTAGTGAAACTAACAAAGATACATGTCTCCTAGCATTATTAGTCATGTTGCATGTTTGGTGTAGGAATTATGTTGAAAAACATTTTTATTGCTTATTTCGCATTATCTCAGGATTTTAAGAACATTACCGTCATAATGAGTAGAAAACTACTTGTTGTTTTTGCAAGCCTTAAAATAGCAATTGTTTCGACTAAAACTCACAAAGATGCACTGTTTTAGGCTTTTTTAGCCTATTTGCATGTGTTTTTAGGAAGTTATGTTTAAATAACTGTCAAATTCAATGTAGCAGTTATCTGTCATTATGACCAAACCCTAATTTTTGTAATTGTAAACCTTACCAAATTACTCGGATTCTTGTAAAACTCACATAGATACAATATTTTAGGCATTTTTAGACATAATGCATGTTCAGTTTTGGAGTTCTCTTTATATAACTTTCATATTTGGTATGACAGTTATACTGTCATATTGAATTAAAAAAACTAACTTGCCTCTTTGCAAAACTTACAAAAGATAATTTTTCTACTAAAACTAACAAAGATACATGTCTTCAGGCATTATTAGACATGTTGCATGTTTGGTGTATGAATTGTGTTTAAAAACATTTGTATTGCTTATTTTGCATTATCTCAGGATTTTAAGAACTTTACTGTCATAAGGAGAAAAAAACGACTTTTTGTGTTTGCAAGCCTTAAAAAAACATATGTTTTGAGTAAAATTCACAAGGATGCATTGTTTTAGGCTTTATTAGCCTATTTGAATGTGTTTTTAGGAAGTTATGTTTAAATAACTGTCAAATTGAATGTAGCAGTTATACTGTCATTATGAGAAAAACCCAATTTTTGTATTTGTAAACCTTACCAAATTACCTGATTCTGGTAAAACTCACATAGATACAATATTTTAGGCATTTTTAGACATAATGCATGTTCAGTTTTGGAGTTATATTTATATAACTTTCATATTTGGTATGACAGTTATACTTTCATATTTAAATAGAAAAACTATCTTTCATTGTTGCAAACTTACAAAATATGTTTTTTTTGTAAAACTAACAAAGTTGCATGTCTCCAGGCATTATAAGACATTTTGCATTATTTGTTGTAGGAATTATGTGGAAAAACATTTGTATTGCTTTTTTCGCATTATCTCAGGATTTTAAGAACATTGTGAGATTCAGTTTTGGAGTTATGTTTATATAATTTTCATATTTGGTATAACAGTTATACTGTCATATTGAATTAAAAAAAACTAACTTGCATCATTGAAAAACTTACAAAAGATAAGTTTTCTAGTGAAACCAACAAAGATACATGTCTCCTAGCATTATTAGTCATGTTGCATGTTTGGTGTAGGAATTATGTTGAAAAACATTTTTATTGCTTATTTCGCATTATCTCAGGATTTTAAGAACATTACCGTCATAATGAGTAGAAAACTACTTGTTGTTTTTGCAAGCCTTAAAATAGCAATTGTTTCGACTAAAACTCACAAAGATGCATTGTTTTAGGCTTTTTTAGCCTATTTGCATGTGTTTTTAGGAAGTTATGTTTAAATAACTGTCAAATTCAATGTAGCAGTTATCTGTCATTATGACCAAACCCTAATTTTTGTAATTGTAAACCTTACCAAATTACTCGGATTCTTGTAAAACTCACATAGATACAATATTTTAGGCATTTTTAGACATAATGCAAGTTCAGTTTTGGAGTTCTCTTTATATAACTTTCATATTTGGTATGACAGTTACACTGTCATATTGAATTAAAAAAACAAACTTGCCTCTTTGCAAAACTTACAAAAGATAATTTTTCTAATAAAACTAACAAAGATACATGTCTTCAGGCATTATTAGACATTGTTGCATGTTTGGTGTAGGAATTATGTTGAAAAACATTTTTATTGCTTATTTCGCATTATCTCAGGATTTTAAGAACATTACCGTCATAATGAGTAAAAAACTACTTTTTGTTTTTGCAAGCCTAAAATAGCAATTGTTTCGACTAAAACTCACAAGGATGCATTGTTTTAGGCTTTGTTAGCCTATTTGCATGTGTTTTTAGGAAGTTATGTTTAAATAACTGTCAAATTGAATGTAGCAGTTATACTGTCATTATGAGAATAACTCAATTTGTGTATTTGTAAACCTTACCAAATTACCTGATTCTGGTAAAACTCACATAGATACAATATTTTAGGCATTTTTAGACATAATGCATGTTCAGTTTTGGAGTTATATTTATATAACTTTCATATTTGGTATGACAGTTATACTTTCATATTTAAATAAAAAAAACTATCTTTCATTGTTGCAAACCTTACAAAATATGTTTTTTTTGTAAAACTAACAAAGTTACATGTCTTCAGGCATTATTAGACATTTTGCATCTTTGTTGTAGGATTTATGTTGAAAAACATTGTTATTGCTTTTTTCGCATTATTTCAGGATTTTAAGAACATTACTGTCATATTGAGTAAAAAACTACTTTTAGTGTTTGCAAGCCTTAAAAAACACATATGTTTCGAGTAAAATTCACTAGGATGCATTGTTTTAGGCTTTATTAGCCTATTTGCATGTGTTTTTAGGAAGTTATGTTTAAAAAACTGTCAAATTGAATATAGCAGTTATACTGTCATTATGAGAAAAACTCAATTTTTGTATTTGTAAACCTTACCAAATTACCTGATTCTGGTAAAACTCACATAAATACAATATTTTAGGCATTTTTAGACATAATGCATGTTCAGTTTTGGAGTTATATTTATATAACTTTCATATTTGGTATGACAGTTATACTGTCATATTTAAATAAAAAAAACTATCTTGCATCGTTGCAAACCTTACAAAATATGTTTGGTTTTTTTAAACCAACAAAGTTACATGTCTCCAGGCATTATTAGACATTTTGCATGTTTGTTGTAGGAATTATGTTGAAAAACATTTTTATTGCTTTTTTCGCATTATCTCAGGATTTTAAGAACATTACTGTCATATTGAGTAAAAAACTACTTTTAGTGTTTGCAAACCCTAAAAAAGCATATGTTTCGAGTAAAATTCACAAGGATGCATTGTTTTAGGCTTTATTCGCCTATTTGCATGTGTTTTTAGGAAGTTATGTTTAAATAACTGTCAAATTGAAAGTAGCAGTATACTGTCAATATGAGAAAAACCCAATTTTTGTATTTGTAAACCTTACCAATTTACTTTATTCTGGTAAAACTCACATAGATACAATATTACAGGCATTTTTCGACTTAATGCATGTTCAGTTTTGGAGTTATGTTTATATAATTTTCATATTTGGTATAACAATTATACTGTCATATAGAATTAAAAAAAACCTAACTTGCGTCATTGCAAAACTTACAAAAGATACGTTTTCTAGTGAAACAAACAAAGATACATGTCTTTAGGCATTATTAGACATGTTGCATGTTTGGTGTAGGAATGATGTTGAAAAACATTTTTATTGCTTATTTCGCATTATCTCAGGATTTTAAGAACATTACTGTCATAATGAGTAAAAAAACTCCTTTTTTTTTGCAAGCCTTAAAATAGCAAATGTTTCGACTAAAACTCACAAAGATGCATTGTTTTAGGCTTTAATAGCCTATTTGCATGTGTGGTTAGGAAGTTATGTTTAAATAACTGTCAAATTGAATGTAGCTACCTGTCATTATGACTAAACCCTAATTTTTGTAATTGTAAACCTCACAAAATTACCTGATTCTGGTAAAACTCACATAGATACAATATTGGAGAAATTTTTAAACATAATGCATGTTCAGTTTTGGAGTTATGTTTATATAACTTTTATATTTGGTATAACAGTTATACTGTCATATTGAATTAAAAAAAACTAATTTGCGTCGTTGCAAAACTTCAAAAGAAATTTTTTCTAGTAAAACTAACAAAGATACATGTCTCTAGGCATTATTAGACATGTTGCATGTTTGGTGTAGGATTTATGTTGAAAAACATTTGTATTGCTTATTTCGCATTATCTCAGGATTTTAAGAACATTACTGTCATATTCAGTAAAATAGCATATGTTTCCAGTAAAACTCACAAGGATGCATTGTTTAGGCTTTATTAGCCGTGGCAAAGTTGGAAGAGTGGCCGTGCCAGCATTGGAGGGTTGATGGTTACTGGGGTTCAATCCCCACCTTCTACCGTTGTGTCCTTGGGCAATTAAGACACTTCAACCATTGCTCCTGATGGCTGCACCTTGCATGGCAGCTCCTGCCATCAGTGTGTGAATGTGTGTGTAAATGGATGAATGTGGAAATACTGTCAAAGCGCTTTGAGTACCTTGAAGGTAGAATAGCGCTATACAATTATAACCCATTTATTTGCATGTGTGGTTAGGAAGTTATGTTTAAATAACTGTCAAATTGAATGTAGCAGCTATATTGTCATAAAGCGAAAAACCCAAATTTTGTATTTGTAAACCTTACCAAATTACCTGATTCTGCTAAAACTCAACTAGATACAATATTTTAGGCATTTTTAGACATAATGCATGTTCATTTTTGGAGTTATGTTTATATAACTTTTACATTTAGTTTGACAGTTATACTGTCGTATTCAATTAAAAAAACTAACTTGCGTCGTTGCAAAACTTACAAAAGATACATTTTCTAGTAAAACTAACAAAAGATACACGTCTCCAGGCATTATTAGACATATTGCATGTTTGGTGTAGGAATTATGTTGAAAAACATTTTTATTGCTTTTTTCGCATTATCTCAGGATTTTAAGAACATTACTGGCATATTGACTAAAAAACTACTATGACAGTATACTGACATATTTAAAATAACAGTTATTTAAACATAACTCCTAAACCAAATATGCTAAATGGCTAATAATGCCTGGAGAAATGAATCTTTGTGAGTTTTACTAGAAACACATATTTTGTAAGGTTTGTAAAGACACAAGTTAGTTTTTTGTACTCAATATGATGGTATAACTGTCATAATCAATGTAAAAGTTTTATAAACATAACTCCAAAACCAAACATGCATTATGTCTAAAAATGTCTGTATTATTGTATCTATGTGAGTTTTACCAGAATCAGGTATTTTGGTAAGGTTTACAAATGCAAAAATTTGGTTTTACTGATTATGACAGTATATATGCCACGTTCAATATGACAGTTATTTAAACATAACTCCTAAACCACACATGCAAAATGACTAAAAATGCCTGGAGGAATGTATCTTTGTAATTTTTACTGGAACAAATATTTTGTAAGGTTTGTTAAGACAAAAATTAGTTTTTTTTTACCTAATATGCCAGTATAACTGTTATACTAAATGTAAAAATAATATGCACATAACTCCAAAACCAAACTTGCAATCCGTCTAAAAATGCCTGTAATATTGAATCCATGTGAGTTTTACCAGAATCAGGTATTTTGGAAAGGTTGACAAATACAAAAATTAGTTTTTACTCATAATGACAGTATAACTGCCATATTCAATATCAATCAATCAATCAATCTTTATTTATATAGCCCTAAATCACAAGTGTCTCAAAGGGCTGCACAAGCCACAACGACATCCTCGGTACAAAGCCCACATACGGGCAAGGAAAAACTCACCCCAGTGGGACGTCGATGTGAATGACTATGAGAAACCTTGGAGAGGACCGCATATGTGGGTAACCCCCCCCCCCCCTCTAGGGGAGACCGAAAGCAATGGATGTCGAGTGGGTCTGACATAATATTGTGAGAGTCCAGTCCATAGTGGATCCAACATAATAGTAAGAGTCCAGTCCATAGTGGGGCCAGCAGGACACCATCCCGAGCGGAGACGGGTCAGCAGCGCAGAGATGTTCCCAGCCGATGCACAGGCGAGGGGTCCACCCCGGGTCACGACTCTGGACAGCCAGCACTTCATCCATGGCCACCGGACCTGTGCCCCCCCCCCCTCAAGGAAAAGGGGAGCAGAGGAGAAAAGAAAAGAAACGGCAGATCAACTGGTCTAACAGGGGGGCTATTTAAAGGCTAGAGTATACAAATGAGTTTTAAGATGGGACTTAAATGCTTCTACTGAGGTAGCATCTCTAATTGTTACCGGGAGGGCATTCCATAGTACTGGAGCCCGAATAGAAAACGCTCTATAGCCCGCAGACTTTTTTATGTAAACATAACTCCTAAACCGCACATGCAAAATGGCTAATAATGCCTGGAGAAATGTATCTTTGTGAGTTTTACTGGAAAAAATAAATAAATTAATGTTTGTAAAGACACACGTTCCTTTTTTTTACTCAATATGACAGTATAACTTTCATACTAAATGTGAAAAGTATATAACCATAACTCCAAAACCAAACATGCATTATGTCTAAAAATGCCTGTAATATTGTATCCATGTGAGTTTTACTAAAATCAGTTGTTTTTGTAAGGTTTACAAATACAAAATATTAGTTTTACTCATAATGACACAGTATACTGTCACAATCAATCTGACAAAATGTCTAATAATGCCTGGATGAATGTATCTTTGTGAGTTTTACTGGAAAAAAATATTTTGTAAGGTTTGTAAAGAAACAATTTAATAGTATAGCTGTCATACTTTATATGAAAGTTATATAAACATAACTCCAAAACCAAACATGCAATCCGTCTAAAAATGCCTGTAATTTTGAATATATGTGAGTTTTATCAGAATCAGGTATTTTTGTAAGGTTTACAAATAAATAATTTGGTTTTACTCATAAGGACAGTACAACTGCCACACTCAATATGACAGTTTTTTAAACATAACTCCTAAAACACAAATGCAAAATGACTAATAATGCCTGGAGAAATGTATCTTTGTGAATTTTAATGGTAAAAAAAAAACATTTTGTAAGGTTTGTAAAGACACAAATTAGTTTTTTTTACTCAATATAAACTGTCATACTAAATATGAAAGTTATATAAACATAACTCCAAAAGCAAACTTGCTTTATGTCTAAAAATTCCTGTAATATTGTATCTATATGAGTTTTACCAGAATCAGGTATTTTGGTAAGGTTTACAATACAAAAAATAGGTTTTACTCATAATGACAATATAACTGTCACACTCAACATGACAGTTATTTAAACATAACTCCTAAAACACAAATGCAACATGTCTAATAATGCCTAAAGACATGTATCTTTGTTAGTTTTACTGGGGAAAAAAATCATTTTTAAGGTTTATAAAGACAAAAGTTAGTTGTTTTTTTTACTCAAAATGATGGTATAACCGTCATACTAAATATGAAAGTTATATAAACATAACTCCAAAACCAAACTTGCAATCCTTCTAAAAATGTATGTAATATTGAATCTATGTGATTTTTACCAGAATCAGGTATTTTGGTAATGATTACAAATACAAAAATTAGGTTTTACTCACTATGACAGTATACTGTCACATTCAATCTGACAGTTATGTAATTATAACTCCTAAACCACACATGCAAAATGGCTAGAAATGCCTGGAGAAATGTATCTTTGTGAGTTTTACAGGGAAAAATATTTTGTAAGGTTTGTAAAGACACAAGTTAGTTTTTTTTAATCAATATGACACACACTACATGTAAAACATATATAAACATAACTCCAAAACCAAACTTGCAATCCGTCTAAAAATGACTGTAATTTTGTATCTATGTGATTTTTACCAGAATCAGGTATTTTGGTAATGTTGACAAATAAAAAAAAATAGGTTTTACTGATAGTGACATTTATTGTTTAAAAATAACTCATAAACCACACATGAAAATGGCTAATAAACCTATACAAATGTATCTTTGTTAGTTTTACTAGAATAATGATCTTTTGTAAGGTTTTGCAAAGACACAAGTTAGTTTTTTTTACTCAATATGATTGTATAACTGTCAAACTAAATAAAAAAGTGATATAAACATAACTCCAAAACCAAACTCGAAAACCAAATATGCAATCCGTTTAAAAATGCCTGTAATATTGAATATATGTGAGTTTTATCAGAATCAAGTATTTTGGTAAGGTTCACAAAACAAAAATTAGGTTTTACTCATAATGACAGTATAACTGCCACGCTCAATATGACAGTCATTTAAACATAACTCCTAAAATGCACATGCAAAATGACTAATAATGCGTGGAGAAATGTATCTTTGTGTATTTTACTTGAAAAAATATATTTTGATATGGGTTGTAAAGATAAAAAAAATTTTTAACTCAAAATGATGGCATGACTGTAATACTAAATATGAATGTTATATAAACATAACTCCAAAACCAAACACGCAATTCGTAAAAAAAAAATGGCTGTAATATTGAATATATGTGAGTTTTACTAGAATCAGGTATTTTGGCAAGGTTTCAAATACAAAAATTAGGTTTTACTCATAATGACAGTATAACTGCCAAACTCAATATGACGGTTATGTAAACATAATTCCTAAACCACACATGCAAAATGGCTAATAATGCCTGGAGAATTGTATCTTTGTGAGTTTTACTGGAAAAACATTTTTTTGTAAGGTTTGTAAAGACACAAATTTGTTTGGTTTTTTTACTTAATATGACAGTATATCTGTCATACTAAATATAAAAAGTTATATAGACAAAACTCCAAAACCAAACTTGCAATCTGTCTAAAAATGTCTGTAATATTGAATGTATGTGATTTTTACCAGAATCAGGTATTTTGGTAAGGATTACAAATACAAAAATTAGGTTTTACTCATAATGACGGATAACTGCCACAATCAAAATTACAGTTTTTTAAACATAACTCCTAAACCAAACATGCTAAATGTCTAATAATGCCTGGGGAAATGTATCTTTGTGAGTTTTACTGGAAAAAAAAATATTTTGTAAGGTTTGTAAAGACACAAGTTAGATTTTTAACTAAAAAAAAGACAGTAAAACTGTCATACTAAATGGAAAAGTTATATAAACATAACTCCAAAACCAAACATGCATTAAGTCTGAAAATGCCTGAAATTATGTATCCATGTGATTTTTACTTGAATCGGTTGTTTTTGTAAGTTTTGCGAATACAAAATTATGGTTTTACTCACTATGACAGTGTACTGTCACATTCGATCTGACAGTTATTTAAACATAACTCCTAAACCAAACATTCAAAATGACTAATAATGCCTTGAGAAATGTATTTCTGTGAATTTTTCTGGAAAAAATATTTTGTAAGGTTTGTAAAAACACAAGTTTTTTTTTTTTTACTCAATAAGACAGTAGTGTTCTGTCATAGTGAGTAAAACCTATATGTTGTATTTGCAAACCTTACAAAAACAACGGATTCTAGTAAAACTCACAAGGATACAATATTACAGGCATTTTTAGATATAATGCATGTTTGGTTTTTGAATTATGTTTATATAACTTTTACATTTAGTATGACAGTTATAATGTCATATTGAGTAAAAAAAAATAACTTGTGTCTTTACAAACCTTACAAAAAAATGTTTTCTAGTAAAACTCACAAAGATACATTTTTCCAGGCATTATTAGCCATTTTGCATGTGTGGTTTAGGAGTTATATTTAAATAACTGTCATATTGAGTGTGGCAGTTATACTGTCATTATGAGTAAAACCTTATTTTTGTATTTGTAAACCTTAACAAAATACATGATTCCAGTAAAACTCACATAGATTCAATATTACAGGCATTTTTAGAGGATTGCATGTTTGGTTTTGAAGTTTTGTTTATATAACTTTCAAATTTAGTAAGACAGTTATACCATCATATTGAGTAAAAAAAAACTAACTTGTGTCTATACTAACCTTACAAAATATTTGTTTCCAGTAAAACTCACAAAAATACATTTCTCCAGGTATTATTAGCCATTTTTCATCTGTGGTTTAGAATTTATGTTTAAATAGTCAGATTGAATGTGACAGTATACTGTCATAGTGAGTAAAACCAAAATTTTGTATTTGCAAACATTAAAAAAAACAATTGATTCTAGTAAAACTTACATGGATACATTGTTACAGGCATTTTTAGACATAATGTATGTTTGGTTTTGGAGTTATGTTTATATAGATTGTTCATTTAGTATGACAGTTATACTGTCATATGGAGTAAAAAAAAACAACTAACCTGTGTCTTTACAAACCTTACAAAAACATTTTTTTTCCAGTATAACTCACAAAGATGCATTTCTCAAGTCATTATTAGCCATTTAGCATGTTTGGTTTAGGAGTTATGTTTAAATAACTGTCAAATTTAATAGAGAAGCTATACTGTCATTATGAGTAAAACCTAATTTTTGTATTTGTAAACCTTACCAAATTACCTGATTCTGGTAAAACTTACATAGATACAATATTTTAGGCATTTTTAAACACAATGCATGTTTGGTTTTGGATTTATGTGACTTTCATATTTAATATGAAAGTTATACAGTCATATTGAATTAAAAAAACTAACTTGCAACTTTGCAAACCTTACAAAATATATTTTTCCTAGTAAAACTAACAAATACACATGTCTACAGGCTTTATTAGAAATTTTGCATGTTTGGTTTAGGAATTATGTTGAAAAACATTTGTATTGCTTTTTCCACATTATTTAAGGATTTTAAGAACATTACTGTCATATTGAGTAAAAAACTACTTTTTGTAATTGCAAGCATTAAAAAAAGCATTAGTTCGAGTAAAACTCATTTTGCATCATGCATTGTTTTAGGCATTATTAGCATTTGTGCATGTGTGGTTAGGAAGTTATATTTAAATAACTGTCATTTTGAATGTGGCAGCTATCTGTCATTATGAGTAAAACCTAATTTGTGTATTTGTAAACCTTACAAAATACCTGATTCTAATAAAACTCACATAAATTCAATATTACAGGCATTTTTAGACGGATTGCATGTTTGGTTTTGCAGTTTTGTTTTTATCACTTTAATATTTAGTATGACATTTATACTGTCATATTAAGTAAAAAACAACTAACTTGTGTCTTTACAAACCTTACAAAATATTTTTTTTCCCAGTAAAACTCACAAAGATACATTTCTCCAGGCATTATTAACCAATTTGCATGTGTGGTTTAGGAGTTATGTTTAAATAACTGTCAGATTGAATGTGACAGTATACTGTCATAGTGAGTAAAACCAGTATTTTGTATTTGCAAAACTTACAAAAACAATTGATTCCAGTAAAACTCACATGGATACAATATTACAGGCATTTTTAGACATAATGCATGTTTGGTTTTGGAGTTATATTTATATAACTTTCACATTTAGTATGACAGTATTACTGTCATATTGAGTAAAAAAAACCTATTTTTCCAGGCATTATTAACCATTTTGCATGAGTGGTTTAGGAGTTATGTTTACATAACTGTCATATTGAACGTGGCAGTTATACTGTCATTGTGAGTAAAACCTAATTTTTGTATATGTAAACCTTTCTAAAATACCTGATTCTGGTTAAACTCACATATATACAATATAACAGTAATTTTCAGACATAATGCATGTTTGGTTTTGGAGTTATGTTTATATAACTTTTACATTTAGTATGACAGTTATACTGTCATATTGAGTAAAAAAAAACTAACTTGTGTCTTTACAAACCTTACAAAATATTTTTTTTCCCAGTAAAACTCACAAAGATACCTTTCTCCAGGCATTATTAGCCATTTAGCATTTTGGTTTAGGAGTTATGTTTAAATAACTGTCATATTGCGTGTGGCAGTTATACTGTTATTATGAGAAAAATATAATTTTTGTATTTGTAAACCTTACCAAAATACCTGTTTCTAGTAAAACTCACATGGATTCAAAATTACAGGCATTTTTAGACATAAGGCATGTTTGGTTTTGGAGTTATGTTTATATAACTTTCATATTTAGTATGACAGTTATACAATAATATTGAGTAAAAAAAACGAACTTGTGTCTTTATAAACCTTACAAATTATTTGTTTCGAGTAAAACTCACTTAGATACATTTTTCCAGGCAATATTATCCATTGAGCATGTTTGGTTTAGGAGTTATGTTTAAATAACTGTCATTTTGAATGTGGCAGTTACACTGTCATTATGAGTAAAACCTATTTTTTGTATTAGTAAACCTTACCAAATACCTGATTCTAGTCAAACTCAAACATATTCATTATTACAGGTATTTTTAGACGGATTGCAAATTTGGATTTGGAGTAAAAAAAAAAACTTGTGTCTTTACAAACCTTACAAAATATTTGTTTTCCAGTAAAACTCACCAAGATACATTTCTCCAGGCAATATTAGCCATTTTGAATGTGTGGTTTAGGAGTTATGTTTAAATAACTGTCAGATTGAGAGTGACAGTATACTGTCATAGTGAGTAAAACCAATATTTTGTATTTGCAAAACTTACAAAAACTGATTCTAGTAAAACTCACATAAATACATCATTACAGGCATTTTTAGAACTGATGCATGTTTAATTTTGGAGTTATGTTTATATAACTTTTACATTTAGTATGACACTGTCGTATGGAGTAAAAAACAACTAATTTGTGTCTTTACAAACCTTACAAAAAAAACAAATTCCAGTAAAACTCACAAAAATGCATTTCTACAGTCATTATTAGCCATTTAGCATGTTTGGTTTAGGAGTTATGTTTAAATAACTGTCATTTTGAATGTGGCAGTTATACTGTCATTATGAGTAAAACCTAATTTTTCGTATTTGTAAACCTTACCAAAATACCTGATTCTGGTAAAACTCACAGAGATTCAATATTACAGGCATTTTTAGATGGATTGCAGGTTTCATTTTGGAGTTATGTTTATATAACTTTCTAATTAAGTATGAAAGTTATACTGTCATATTGAGTAAAAAAAAAACTAACATGTGTTTTTAAAAACCTTACAAAATATATTTTTTCCAGTAAAATTCACAGATATACACTTCTCCAGGCATTATTAGCCATTTAGCATTTTGGTTTAGGAGTTATGTTTAAATAACTGTCATATTGCGTGTGGCAGTTATACTGTTATTATGAGAAAAATATAATTTTTGTATTTGTAAACCATACCAAAATACCTGTTTCTAGTAAAACTCACATGGATTCAAAATTACAGGCATTTTTAGACATAAGGCATGTTTGGTTTTGGAGTTATGTTTATATAACTTTCAAATTTAGTGAGACAGTTATACCATCATATTGAGTAAAAAAAACTAACTTGTGTCTAAACAAACCTTACACAATATTTTTTTTACAGTAAAACTCACAAAAATACATTTCTCCAATTATTATTAGCCATTTTTGCATCTGTGGTTTAGAATTTATGTTTAAATAACAGTCAGATTGAATGTAACAGTATACTGTCATAGTGAGTAAAACCAAAATGTTGTCTTTACAAACCTTACAAAATATTTTATTTCTAGTAAAACTCACAAAGATTCATTTCTCCAGGCATTATTAGCCATTTAGCATATTTGGTTTAGGAGTTAAGTTTAAATAACTGTTATTTTGAATATGGCAGTTATACTGTCATTATGAGTAAAACCTAATTCTTGTATTTGTAAACCTTACCAAAATACATGATTCTGGTAAAACTCACATAGATTCAATATTACAGGCATTTTTAGACGGATTGCAAGTTTGGTTTTGGAGTTATGTTTGTATAACTTTCATATTTAGTATGACAGTTATACTGTTAAATTGAGTAAAAAAACTAACTTGTGTTTTTACAAACTTTAAAAAATATTTTTTTTCCAGAACAATTTACAGAGATACATTTCTCCAGGCATTATTAGTCATTTTGAATAAGTGGTTTATGAGTTATGTTTAAATAACTGTCAGATTAAATGTGACAGTATACTGTCATGGTGAGTAAAACCAATATTTTGTATTTGCAAAACTTACAAAAACAACTGATTCTACTAAAACTCACATCGCCACATCATTATAGGCATTTTTAGACATAATGCATGTTTGGTTTTGGAGTTATGTTTATATAACTTTTACATTTAGTATGACATTTATACTGTCATATTGAGAAAAAAAACAAAACTTGTGTTTTTACAAACCTTACAAAATATTTTTTTTCCAGTAAAACTCACAAAGATGCATTTCTCCAGGCATTATTAGCTGTTTAGCATGTTTGGTTTAGGAGTTATGTTTAAATAACTGTCATTTTGAACGTGGCAGTTATACTGTCATCATGAGTAAAACCTAATTTTTGTATTTGTAAACCTTACCAAAATACCTGATTCTGGTAAAACTCACATAGAATCAATATTACAGGCATTTTTAGACAAATTTCAAGTTTGGCTTTGGAGTTATGTTTATAAAACTTTTTTATTTAGTATGACAGTTATACTGTCATATTGAGTAAAAAAAAAAAAAATATACATACAAATATTACAAAATATTTTTTTTCCAGTAAAATTCACAGAGATACATGTTTCAAGGCACTATTAGTCATTTTGCATGTGTGGTTTAGGAGTTATGTTTAAATAACTGTCAGATTGAATGTGACAGTATACTGTCATAGTGAGTAAAACCAATATTTTGTATTTGCAAAACTTACAAAAACAACTGATTCTAGAAAAACTCACATAGATACATCATTGCAGGCATTTTTAGACATAATGCATGTTTGGTTTTGGAGTTATGTTTATATAACTTTGACATTTAGTATGACAGTTATACTGTCTTTTTGAGTTAAAAAAATAACGTGTGTCTTTACAAACATTAGAAAATGTTTTTTACAGTAAAACTCACAAAGATACCTTCCTCCAGGAATTATTAGCCATTTAGCATGTTTGGTTTAGGAGTTATGTTTTAAAAACTGTCATTTGGAATATGGCAGTTATACTGTCATTATGAGTATAACCAAATTTCTGTATTTGTAAACCTTACCAAAATACTTGTTTCTAGTAAAACTCACATAGATTCAAAATTCAAGCATTTTCAGACATAAGGCATGTTTGGTTTTGGAGTTATGTTTATATAACTTTCATATTCAGCATGACAGTTATACAATCATATTGAGTAAAACAAATAATTTGTGTCTTTACAAACCTTACAAAATATTTGTTTCCAGTAAAACTCACAAAGATACATTTCCCCAGGCATTATTAGCCATTTAGCATGTTTGGTTTAGGAGTTATGTTTAAATAACTGTCATATTGAGTGTGGCAGTGATACTGTCATTATGAGTAAAACCTAATTTTTGTATTTGTAAACCTTACCAAAATACTTGATTCTGGTAAAACTTACATAGATATATTATTGCAGGCTTTTTTAGACGGACTATATGTTTGGTTTTAAAGTTATGTTTATATAACCTTCAAATTTAGTAAGACAGTTATACCATCATATTGAGTCAAAAAAACTAATTTGTGTCTATACAAACCTTACAAAATATAATTTTTTCCAATAAAACTCACAAAAAAACATTTCTCCAGGCTTTATTAGCTATTTTGCATTTGTGGTGTAGAATTTATGTTTAAATAACAGTCAGATTGAATGTGACAGTATACTGTCATAGTGAGTAAAACCAAAATTTTGTATTAGCATAACTTACAAAAACAACTGATTCTACTAAAACTCACATAAATACAATAGTATAGGCATTTTTAGACATAATGCATGTTTGGTTTTGGAGTTATGTTTATATAACTTTTACATTTAGTATGACAGTTATACTTTCATTTGGAGTAAAAAGAAAAACTAACTTGTGTCTTTACAAACCTTACAAAAAAAATTTCCGGGCATTATTAGCCATTTAGCATGTTTGGTTTAGGAGTAATGTTTAAATAACTGTCAGATTGAATGTGTCATTTATACTATCATAGTGAGTAAAACCAATATTTTGTATTTGCAAACCTTACAAAAACAACTGATTCTAGTAAAACTTACATGGATAAAATGTTACAAGCATTTTTAGATATAATGCATGTTTGGTTTTGGAGTTATGTTTATATATTTTTTACATTTAGTATGACAGTTATACTGTCAAATTGAGTAAAAAAAAACCAACTAACTTGTGCCTTTTAAACCTTACACATTTTTTTTTTTCCAGTAAAACTCACAAAGATACCTTTCTCCAGGTATAATTAGCCATTTAGAATGTTTTGTTGAGGAGTTATGTTTAAATAACTGTCATTTTAAACGTGGCAGTTATACTGTTATTATCAGTAAAACCTAATTTTTGTATTTGTAAACCTTACCTAAATACCTGATTCTGTTAAAACTCACATACATTCAATATTACAGGCATTTGAGACAGATTGCAAGTTTGGTTTTGGAGTTATGTTTATATAACTTTCATATTTAGTATGACAGTTATACTGTCATATTGAGTAAAAGAAAACTAACTTGTGTTTTTACAAACCTTACAAAATATTTTTTTCCAGAAAAATTCACAGAGATATATTTCTCGAGGCATTATTAGTCATTTTGAATTTGAATTGCAGGCATTTTTAGACATAATGCATGTTTGGTTTTGGAGTTATGTTTATATAACTTTGACATTTAGTATGACAGTTATACTGTCATATTGAATTAAAAAAAACTAACTTGCCTCTTTGCAAAACTTACAAACGATAGATTTTCTAGTAAAACTAACACAGATACATTTCCCCAGGCATTATTACCCATTTAGCATGTTCGGTGTAGGAGTTATGTTTAAATAACTGTCAAATTCAATGTAGCTGTTATACTGTCATTATGAGAAAAACCTAATTTTTGGATTTGTAAACCTTACCAAAATACCTGGTTCAGGTAAAACTCACATAGATACACAATTACAGGCATTTTTGGACATAATGCATCTTTAGTTTTGGAGTTATGTTTATATAACTTGTACATTTAGTATGACAGTTATACTGTCATTATGAATTTAAAAAAACTAACTTGCGTCATTGCAAAACTTACAAAATATATTTTTTCTAGTGAAACTAACAAGGATACATTTCTCCAGGCATTATTAGACATGTTCCATGTTTGGTGTAGGAATTATGTTGAAAAACATTTTTATTTCTTATTTCGCATTATCTCAGGATTTTAAGAACTTTACCGTCATAATGAGTAAAAAACTACTTTTTGTGTTTGCAAGCCTTAAAATAGCATATGTTTCCAGTAAAACTCACAAGGATGCATTGTTTTAGGCTTTATTAGGCGTGGCGAAGTTGGTAGAGTGGCCGTGCCAGCAGTTGGAGGGTTGATGGTTACTGGGGTTCAATCCCCACCTTCTACCATCCTAGTCACGTCCGTTGTGCCCTTGGGCAAGACACTTCACCCCTTGCTCCTGATGGCTGCTGGTAAGCACCTTGCATGGCAGCTCCCGCCATCTGTGTGTGAATGTGTGTGTGAATGGATGAATGTGGAAATACTGTCAAAGCGCTTTGAGTACCTTGAAGGTAGAAATGCGCTATACAAGTATAACCCTTTTTTTGCATGTGTGGTTCGGAAGTTATGTTTAAATAACTGTCAAATTGAATGTAGCATTTATACTGTCATTGTGAGAAAAACACAAATTTTGTATTTGGAAACCTTACCAAATTACCTGATTCTGGTAAAACTCACATAGATACAATATTTTAGGCATTTTTAGACATAATGCATGTTCATTTTTGGAGTTATGTTTATATAACTTTTACATTTAGTTTGACAGTTACACTGTCATATTGAATTAAAAAAACTAACTTGCGTCGTTGCAAAACTTACAAAAAATACATTTTCTAGTAAAACTAACAAAAGATACACGTCTCCAGGCATTATTAGACATGTTGCATGTTTGGTGTAGAAATTATGTTGAAAAACATATTTATTGCTTTTTTCGCATTATCTCAGGATTTTATGAACATTACTGGCATATTGAGTAAAAAAAACTACTATGACATTATACTGCCATATTCAAAATAACTCCTAAACCAAATATGCTAAATGGCTAATAATGCCTGGAGAAATAAATCTTTGTGAGTTTTACTAAAACAAATATTTTATAAGGTTTGTAAGGACAAAAGTTAGTTGTTTTTTTACTCTACGTGATGGTATAACTGTCATACTAAATATGAAAATTATATAAACATAATTCCAAAACCAAACTCCTAAACCAAACTTGCAATCTGTCTTAAACTGCCTGTAATATTGAATCTATGTCAGTTTTACCAGAATCAGGTATTTTGGTAAGGCTTACAAATACACAACTTGGGTATTACTCATAATGACAGTATAACCTCAACATTTGATATGACAGTTATTTAAACATGACTCCTAAACCAAACATGATAAATGGCAAATAATGCCTGGAGAAATGTATCTTTGTGAGTTTTACTGGAAAAAAATAATTTGTAAGGTTTATAAAGACACAAGTTATTTTTTTGTATTTAATATGATGGTATAACTGCCATATTAAATATGACGGTTGTATAAACATAACTCCAAAACATATCATACTTTATGTCTAAAAATTCCTGTAATATTGTATCTATGTGGGTTTAACCAGATTCAGATATTTTGGTAAGGTTTACAAATACAAAAAATAGGTTTTACTCATAATGACAGTATAACTGACACACTCAAAATGACAGTTATTTAAACATAATTCCTAAACCAAACATGATAAATGGCTAATAATGCCTGGGTAGATGTATCTTTGTGAGTTTAACTGAAAAAAATAATATTTTGTAAGGTTTGTAAAGACACACGTTAGTTTTTTTTACTCATAATGACAGTATAACTGCAACGTTCAAAATGACAGTTATATAAACATAACTCCAAAACCAAATATGCATTATGTCTAAAAATGCCTGTAATATTAAATCTATGTGAGTTTGACTAGAATCGGGTATTTTGGTAAGGTTTACAAATACAAAAAGTAGGTTTTACTCATAATGACAGTATAACTAACACATTCAAAATTAGTCATTTAAACATAACTCCTAAACTAAACATGCTAAATGGCTAATACTGCCTGGAAAAAGGTATTTTTGTGAGTTTAACTGAAAAAAAAATATTTTGTAAGGTTTTTAAAGACACAAGTTAGTTTTTTTTTACTCAATATGACAGTATGACTGTCATACTAAATGTAAAAGTTAAATAACCATAACTCCAAAACCAAACATGCATTATGTCTAAAAATGCCAGTAATTTTGTATCCATGAGTTTTACTAGAATCGGTTGTTTTTGTAAGGTTTGCAAATACAAAATATTGGTTTTACTCACTATGACAGTATACCATTCAATCTGACAGTTATTTAAACATAACTACTAAACCACACAAGCAAAATGGCTACAATCTGACAGTTATTTAAACATAACTCCTAAACCACACCTGCAAAATGACTAATAATGTCTGGAGAAATGTTTTTTTGTAATCTTTACTGGGAAAAAAAAATAGTTTGTAATGTTTGTAAAGACACAAGTTAGTTTTTTTTATTACTCAATATGAAAGTATAACTGTCGTACTAAATATGAAAGTTAAATAAACATAACTCCAAAACCAAACTTGCAATCCGTCTAAAAATGCCTGTAATATTAAATCTATGTGAGTTTTACCAGAATCAGGTATTTTGGTAAGGTTTACAAATACAAAAGTTTGGTTTTACTCATAATGACAGTATAACTGCCATATTCAAAATAACAGTTATTTAAACATAACTACTAAACCAAATATGCTAAATGGCTAATAATGCCTGGAGAATAGAATCTTTGTGAGTTTTACTGGAAAAAAAAAATTGTAAGATTTTCAAAGACACAAGTTAGTTTGTTTACTTAATATGACAGGATAACGTCATACTAAATATGAAAGTTAAATAAACATAACTCCAAAACCAAACTTGCAATACGTCTAAAAATGCCTGTAATATTGAATCTATGTGAGTTTTACCAGAATGAGGTATTTTGGTAAGGTTTACAAATACAAAACTTGGGTTTTACTCATAATGACAGTATATCTGCAACATTTGATATGACAGTTATTTAAACAAAACTCCTAAACCAAACATGATAAATGGCTATTAATACCTGGAGAAATGTATCATTGTGAGTTTTACTGGAAAAAAATATTTTGTAAGGTTTATAAAGACACAAGTTAGTTTTTTTAAATTTAATATGATGGTATAACTGTCATATTAAATATGAAAGTTATATAAACATAACTCCAAAACCAAACATGGATTATGTCTAGAAATGCCTGTAATATTGTATCTATGTGAGTTTAACCAGAATCAGGTATTTTGGTAAGGTTGACAAATACAAAAATTAGGTTTTACTCATAATGACAGTATAACTGCCACATTGACTGCCACTAAACATGCATTATGTCTAAAAATGCCTATAATTTTGTATCCATGTGAGTTTTACTAGAATCAGTTGTTTTTGTAAGGTTTACCAATACAAAATATTAGTTTTACTCATAATGACAGTATACTGTCAAAATCAATCTGACAAAATGGCTAATAATGCCTTGAGGAATGTATCTTTGTGAGTTTTAAAGGAAAAAATATTTTGTAAGGTTTGTAAAGACACAAGTTTTTTTTTTTTTCAATTTAACAGTATAGCTGTCATACTATATATGAAAGTTATATAAACACAACTCCAAAACCAAATATGCAATCCGTCTAAAAATGCCTGTAATATTGAATATATGTGAGATTCAGGTATTTTGGTAAGGTTTACGAATACAAAAATTAGGTGTTACTCATAGTGACAGTATAACTGCCACACTCAATATGACAGTTAATTAACATAACTCCTAAACAACACATGCAAAATGACTAATAATGTCTGGAGAAATGTATCTTTTTAAGTTTTACTGGAAAACAAATAGTTTGTAAGGTTTGTAAAGACACAAGTTAGTTTTTTTTACTCAATATGACAGTATAACTGTCAGACTAAACATGATAGTTAAATATACAAAACTCCAAAACCAAACCTGCAATCCGTCCAAAAATGCCTGTATTATTGAATCTATGTGAGTTTTAACAGAATCAGGTATTTTGGTAAGGTTTACAAATACAAAAATTGGGTTTTACTCATAATGACAGTATAACTGCCATATTCAAAATAACAGTTACCGTATTTAAACATAACTCCTAATCCAAACATTTTAAATGGCTAATAATGCCCGGAGAAATGTATCTTTGTGATTTTTACTAGAAAACAATATTTTGTAAGGTTTGTAAAGACAAAAGTTAGTTTTTTGTTACTCAATATGATGGTATAACTGTCATACTAAATATGAAAGTTATATAAACATAATTCCAAAACCAAACTCCTAAACCAAACTTGCAATCTGTCTTTAACTGCCTGTAATATTGAATCTATGTGAGTTTTACCAGAATCAGGTATTTTGGTAAGGTTTACAAATACAAACCTTGGGTTTTACTCATAATGAGAGTAAAACTGCAACATTTGATATGACAGTTGTTTAAACATAACTCCTAAACCAAACATGATAATTGGCTAATAATACCTGGAGAAATGTATCATTGTGAGATTTACTGGAAACAAGTAATTTTTAAGGTTTATAAAGACACAAGTTAGTTTTTTTTATTTAATATGATGGTATAACTGTCATACTAAATATGAAAGTTATATAAACATAACTCCAAAACCAAACATGGATTATGTCTAAAAATGCCTGAAATATTGTATCTATGTGAGTTTTACCAGAATCAGGTATTTTGGTAAGGTTGACAAATACAAAAATTAGGTTTTACTCATAATGACAGTATAACTGCCACATTGACTGCCACCAAACATGCATTATGTCTAAAAATGCCTATAATTTTGTATGCATGTGAGTTTTACTAGAATCAGTTGTTTTTGTAAGGTTTACAAATACAAAATATTAGTTTTACTCATAATGACAGTATACTGTCACAATAAATCTGACAAATTGGCTAATAATGCCTTGAGGAATGTATCTTTGTGAGTTTTACTGGAAAAAATATTTTGTAAGGTTTGTAAAGACACAAGTTTGTTTTTTTTACACAATTTAACAGTATAGCTGTCATACTATATATGAAAGTTATATAAACACAACTCCAAAACCAAATATGCAATCCGTCTAAAAATGCCTGTAATATTGAATATATGTGAGTTTTATCAGAATCAGGTATTTTTGTAAGGTTTACGAATACAAAAATTATGTTTTACTCATAGTGACAGTATAACTGCCACATTCAATATGACAGTTAATTAAACATAACTCCTAAACCACACATGCAAAATGACTAATAATGTCTGGAGAAATGTATCTTTGTAAGTTTCACTTGAAAAAAAATAGTTTGTAAGGTTTGTAAAGACACAAGTTAGTTTTTTTTTACTCAATATGACAGTATAATTGTCGTACGAAATATGAAAGTTAAATAAACATAACTCCAAAACCAAACTTGCAATCCGTCTAAAAATGCTTGTAATATTATATCTATGTGAGTTTTACCAGAATCAGGTATTTTGGTAAGGTTTACAAATACAAAAGTTGGGTTTTACTCATAATGACAGTATAACTGCCATATTCAAAATAACAGTTATTTAAACATATTTACTAAATCAAATATGCTAAATGGCTAATAATGCCTGGAGAAATGAATCTCTGTGAGTTTTACTGGGAAAAAAAAAAATGTTGTAAGGTTTTTAAAGACACAAGTTAGTTTGTTTACTTAACATGACAGTACAACCGTCATACTAAATATGAAAGTTAAATAAACATAACTCCAAAACCAAACTTGCAATACGTCTAAAAATGCCTGTAATATTGAATCTATGTGAGTTTTACCAGAATCAGGTATTTTGGTAAGGTTTACAAATACAAAAATTGGGTTTTACTCATAATGACAGTATAACTGCCATATTCAAAATAACAGTTATTCAAACATAACTCCTAAACCAAACATTTTAAATTTTAATAATGCCTGGAGAAATGTATCTTTGTGATTTTTACTAGAAAAAAATATTTTGTAAGGTTTGTAATGACAAAAGTTAGTTTTTTTTACTCAGTATGGTATTAACTGTCACACTAAATATGAAATTGATATAAACATAATTCCAAAACCAAACTCCTAAACCAAACTTGCAATCTGTCTTAAACTGCCTGTAATATTGAATATATGTGAGTTTTACCAGAATCAGGTATTTTGGTAAGGTTTACAAATACAAAACTTAGGTTTTACTCATAATGATAGTATATCTGCAACATTTGATATGACAGTTATTTAAACATAACTCCTAAACCAAACATGATAAATGGCTAATAATACCTAGAGAAATGTATCATTGTGAGTTTTACTGGAAAAAAAATAATTTGTAAGGTTTATAAAGACACAAGTTAGTTTTTTTTATTTACTATGATGGTATAACTGTCATACTAAATATGAAAGTTATATAAACATAACTCCAAAACCAAACATGCATTATGTCTAAAAATGCCTGTAATATTGTATCTATGTGAGTTTTACCAGAATCAGGTATTTTGGTAAGGTTGACAAATACAAAAATTAGGTTTTACTCATAATGATAGTATAACTTCCACATTGACTGCCACCAAACATGCAATATGTTTAAAAATGCCTAAAATTTTGTATCCATGTGAGTTTTACTAGAATCAGTTGTTTTTGTAAGGTTTACAAATACACAATATTAGTTTTACTCATAATGACAGTATACTGTCACAATCAATCTGACAAAATGACTATTAATGCCTTGAGGAATGTATCTTTGTGAGTTTTACTGGAACAAATATTTTGTAAGGTTTGTAAAGACACAAGTTAGTTTTTTTTACACCATTTAACAGTATAGCTGTCATACTATATATGAAAGTTATATAAACAAAACTCCAAAACCAAATATGCATTCCGTCTAAAAATGCCTGTAATATTGAATATATGTGAGTTTTATCAGAATCAGGTATTTTGGTAAGGTTTACAAATACAAAAATTAGGTTTTACTCATAGTGACAGTATAACTGCCACACTCAATATGACAGTTAATTAAACATAACTCCTAAAACACAAATGCAAAATTACTAATAATGCCTAGAGAAATGTATATTTGTGAGTTTTACTGGAAAACAATATTTTGTAAGGTTTGTAAAGATACAAATTATTATTTTTTTCACTTAATATGATGGTATAACTGTCATACTAATATGAAAGTTATATAAACATAACTCCAAAACCAAACATACTTTATGTATAAAAAATCCTGTAATATTGTATCGATGTGGGTTTTATCAGAATCAGGTATTTTGGTAAGGTTTACAAATACAAACATTAGTTTTACTCATAATGACAGTATACTGTCAAAATCAATCCGACACAATGGCTAATAATGCCTTGAGGAATGTATCTTTGTGAGTTTTACTGGAAACAATATTTTGTAAGGTTTGTAAAGACACAAGTTAGTTATTTTTACACAATTTAACAGTATAGCTGTCATACTATATATGAAAGTTATATAAACACAACTCCAAAACCAAATATGCAATCCGTCTAAAAATGCCTGTAATATTGAATATATGTGAGTTTTATCAGATTCAGGTATTTTGGTAAGGTTTACGAATACAAAAATTATGTGTTACTCATAGTGACAGTATAACTGCCACACTCAATATGACAGTTAATTAAACATAACTCCTAAACAACACATGCAAAATGACTAATAATGTCTGGAGAAATGTATCTTTTTAAGTTTTACTGGAAAACAAATAGTTTGTAAGGTTTGTAAAGACACAAGTTAGTTTTTTTTACTCAATATGACAGTATAACTGTCAGACTAAATATGATAGTTAAATATACAAAACTCCAAAACCAAACTTGCAATCCGTCCAAAAATGCCTGTATTATTGAATCTATGTGAGTTTTAACAGAATCAGGTATCTTGGTAAGGTTTACAAATACAAAAATTGGGTTTTACTCATAATGACAGTATAACTGCCATATTCAAAATAACAGTTATTCAAACATAACTCCTAAACCAAACATTTTAAATGGCTAATAATGCCCGGAGAAATGTATCTTTGTTATTTTTCCTAGAAAACAATATTTTGTAAGGTTTGTAAAGACAAAAGTTAGTTTTTTTTTACTCAATATGATGGTATAACTGTCATACTAAATATGAAAGTTATATAAACATAATTCCAAAACCAAACTCCTAAACCAAACTTGCAATCTGTCTTTAACTGCCTGTATTATTGAATCTATGTGAGTTTTACCAGAATCAGGTATTTTGGTAAGGTTTACAAATACAAAACTTGGGTTTTACTCATAATGAGAGTAAAACTGCAACATTTGATATGACAGTTGTTTAAACATAACTCCTAAACCAAACATGATAATTGGCTAATAATATCTGGAGAAATGTATCATTGTGAGATTTACTGGAAACAAATAATTAGTAAGGTTTATAAAGACACAAGTTAGTTTTTTTTATTTAATATGATGGTATAACTGTCATACTAAATATGAAAGTTATATAAACATAACTCCAAAACCAAACATGGATTATGTCTAAAAATGCCTGAAATATTGTATCTATGTGAGTTTTACCAGAATCAGGTATTTTGGTAAGGTTTACAAATACAAAAATTAGGTTTTACTCATAATGACAGTATAACTGCCACATTGACTGCCACCAAACATGCATTATGTCAAAAAATGCCTATAATTTTGTATGCATGTGAGTTTTACTAGAATCAGTTGTTTTTGTAAGGTTTACATATACAAAATATTAGTTTTACTCATAATGACAGTATACTGTCACAATAAATCTGACAAATTGGCTAATAATGCCTTGAGGAATGTATCTTTGTGAGTTTTACTGGAAAAAATATTTTGTAAGGTTTGTAAAGACACAAGTTAGTTTTTTTTACACAATTTAACAGTATAGCTGTCATACTATATATGAAAGTTATATAAACACAACTCCAAAACCAAATATGCAATCCGTCTAAAATCGCCTGTAATATTGAATATATGTGAGTTTTATCAGAATCAGGTATTTTTGTAAGGTTTACGAATACAAAAATTATGTTTTACTCATAGTGACAGTATAACTGCCACATTCAATAATACAGTTAATTAAACATAACTCCTAAACCACACATGCAAAATGACTAATAATGTCTGGAGAAATGTATCTTTGTAAGTTTCACTGGAAAAAAAATAGTTTGTAAGTTTTGTAAAGACACAAGTTAGTTTTTTTTTACTCAATATGACAGTATAATTGTCGTACCAAATATGAAAGTTAAATAAACATAACTCCAAAACCAAACTTGCAATCCCTCTAAAAATGCTTGTAATATTAAATCTATGTGAGTTTTACCAGAATCAGGTATTTTGGTAAGGTTTACAAATACAAAAGTTGGGTTTTACTCATAATGACAGTATAACTGCCATATTCAAAATAACAGTTATTTAAACATATTTACTAAATCAAATATGCTAAATGGCTAATAATGCCTGGAGAAATGAATCTCTGTGAGTTTTACTGGGGGAAAAAAAAATGTTGTAAGGTTTTTAAAGACACAAGTTAGTTTGTTTACTTAACATGACAGTACAACCGTCATACTAAATATGAAAGTTAAATAAACATAACTCCAAAACCAAACTTGCAATACGTCTAAAAATGCCTGTAATATTGAATCTATGTGAGTTTTACCAGAATCAGGTATTTTGGTAAGGTTTACAAATACAAAAATTGGGTTTTACTCATAATGACAGTATAACTGCCATATTCAAAATAACAGTTATTCAAACATAACTCCTAAACCAAACATTTTAAATTTTAATAATGCCTGGAGAAATGTATCTTTGTGATTTTTACTAGAAAAAAATATTTTGTAAGGTTTGTAATGACAAAAGTTAGTTTTTTTTACTCAGTATGGTATTAACTGTCATACTAAATATGAAATTGATATAAACATAATTCCAAAACCAAACTCCTAAACCAAACTTGCAATCTGTCTTAAACTGCCTGTAATATTGAATCTATGTGAGTTTTACCAGAATCAGGTATTTTGGTAAGGTTTACAAATACAAAACTTAGGTTTTACTCATAATGATAGTATATCTGCTGTCATGTTTGTGTAATCATGTTTTGTTTTAAGTCATGTTTTGTTTAGTTTCTGGCTTTTCACTCCCTTGTCTTGTCACCATAGCAACCATTAGTTTTCACCTGTCACGTCACGCACCTGTTTCACGTCTTGAGTCACGCACCTGTTTTCGTTAATCATGTCTGTAGTATTTAAGTTCAGTGTTTTTCAGTTTGTTTTTCTGACGACCTCGCACCCCATACCACAACACATTTATGCTCTGTTCATGCCTCTAACTCTTTTTTCATGCCGGTTCCATGCCAAGTAAGTTTTTGTTTGTCAAGCCACAGTTAATGTTTTTGTTTAATTGTTCATAGTTTATTCTCCGCCACTGTGCGCGCTTTTTGTTTGATCCTTTTTTTTTGTATTTATAGTTAATAAATAAATCATGTACCTCCATTCCCGTCTCGCCCGTGCCAACTTTCCGCTGCATCCCGGAAAAGCAAACTCTCAGGACCAAGTCTTGACATCTGCAACATTTGATATGACAGTTATTTAAACATAACTCCTAAACCAAACATGATAAATGGCTAATAATACCTAGAGAAATGTATCATTGTGAGTTTTACTGAAAAAAAAATAATTTGTAAGGTTTATAAAGACACAAGTTAGTTTTTTTTATTTAATATGATGGTATAACTGTCATACTAAATATGAAAGTTATATAAACATAACTCCAAAACCAAACATGCATTATGTCTAACTTCCTAAAAACACATGTAAATAGTCTAATAAAGCCTAAAACAATGCAACCTTGTAAATTTTACTTGAAACATATGCTTTTTTTAAGGCTTGCAAACACTAAAAAACGTTATTATGGTCTTACCTTTACTTATAAATTAAGTCCATGCGCCGCAACTAAAGCCCTCACTTAAACTTTCCACGTGTAAGATTGAATCTATTTTAAAAAGTGTAACCGAGGGTTTATAAATGTCGCCTATACTGTATGAAACTACAAAATAACAAACACGGAGGCTCCAGTTTACACGAGGACAACTTTATTTACCTTCTTTCAAAAACCTCCGCAAAGTGTCATCACTTCCGCTCTTAGCGCCTTCAAAATAAGAGCTCAAGGCATATACTGTATAAAAACGCATAACAGGAACTTAACATCACAAAGAGGAAAGCCCATTAAAATAGTTTACAAAAGTTATTTAATAAGAAGCCAAAAAGTGCAAAAACAATAATGTTCGTGTTGGAGGAGTTGTGAATTAGATACACCTGCAGTCTGCAGGTGTACCTAATGTTGTGGCCCTGCAGTCATTCACAACTCCTCCAACACGAGCATTATTGTTTTTGCACTTTTTGGCTTCTTATGAAATAACTTTTTTAAATAGATTCAATCTTGCACGTGGAAAGTTTAAGTGTGGGCTTTAGTTGATATAACAATTCTACGGCGGGGGTGCAGGAGGCAAGATTACTGGAGCCTCAGCCAGTGCGTCTTTTGCAGCCGTTTTATGATCGCTCAGCACAAGAAATACGTTACACACATACAGTTGTTGACAAAATACACTGTACATTATATACCTCAGCTAAGTAAAATATGGAATTGTATAATATAATTCATATAGCAATACAGTCTCACTGCACAGCAGGCCAGCAGTTAGCCGAGTCCGGAATCCATGTTGAGGCACTGAGTGACGTGCCTCAACTGGCTGCTGTTCACCGCGTACCGTCTCTTCTCAGTATTTGAAAGGCAAATGTGAAAATTCAGCGATTTTGAATAAAAATAATCTAAAACTGGTGAAGTAAATGGAAAATAACTTTATAGTATAATCACTGGATACATATAACAATTTAATTTTTTTTTTTTCTTTTTACATTTTTTTTCTTTCCATGATGGCAGGTGAGGCCCTGCCTCACCTGCCTCTAGTGACTGCACGTCACTGGGTTTTGGAATTATGTTTATATAACTTTCATATTTAGTATGACAGTTATACCATCATATTGAATTTTTAAAAAATGGTATCTTTACAAACCTTACAAAATATATTTTTCAAGTAAAAATCACATAGATACATTTATCCACGCATTATTAGTCATTTTGCATGTGTATTTTAGGAGTTATGTTCAAATAACTAACATATTGAGCGTGGCAGTTATACTGTCATTATGAGTAAACCTAATTTTTGTATTGTAAATCTTACCAAAATACCTGATTTGGATACAACTCACATATATTCAATATTATAGGCATTTTTAAACAGATTGCATGTTTGGTTTTCGAGTTTGGTTTTGGAGTTATGTTTATATAACTTTTACATTTAGTATGACAGTTATACTGTCATATTGAGTAAAAAGAAATTACTTGTTACCTTACAAAAAAAAAAATTTTTCCAGTAAAACTCACAAAGATACATTTTCCAGGCATTATTAGCCATTATGCATGTGTGGTTTAGGAGTTATATTTAAATAACTGTCATATTGAGTGTGGCAGTTATACTGTCATTATGAGTAAAACCTAATTTTTGTATTTGTAAACCTTAACAACATACCTGATTCTAGTAAAACTCACATATATTCAATATTACAGGCATTTTTAGACGGATTGCATGTTTGGTTTTGAAGTTGTGTTTATATAACTTTCAAATTTAGTAAGAGAGTTTTACCATCATATTGAGTAAAAAAAACTAACTTGTGTCCTTGAAAACCTTACAAAAGATCATTACTCTAGTAAAACTAACAAAGACACATTTCTCCAGGTTTATTAGCCATTTTGCATGTGTCGTTTATGAGTTATGTTTAAATAACTGTCAGATTGAATGTGACAGTATACTGTCATAGTGAGTAAAGCTAATATTTTGTATATGCAAAAACTCACATGGATGCAATATTACAGGCATTTTAAGACTTAATGCATGTTTGGTTTTGGAGTTATGTTTATATAACTTTCGAATTTAGTTTGACAGTTATACTGTCATATTGAGTAAAAAAAAGTAACTTGTGTCTTTACAAACCTTACAAAATACTTTTTTGCCCAGTAAAACTCAGACAGATACATTTCTCCAGGCATTATTAGCCATTTTGCATGTGTGGTTTAGAAGTTATGTTTAAATAACTGTTATATCAAATAATGCAGTTATACTGTCATTATGAGTAAAACCCAGGTTTTGTATTTGTAAACCTTACCAAAATACCTTATTCTGGTAAAACTCACATATATTCAATATTACAGGCAGTTTAAGACAGATTGCAAGTTTGGTTTAGGAGTTTGGTTTTGGAATTATGTTTATATAACTTTCATATTCAGTATGACAGTTATAGCATCATATTGAGTAAAAAAAAAAACTTTTGTCTTTACAAACTTACAAAATATTTTTTTCTCGTAAAACTTACAAAGATACATTTTTCCAGGCATTATTAGCCATTTTGCATGTGTGGTTTAAGAGTTATGTTAAAATAACTGTCATATCAAATGTTGCAGATATTCTGTCATTATGAGTAAAACCAAAATTTTGTATTTGTAAACCTTACCAAAATATCTGATTCTGGTTAAACTCACATAGATTCAATATTACAGGCATTTTTAGACGGATTGCAAGTTTGGTTTTGGAGTTATGTTTATTTAACTTTCATATTTAGTATGACAGTTATGCTGTCATATTGAGTAAAAAAAAAACGAGCTTGTGTTTTTAAAAACCTTACAAAATATTTTTTTTTCCAGTAAAACTCACAAAGATACATTTCTCCAGGCATTATTAACCATTTTGCATGTGTGGTTTAGGAGTTATGTTTACATATATTGAATGTGGCAGTTATACTGTCATTATGAGTAAAACCTAATTTTTTGTTTTTGTAAACCTTACCAAAATACCTGATTCTAGTAAAACGAACATATATTTATTGGTTTTGGAGTTATGTTTATATAATTTTCACTTTTAGTATAACAGTTATATCATCATATTGAGTAAAAAAAACTAACTTGTGTCTTTATAAACCTTACAAATTCGTTTTTCCAGTAAAACTCACAAAGTTACGTTCATCCAGGCATTATTAACCATTTTGCATGTGTGGTATAGGAGTTATGTTTACATATTTGTCATATTAAATGTGGCAGTTATACTGTCATTATGAGTAAAACCAAATTTGTGTATATGTAAACTTTACCAAGATACCTGATTCTGGCAAAACTCACATAGATACAATACTACAGGCATTTTTAGACATAATGCCTGTTTGGTTTTGGAGTTATTTTTATATACATTTCTACAGGCATTATCAGCCAATTAGCATGTTTGGTTTAGGAGTTATGTTTAAATAACTGTTATTTTGAATATGGCAGTTATACTGTCATTATGAGTAAAACCCAATTTTTGTATTTGTAAACCTTACCAAAATACCTAATTCTGGTAAAACTCACATAGATTCAATATTACAGGCATTTTTAGACGTATTGCAAGTTTAGTTTTGGAGATATATATTTATTTAACTTTCATATATAGTATGACAGTTATACTGTCATATTAAGTAAAAAAACTAACTTGTGTCTTAAAAAACCTTACAAAATTTTTTTTTTTCCCAGGAAAACTCAAAAAAGATACATTTCTCCAGGCATTATTAGCCATTTTGCATTTGTGGTTTAGGAGTAACAGTATGTTTAAATAACTGTCAGATTGAATGTGACAGTATACTGTCATAGTGAGTCAAACCTAGATTTTGTATTTGTAAACCTTACCAAAATGCCTGATTCTGGTAAAAATCACATAGATACAATATTACAGGCATTTTTAGACATAATCAAGGGACGCGTGGCGCAGTGGAAGAGTGGCCGTGCGCAACCCAAGGGTCCCTGGTTCAATCCCCACCTAGTACCAACCTTGTCATGTCCGTTGTGTCCTGAGCAAGACACTTCACCCTTGCTCCTGATGGGTGCTGGTTAGCGCCTTACATGGCAGCTCCCTCCATCAGTGTGTGAATGTGTGTGTGAATGGGTAAATGTGGAAGTAGTGTCAAAGCGCTTTGAGTACCTTGAAGGTAGAAAAGCGCTACACAAGTACAACCCATTCATCATTATCATTATAATGCATGTTTGGTTTTGGAGTTATGTTTATATAACTTTCATATTTAGTATGAAAGTTTTACCATCGTATTGAGTAAAAAAAAGTAATTTGTATCTTACAAAATATTGTTTTCCAGTAAAATTCACAAATATACCTTTCTCTAGGCATTATTAGTCATTTTGCATTTGTGTTTTAGGAGTTATGTTTAATTACCTGTCATATTGAGTGTGGCAGTTATACTGTCACTATGAGTAAAACATAATTTTTGTATTTGTAAACCTTACCAAAATACCTGATTCTGATAAAACTCACATATATTCAATATTACAGGCATTTTTAGACGGATTGCATATTTGTTTTTGGTGTTGTGTTTATATAACTTCCATATATAGTATGACAGCTTTACTGTTAAATTGTGTAAAAAAACTAACTTGTGTCTTTACAAACCTTACAAAATATGTTTTCCAGTAAAACTCACAAAGATACATTCCTCAAGGCATTATTAGCCATTTTGTCAGATTGATTGTGACAGTATACTGTCATTATGAGTAAAACTAATATTTTGTATTTGTAAACCATACAAAAACAACTGATTCTACTAAAACTTACATGGATCCAAAATTATAGGCATTTTTAGACATAATGCATGTTTGGTTTTGGAGGTATGTTTAAATAATTGTCATATTGAATGTGGCAGTTATACTGTCTTTAGGAGTAAAACCTATTTTTTGTATATGTCAACCTTACCAAAATACCTGATTCTGGTAAAACTCACATAAATACAATATTACAGGCATTTTTAGACATATTGCATTTTGGTTTTGGAGTTATGTTTATATAACTTTCATATTTAGTATGACAGTTATACCATCATATTAAATAAAAAAAACTAACTTGTGTTTTTATAAACCATACAAATTATTTCTTTTTCCAGTAAAACTCACAAGATACATTTCTCCAGGCATTATTAGCCATTTATCATGTTTGGTGTAGGAGTTATGTTTAAATAACTGTCATATCAAATGTTGCAATATACTGTCATTATGAGCAAAATTCAAGTTTTGTATTTGTAAACCTTACCAAAATACCTGATTCTGGTAAAACTCACATAGATTCAATATTACAGGCAGTTTAAGACAGATTGCAAGTTTGGTTTAGGAGTTTGGTTTTGGAATTATGTTTATATAACTTTCATATTTAGTATGACAGCTATACCATCATATTGAGTAAAAAAAACTAACTTTTGTCCATACAAACCTTACAAAATATTTTTGTTCTAGTAAAAATCACAAAGATACATTTATCCAGGCAATATTAGCCATATATAATGTTTGGTTTAGGAATTATGTTTAAATAACTGTCATGTTGAGTGTGGCAGTCATATTGTCATTATGAGTAAAACCTATTTTTTGTATTTTTAAACTTTAAACTTTTCTTCCAGTTAAACGCACAAAGATTCATTTCTCCAGGCATTATTAGCCATTTAGCATATTTTGTTTAGGAGTTATGTTTGAATAACTGTTATTTTGACTATGGCAATTGTACTGTCATTTTGAGTAAAACCCATTTTTTGTATTTGTAAACCTTACCAAAATATCTGATTCTGGTAAAACTCACATAGATACAATATTACAGGCATTTTTAGACATAAAACATATTTGGTTTAGGAGTTATGTTTAAATAACTGTCAGATTGAATGTGACAGTATACTGTCATAATGAGTAAAACCAATATTTTGTATTTGCAAACCTTACAAAAACAACTGATTCTAGTTAAACTCACATGAATACATTGTTACAAGCATTTTTAGACATAATGCATGTTTGGTTTTGGAGTTATGTTTATAATTTTTTTACATTTAGTATGACAGTTATACTGTTATATTGAGTAAAAAAAAAAATAACTTGTGTCTTTACAAACCCATCCATTTTCTACCGCTTATTCCCTTTGGGGTCGCGGGGGGCGCTGGAGCCAAAATATTCTGGTATTTAAGACAGATTGCAAGTTTGCTTTAGGAGTTTGGTTTTGGAATTATGTTTATATAACGTTCATATTTGATATGACAGTTATACTGTCATATTGAGTAAAAAAAACTAACTTTTGTCTTTATAAACTTTACAAAATATTTTTTTCTAGTAAAACTCACAAAGATACATTTCTTCAGGCATTATTAGCCATTTAGCATGTTTGGTTTAGGAGTTATGTTTAAATAACTGTTATTTTGAATATGGCAGTTATATTGTCATTATGAGGAAAACCCAATTTTTGTATTTAAAAACCTTATCAAAATACCTGATTCTGGTAAAACTCACATAGATTCAATATTGCAGGCATTTTTAGACGGATTGCAATGTTTGGTTTTGGAGTTATGTTTATTTAACTTTCATATTTAGTAGAAAGTTATACTGTCAAATTAAGTAAAAAAGGTCTTTACAAACCTTACAAAATATGTTTTTTCTTCCAGTAAAACGCACAAAGATTCATTTCTCCAGGCATTATTAGCCATTTAAAATATTTTGTTTAGGAGTTATGTTTGAATAACTGTTATTTTGAATATGGCAGTTGTACTGTCATTTTGAGTAAAACCCATTTTTTGTGTTTGTAAACCTTACCAAAATACCTGATTCTAGTAAAACTCACATGGATTCAAAATTGCAGGCATTTTTAGACATAAGGCATGTTTGGTTTTGGAGTTATGTTTATATAACTTTCATATTTAGTATGACAGTTATATAATAATATTGACTAAAAAAAACTAATTTGTGTCCTTGCAAACCTTACAAAATATTTGTTTCCTGTAAAACTCACAAAGATACATTTCTCCAGGCATTATCAACCAATTTGCATGCGTTGGTTTAGGAGTTATGTTTAAATAACAGTCAGATTGAATGTAACAGTATACTGTCATAGTGAGTAAAACCAATATATTTTGTATTTGCAAACCTTACAAAAACAACTGATTCTAGTAAAACTCGTATGGATACAATATTACAGGCAATTTTAACATAATGCATGTTTGGTTTTGGAGTTATAATTATATAACTTTTACATTTAGTATGACAGTTATACTGTCATATTGAGTAAAAAAAAATTAACTTGTGTCTTTACAAACCTTACAATTTTTTTTTTCCAGTTAAACTCACAAAGATACATTTTTCCAGGCATAATTAGCCATTTTGCATGTGAAGATTAGGAGTTATATTTAAATAACTGTCATATTGCGTGTGGCAGTTATACTGTCATTATGAGTAAAACTTAATTTTTGTATTTGTAAACCTTAACAAAATACCTGATTCTAGTAAAACTCACATAGATTCAATATTGCAGGCATTTTTAGACGGATTGCATGTTTGGTTTTGGAGTTATGCTTATATAACTTTCAAATTTAGTAAGACAGTTATACCATCATATTGAGTAAAAAAAACAACTAACTTGTGTCTTTACAAACCTTACAAAATATTTGTTTTCCAATAAAACTCACAAAAATACATTTCTCCAGGCATTATTAGCCATTTTGCATCTGTGGTTTAGAATATATGTTTAAATAACAGTCAGATTGAATGTGACAGTATACTGTCATAGTGAGTAAAACCAAAATTTTGTATTTGCAAACCTTACAAAAACAACTGATTCTACTAAAACTCACATGGATACAATATTATAGGCATTTTTAGACATAATGCATGTTTGGTTTTGGAGTTATGTTTATATAACTTTTACATTTAGTATGACAGTTATACTGTCATATGGAGTAAAAAAAAATAACTTGTGTCTTTACAAACCTTAAAAAATATTTTTTTCCCCATTTAAACTCACAAAGGTACATTTCTCCAGGCATTATTAGCCATTTAGCATGTGTGGTTTAGGAGTTATGTTTAAATAACTGTCATTTTGAACGTGGCAGTTATACTGTCATTATGAGTAAACCTAATTTTTGTGTTTGTAAACCTTACCAAAATACCTGTTTCTAGTAAAACTCACATAGATTCAAACATCAAGCATTTTTAGACATAAGGCATGTTTGGTTTTGGAATTATGTTTATATAACTTTTACATTTAGTATGACAGTTATAGCGTCATATGGAGTAAAAAAAAATAACTTGTGTCTTTACAAACCTTAAAAAATATTTTTTTCCCCATTTAAACTCACAAAGGTACATTTCTCCAGGCATTATTAGCCATTTAGCATGTGTGGTTTAGGAGTTATGTTTAAATAACTGTCATTTTGAACGTGGCAGTTATACTGTCATTATGAGTAAAACTTAATTTTTGTATTTGTTACCTTACCAAAATACCTGATTGTAGTGAAACTCACATAGATACAATATTACAGGCATTTTAAGACATAATGCATGTTTGGTTTTGGAGTTATGTTTATATAACTTTTACACTTAGTATGACAGTTATACTGTCATATGGAGTAAAAAAAAAACTAACTTGTGTATTTACAAACCTTACAAAATGTTTTGTTTTCCAGTAAAACTCACAAAGATACATTTCTCCAGGCATTAATAGTCATTTCGTACCTGTGGTTTGGGAGTTATATTTAAATAACTGTCAGATTGAATGTGGCAGTGAGTAAAACCAATATTTTGTATTTGCAAACCTTACAAAAACAACTGATTCTATTAAAACTCACATGGATACAATGTTACAAGCATTTTTAGATATAATGCATGTTTGGTTTTGGAGTTAGGTTTATATATTTTTAACATTTAGTATGACAGTTATACTGTCAAATTGAGTAAAAAAAACTAACTTTTGTCTTTACAAACCTTACAAAATTATTTTTTTTCCAGTAAAACTCACAAAGATACCTTTCTCCAGGCATAACTAGCCATTTAGCATGTTTTGTTGAGGAGTTATGTTTAAATAACTGTCATTTTGAACGTGGCAGTTATACTATGAGTAAACCTAATTTTTGTGTTTGTAAACCTTACCAAAATACCTGTTTCTAGTAAAACTCACATAGATTCAAACATCAAGCATTTTTAGACATAAGGCATATTTGGTTTTGGAGTTATGTTTATATAACTTTCATATTTAGTATGACAGTTATACAATCATTTTGAGTAAAAAAAATAATTGGTGTCCTTACAAACCTTACAAAATATTTGTTTCCAGTAAAACTCACAAAGATACATTTCCCTAGGCATCATTAGCCAGTTAGCATGTTTGGTTTAGGAGTTATGTTTAAATAACTTTCATATTTAGTATGAAAGTTATACTGTCATATTAAGTAAAAATAAAAACTAACTTGTGTCTTTAAAAACCTTACAAAATATTTGTTTCCAGTAAAACTCACAAACATACATTTCCCCAGGCATTATTAGCCATTTAGCATGTTTGGTTTAGGAGTTATGTTTATATAACTTTCATATTTGGTAAAACAGTTATACTGTCATATTGAATAAAAAAAACTAACTTGCGTCTTTGCAAAACTTACAAAAGATAATTTTTCTAGTAAAACTAACAAAGATACATGTCTCCAGGCATTATTAGACATTTTGCATGTTTGGTGTAGGAATTATGTTGAAAAACATTTTTATTGTTTTTTTTTCCGAATTATCTCAGGATTTTAAGAACATTACTGTCATATTGAGTAAAAAACTACTTTTTGTGTTTGCAAGTCTTAAAATAGCAAATGTTTCTAGTAAAACTCACAAGGATGAATTGTTTTAGGCTTTATTAGCCTTTTTTCATGTGTGGTTAGGAAGTTATGTATAAATAACTGTCAAATTGAATGTAGCAGTTATACTGTCATAATGAGAAAAACCCAATTGTTGTATTTGTATACCTTACCAAATTACCTGATTCTGGTAAAACTCACATAGATACAATATTAAAGGCATTTTTAGATATAATGCATCTTTACTTTTGGAGTTATGTTTATATAACTTTTACATTTAGTATGACAGTTATACTGTCATATTTAATTAAAAAAAACTAACTTGCGTCATGGCAAAACTTAAAAAAGATAATTTTTATAGTGAAACTAACAAGGATACATGTCTCGAGGCATTATTAGACATTTTGAATATTTGGTGGAGGAATTATGTTGAAAGACATTTTTATTGCTTTTTTCGCATTTTCTCAGGTTTTTAAGAACATTACTGTCATATTGAGTAAAAAACTATTTTAGTGTTTGCAAGCCTTAAAAAAGCATATGTTTAAAGTAAAACTCACAAGGATGCATTATTTTAGGCATTATTAGCCTTTTTGCATTTGTGGTTAGGAAGTTATGTTTAAATAACTGTCAAATTGAATGTAGCAGTTATCTGTCATTATGAGTAAACCCTAATTTATGTAATTGTAAACCTTACCAAATTACCTGATTCTTGTAAAACTCACATAGATACAACATTTTAGGAATTTTAAAACATAATGCATGTTCAGTTTTGGAGTTATGTTTATATAACTTTCATATTTGGTATGCCAGTTATACTGTCATTCCAAATTACCCAATTCTGGTAAAACTCACATATATGTAATATTACAGGCATTTTTAGACACAATGCATGTTCAGTTTGGACATCCATCCATCCATCCATCCATCTTCTTCCGCTTACCCGAGGTCGGGTCGCGGGGGCAGCAGCTTAAGCAGGGAAGCCCAGACTTCCCTCTCCCCAGCCACTTCGTCCAGCTCCTCCCGGGGGATCCCGAGGCGTTCCCAGGCCATTCGGGAGAGATAGTCTTCCCAGCGTGTCCTGGGTCTTCCCCGTGGCCTCCTACCGGTCGGACGTGCCCGAAACACCTTCCTAGGGAGGCGTTCGGGTGGCATCCTGACCAGATGCCCGAACCACCTCATCTGGCTCCTCTCGATGTGGAGGAGCAGCGGCTTTACTTTGAGCTCCCCCCGAATGACAGAGCTTCTCACCCTATCTCTAAGGGAGAGCCCCGCCACTCGGCGGAGGAAATTCATTTCGGCCGCTTGTACCCGTGATCTTGTCCTTTCGGTCATGACCCAAAGCTCATGACCATGGGTGAGGATGGGAACGTAGATCGACCGGTAAATCGAGAGCTTTGCCTTCCGGCTCAGCTCCTTCTTCACCACAACGGATCGATACAGCGTCCGCATTACTGAAGACGCCGCACCGATCCGCCTGTCGATCTCACGATCCACTCTTCCCCCACTCGTGAACAAGACTCCGAGGTACTTGAACTCCTCCACTTGGGGCAAGATCTCCTCCCCAACCCGGTGATGGCACTCCACCCTTTTCCGGGAGAGAACCATGGACTCGGACTTGGAGGTGCTGATTCCCATCCCAGTCGCTTCACACTCGGCTGCGAACCGATCCAGTGAGAGCTGAAGATCTTGGCCGGAGGAAGCCATCAGGACCACATCATCTGCAAATAGCAGTGACCTAATCCTGCAGCCACCAAACCAGATCCCCTCAACGCCTTGACTGTACCTAGAAATTCTGTCCATAAAGGTTATGAACAGAATCGGTGACAAAGGGCAGCCTTGGCGGAGTCCAACCCTCACTGGAAACGTGTCCGACTTACTGCCGGCAATGCGGACCAAGCTCTGACACTGATTATACAGGGAGCGAACTGCCACAATAAGACAGTCCGTTACCCCATACTCTCTGAGCACTCCCCACAGGACTTCCCGGGGTACACGGTCGAATGCCTTCTCCAAGTCCACAAAGCACATGTAGACTGGTTGGGCAAACTCCCATGCACCCTCAAGGACCCTGCCGAGAGTATAGAGCTGGTCCACAGTTCCACGACCAGGACGAAAACCACACTGTTCCTCCTGAATCCGAGGTTCGACTATCCGGCGTAGCCTCCTCTCCAGTACACCTGAATAGACCTTACCGGGAAGGCTGAGGAGTGTGATCCCACGATAGTTGGAACACACCCTCCGGTTCCCCTTCTTAAAGAGAGGAACCACCACCCCGGTCTGCCAATCCAGAGGTACCGCCCCCGATGTCCACGCGATGTTGCAGAGTCTTGTCAACCAAGACAGCCCCACAACATCCAGAGCCCTAAGGAACTCCGGGCGGATCTCATCCAACCCCGGGGCCTTGCCACCGAGGAGCTTTTTAACTACCTCGGCAACCTCAGCCCCAGAAATAGGAGAGCCCACCACAGACTCCCCAGGCCCTGCTTCCTTATAGGAAGACGTGCTGGTAGGATTGAGGAGGTCTTCGAAGTATTCCCTCCACCGATCCACAACATCCGCAGTCGAGGTCAGCAGAGCACCATCCCCACCATACACGGTGTTGACACTGCACTGCAGCCCCTTCCTGAGGCGGCGGATGGTGGTCCAGAATTGCTTCGAAGCCGTCCGGAAGTCTTTTTCCATGGCTTCCCCGAACTCCTCCCATGTCCGAGTTTTTGCCTCCGCGACCGCTGAAGCCGCACACCGCCTGGCCTGTCGGTACCTGTCTGCTGCCTCAGGAGTCCCATGAGCCAAAAGAACCCGATAGGACTCCTTCTTCAGCCTGACGGCATCCCTAACCGCCGGCGTCCACCAACGGGTTCTAGGATTACCGCCACGACAGGCACCAACTACCTTGCGGCCACAGCTCCAATCGGCCGCCTCGACAATAGAGGTACGGAACATTGTCCACTCGGACTCAATGTCAGTTTTGGAGTTATGTTTATATAACTTTCATATTTGGTATGACAGTTTTATTGTCATATTTAATTAAAAAAAACTAACTTGCATCGTTGCAAACCTTACAAAATAGGATTTTTCTAGTAAAACTAACAAAGATACATGTCTCCAGGCAATATTAGACCTTTTGCATGTTTAGTGTAGGAAATATGTTGAAAAACTTTTTTTTTTGTTTTTTTCGAATTATCTCAGGATTTTAAGAACATTACTGTCATATTGAGTAAAAAACTACTTTTTCTGTTTGCAAGCCTTAAAATAGCATATGTTTCTAGTAAAACTCACAAGGATGCATTGTTTTAGGCTTTATTAGCCTTTTTGCATGTGTGGTTAGGAAGTTATGTATAAATATCTGTCAAATTAAATGTAGCAGTTATACGGTCATTATGAGAAAAACCCAATTTTTGTATTTGTAAACCTTAGCAAATTACCTGATTCTGGTAAAACTCACATATATACAATATTTTAGGCATTTTTAGACATAATGCATGTTCAGTTTTGGAGTTATATTTATATAACTTTCATATTTGGTATGACAGTTATACAGTCATATTTAAATTTAAAAAAAATCTTGCATTGTTGCAAATCTTACAAAATATGTTTTTTTTTGTAAAACTAACAAAGTTACCTTTTTCCAGGCATTATTAGACATTTTGCATGTTTGTTGTAGGAATTATGTTGAAAAACATTTTTATTGCTTTTTTCGCATTATCTCAGGATTTTAAGAACATTACTGTCATATTGAGTAAAAAAACTACTTTTAGTGTTTGCAAGCCTTAAAAAAGCATATGTTTCGAGTAAAATTCACAAGGATGCATTGTTTTAGGCTTTATTAGCCTATTTGCATGTGTTTTAAAGAAGTTGTGTTTAAATAACTGTCAAATTGAAAGTAGCAGTTGTACTGTCAATATGAGAAAAACCCAATTTTTGTATTTGTAAACCTTACCAAATTACTTTTTTCTGGTTAAACTCTCATAGATACAATATAACAGGCATTTTTCGACATAATGCATGTTCAGTTTTGGAGTTATGTTTATATAATTTTCATTTTTGGTAGAACAGTTATACTGTCATATTGAATTAAAAAAAACTAACTTGCGTCATTGCAAAACTTACAAAAGAAAAGTTTTCTAGTGAAACTAACAAAGATACATGTCTCCAGGCATTATTAGACATGTTGCATGTTTGGTGTAGGAATTATGTTGAAAAACATTTTTATTCCTTATTTCGCATTATTTCAGGATTTTAAGAACATTACCGTAATAATCAGTAAAAAAATACTTTTTGTGTTTGCAAGCCTTAAAATAGCATATGTTTCGACTAAAACTCACAAAGATGCATTTTATTAAGGCTTTATTAGCCTATTTGCATGTGTTTTTAGGAAGTTATGTTTAAATAACTGTCAAATTCAATGTAGCAGCTATACTGTCATTTTGACTAAACCCTAATTTTTGTATTTGTAAACCTTACCAAATTACTTGATTCTTGTAAAACTCACATATATACAATATTTTAGGCATTTTTAGACATAATGCATGTTCAGTTTTGGAGTTTTCTTTATATAACTTTTATATTTTGTATGACAGTTATACTGTCATATTGAATTAAAAAAACTAACTTGCCTCTTTGCAAAACTTACTAAAGACTAATAAAGATGCATGTCTTCAGGCATTATTAGACATGTTGCATCTTTGGTGTAGGAATTATGTTGAAAAACATTTTTATTGCTTATTTTGCATTATCTCAGGATTTTAAGAACATTACTGTCATAAGGAGAAAAAAACTACTTTTTGTGTTTGCAAGCCATATGTTTCGAGTAAAATTCACAAGGATGCATTGTTTTAGGCTTTATTAGCCTATTTGCATGTGTTTTTTGGAAGTTATGTTTAAATAACTGTCAAATTGAATTTAGCAGATATACTGTCATTATGAGAATAACTCAATTTTTGTATTTGTAAACCCTACCAAATTACCTGATTCTGGTTAAACTTACATAGATACAATATTTTAGGCATTTTTAGACATAATGCATGTTCAGTTTTGGAGTTATATTTATATAAATTTCATATTTGGTATGAAAGTTATACTGTCATATTTAAGTAAAAAAAACTATCTTGCATCGTTGCAAACTTTACAAAATATGTTTTGTTTTGTAAAACTAACAAAGTTACATGTCTTCAGGCATTATTAGACAGGCATTACTTGTCATATTGAATTAAAAAAAAACTAACTTGCGTCATTGCAAAACTTTCAAAAGATAAGTTTTCTAGTGAAACTAACAAAGATATGTATCTTTAGGCATTATTAGACATGTTGCATGTTTGGTGTAGGAATTATGTTGAAAAACATTTTTATTGCTTATTTCGCATTATCTCAGGATTTTAAGAACATTACCTTCATAATGAGTAAAAACCTACTTTTTATGCTTGCAAGCCTTAAAATAGCATATGTTTCGACTAAAACTCACAAAGATGCATTGTTTTAGGCTTTATTACCCTATTTGCATGTGTTTTTAGGAAGTTATGTTTAAATAACTGTCAATTTCAATGTAGCAGTTATCTGTCATTATGACTAAACCCTATTTTTTGTAATTGTAAACCTTACCAAATTACCGGATTCTTGTAAAACTCACATAGATACAATATTTTAGGCATTTTTAGACATAATGCACATTCAGTTTTGGAGTTCTCTTCATATAACTTTCATATTTAGTATGACAGTTATACTGTCATATTTAAATAAAAAAAAACTATCTTGCATCGTTGCAAACCTTACAAAATATGTTTTTTTTGTAAAACTAACAAAGTTACATGTCTCCAGGCATTATTAGACATTTTGCATGTTTGTTGTAGGAATTATGTTGAAAAACATTTGTATTGCTTTTTTCGCATTATCTCAGGATTTTAAGAACATTACTGTCATATTGAGTAAAAAAGCTACTTTTAGTGTTTGCAAGCCTTAAAAAAGCATGTTTTGAGTAAAATTCAAAAGGATGCATTGTTTTAGGCTTTATTAGTATTTGCATGTGTTTTTAGGAAGTTATGTTTAAATAACTGTCAAATTGAAAGTAGCAGTTATACTGTCAATATGAGAAAAACCCAATTGTTGTATTTGTAAACCTTACCAACTTACCTGATTTTGGTAAAACTCACATAAATACAATATTACAGGCATTTTTCGACATAATGCATGTTCAGTTTTGGAGTTAGGTTTATATAACTTTCATATTTGGTATAACAGCTATACTGTCATATTGAATTAAAAAAAACTAACTGGCGTCATTGCAAAACTTACAAAAGATACGTTTTCTAGTGAAACAAACAAAGATACATGATTCTAGGCATTATTAGACATGTTGCATGCACCATTACTGTCATAATGAGTAAAAAACTACTTTTTGTGTTTGCAAGCCTTAAAATAGCATATGTTTCGACTAAAACTCACAAAGATGCATTGTTTTAGGCTTTATTAGGCGTGTCAAAGATGGTAGAGTGGCCGTGCCAGCATTGGAGGGTTGATGGTCACTGGGGTTCAATCCCCACCTTCTACCATCGTTGTCATATCCGTTGTGTCCTTGGGCAAGACACTTCAACCATTGCTACTGATGGCTGCTGGTTAGCACCTTGCATGGCAGCTCCTACCATCAGTGTGTGAATGTGTGTGTGAATGGATGAATGTGGAAATACTGTCAAAGCGCTTTGAGTACCTTGAAGGTAGAAAAGCGCTAAACAAGTATAACCCATTTATTTGCATGTGTGGTTAGGAAGTTATGTTTAAATAACTGTCAAATTGAATGTAGCAGTTATACTGTCTTTATGAGAAAAACCCACATTTTGTATTTGTAAACCTTACCAAATTACCTGATTCTGGTAAAACTCAAATAGATACAATATTTTAGGCATTTTTAGACATAATGCATGTTCATTTTTGGAGTTATGTTGATATAACTTTTACATTAATTTTGACAGTTATACTGTCATATTGAATTAAAAAAACTAACTTGCGTTGTTGCAAAACTTACAAAAGATAAATTTTCTAGTAAAACTAACAAAAGATACACGTCTCCAGGCATTATTATTCATGTTGCATGTTTGGTGTATGAATTATGTTGAAAAACATTTTTATTGCTTTTTTCGCATTATCTCAGGATTTTAAGAACATTACTGGCATATTGAGTAAAAAACTACTGTGACAGTATACTGCCATATTCAAAATAACAGTTATTTAAACATAACTCCTAAACCAAATATGCTAAATGGCTAATAATACCTGGAGAAATGAATCTTTGTGGGTTTTACTAGAAAAAAATATTTTGTAAGGTTTGTAAAGACAAAAGTTAGTTTTTTTTACTCAATATGATGGTATAACTGTCATACTAAATATGAAAGTTATATAAACATAATTCCAAAACCAAACTCCTAAATAAACTTGCAATCCGTCTTAAACTGCCTGTAATATTGAATATATGTGAGTTTTACCAGAATAAGGTATTTTGGTAAGGTTTACAAATACAAAACCTGGGTTTTACTCATAATGACAGTATACTGCAACATTTGATAAAACAGTTATTTAAACATAACTCCTAAACCACACATGCAAAATGGCTAATAATGCCTGGAGAAATGTATCTTTGTAAGTTTTACTGGGGGAAAAAGGTATTTTGTAAGGTTTGTAAAGACACAAGTTATTTTTTTTACTCACTATGACAGTATAACTGTCATACTAAATTCGAAAGTTATATAAACCTAACTCTAAAACCAAACATGCATTATGTCTAAAAATGCCTGTAATATTGTATGCATGTGAGTTTTACTAGAATCAAGTATTTTGGTAAGGTTTACATATACACAAATTTGGTTTTACTCATAATGCCAGTATAACTGCCACGTTCAATATGACAGTTATGTAAACATAACTCCTAAACCACACATGCAAAATGGTTAATAATGCCTGGAGAAATGTATCTTTGTGAGTTTTACTGGAAAAAAAAACATTTTGTAAGGTTTGGAAAGACACAAGTTTGTTTGTTTTACTCAATATGACAGTGTATCTTTGTGAGTTTTACTAGAAAAAAAATATTTTGTAAGGTTTGTAAAGACACAAGTTAGGTTTTTTTATTCAATATGTTTCTATAACTGTCATCATAAATGTAAAAGTTATATAAACATAACTCCAATACCAAACATGCAATCCGTCTACACTGTAAAAACTCTTTCAGTGGTATTGTCCATTATACTTTATTTTTAAAAGTATATTTATTCCAATAAATCAATTTATTTTTATTTTTAGAGTTTTTGAGTTATCTCTAAGTAAAACGTGTGAATATTTTCGTAACTTAATTTTTTATGTGATAAAATTAATTTTATTGGACTTCCAACATAAATTGATTTAGCAAAACTCAGTTCAAAGGTTTATATCAGACCTAAAACGTCAGGACCCGCCCACCTGCATGCAGCTGTGGAAGAACAAGCCCAGACGCGTTTCTTCACGGAGCCAAAGGAAAACACTTTACCGAACTCATGTAAGTAACAATTTATATTGTTAAAAGTCCGTATTTGCCAGGATTTAAATGTATACATTTTCAAAAGCATGGTTCAATGTTATATTTAGTTTACTACTTTTCCCGCCGACCGCCATTTCGAATGTGCTCTTACCTCCAACAGCTCATTAACTTCAACCAAACATTGTTTATAGCTGTGAAGTTTATAATTAGCGTTTTCTTTGCGTGGTAGTTTAATATTTTATTCTTCAGTTTATAAGTAGCCACATTAAAGCTGCTTAACTAGCTTGCATTCAAAGTTGCTAGCAGCTAGCTAGGTACACTTGACAGAGCTATCTGAAGCCCCCTCAGACCTGCTGTCCATGCACACTCCTAGGCAAAACGCTACTCTTGTAAGAATTGTGTAAGTCTCAATCTCAACAAAATTATTTTTTCATTTAAATGTTACTTATTTTAATTAAGTCTTGTGTGTTTAATATGCTGATGTTTTTTTACATTGATTTTACTCAATTTCTTGGCTTTTTCTGTAAACGCAACTTAATCTTTTTGCATAAATCGAAATGCATATTATTAAGTTCTACTTACTCAAAATACCAATTAGTTGACTAAACTAACAAAAATTGCTTGGAAAATGTTGCCTTATTTTTATTGAGTTAGATCTAGGCAACAGTTTTTACAGTGTAAAAATGCCTGTAATATTGAATGTATGTGAGTTTTACTAGAATCAGGTATTTTGTTAAGGTTTACAAATACAAAAATTAGGTTTTATTCACTATGACAGTATACTGTCACATTCAATCTGACAGTTATTTAAACATAACTCCTAAACCACTCATGCAAAATGACTAATAATGCCTGGAGAAATGTATCTTTGTAAGTTTTACTGGGAAAAAAAAATAGTTTGTAAGGTTTGTAAAGACACAAGTTAGTTTTTTTTTACTCAATATGACAATAAAACTGTCATACTAAATTTGAAAGTTATATAAACATAACTCCAAATTCAAACATGCATTATGTCTAAAAATGCCTGTAATATTGTATCCATGTGAGTTTTACTAGAAACAGTTGTTTTTGTAAGGTTTGCAAATTCTAAATATTGGCTTTACTCACTATGACAGTATACTGTCACATTCAATCTGACAGTTATTTAAACATAACTCATAAACGACACATGCAAAATTGCTAATAAACCTGGAGAAATGTATCTTTGTTAGTTTTACTAGAATAACGATCTTTTGTAAGGTTTGCAAAGACACAAGTTTTTTTTTTTTACTCAATATGACGGTATAACTGTCATACTAAATATAAAAGTTATATAAACATCACTCCAAAACAAAACTCGAAAACCAAACATTCAATCCGTCTAAAAATGCCTGTAATATTGAACATATGTTAGTTTTATCAGAATCAGGTATTTTGGTAAGGTTTACAAATACAAAAAATAGGTTTTACTCATAATGACAGTATAACTGCAACACTCAAAATGACAGTTATTTAAACATAACTCCTAAACCAATCATGCTAAATGGCTAATAATGCCTGGAGAAATGTATCTTGTGAGTTTTACTGGAAAAAAAGAATTAGTAAGGTTTATAAAGACACAAGTTAGTTTTTTTTTTACTCAATATGATGGTATAACTGTCATACTAAATATGAAAGTTATATAAACATAACTCCAAAACCAAACATGCATTATGTCTAAAAATGCCTGTAATATTGTATCTATGTGAGTTTAACCAGAATCAAGTATTTTGGTAAGGTTTACATATACAAATATTAGGTTTTTGTCATAATGCAAGTATAACTGCCACATTCAATGTGACAGTTATGTAAACATAACTCCTAAACTACACATGCAAAATGGTTAATAATGCCTGGAGAAATGTATCTTTGTGAGTTTTACTGGAAAAAAAATATTTTGTAAGGTTTGTAAAGACACAAATAGTTGTTTTTACTCAATATGACAGTATTACTGTCATACTAAATCCATCCATCCATCCATCTTCTTCCACTTATCCGAGGTCGGGTCGCGGGGGCTGCAGCCTAAGCAGGGAAGCCCAGACTTCCCTCTCTCCAGCCACTTCATCCAGCTCTTTCCGTGGGACCCCGAGGCGTTCCCAGGCCAGGACATAGTCTTCCCAACGTGTCCTGGGTCTTCCCCGCGGCCTCCTACCGGTCGGACGTGCCCTAAACACCTCCCTAGGGAGGCGCTCGGGTGGCATCCTTACCAGATGCCCGAACCACCTCATCTGGCTCCTCTCGATGTGGAGGAGCAGCGGCTTTACTTTGAGCTCCCCCCGGATGGCAGAGCTTCTCACCCTATCTCTAAGGGAGAGCCCCGCCACCCGGCGGAGGAAACTCATTTCGGCCGCTTGTAACCGTGATCTTGTCCTTTCGGTCACAACCCAAAGCTCATGACCATAGGTGAGGATGGGAACGTAGATCGACCGGTAAATTGAGAGCTTTGCCTTCCGGCTCAGCTCCTTCTTCACCACAACGGATCGATACAGCGTCCGCATAACTGAAGACGCCGCACCGATCAGCCTGTTGATCTCACGATCCACGCTTCCCTCACTCGTGAACAAGACTCCGAGGTACTTGAACTCCTCAACTTGGGGCAAGATCTCCTCCCCAACCCGGAGATGGCACTCCACCCTTTTCCGGGCGAGAACCATGGACTCGGACTTGGAGGTGCTGATTCTCATCCCAGTCGCTTCACACTCGGCTGCGAACCGATCCAGCGAGAGCTGAAGATCCTGGCCAGATGAAGCAATCAGGACCACATCATCTGCAAAAAGCAGAGACCTAATCCTGCAGCCACCAAACCAGATCCCCTCAACACCTTGACTGCGCCTAGAAATTCTGTCCATAAAAGTTATAAACAGAATCGGTGACAAAGGGCAGCCTTTGCGGAGTCCAACCCTCACTGGAAACGTGTCCGACTTACTGCCGGCAATGCGGACCAAGCTCTGGCACTGAGCATACAGGGAGCGGACTGCCACAATCAGACAGTCCGATACCCCATACTCCCTGAGCACTCCCCACAGGACTTCCCGAGGGACACGGTCGAATGCCTTCTCCAAGTCCACAAAGCACATGTAGACTGGTTGGGCAAACTCCCATGCACCCTCAAGGACCCTGCCGAGAGTATAGAGCTGGTCCACAGTTCCAAGACCAGGACGAAAACCACACTGTTCCTCCTGAATCCGAGGTTCGACTATCCGGCCTAACCTCCTCTCCAGTACACCCGAATAGACCTTACCGGGAAGGCTGAGGAGTGTGATCCCACGATAGTTGGAACACACCCTCCGGTTCCCCTTCTTAAAGAGAGGAACCACCACCTGCCAATCCAGAGGTACTGCCCCCGATGCTGCAGAGTCTTGTCAACCAAGACAGCCCCACAGCATCCAGAGCCTTAAGGAACTCCGGGCGGGTCTCATCCACCCCCGGGGCCTTGCCACCGAGGAGCTTTTTAACTACCTCAGCAACCTCAGCCCCAGAAATAGGAGAGCCCACCACAGACTCCCCAGGCACTGCTTCCTCATAGGAAGACGTGTTGGTGGGATTGAGGAGGTCTTCGAAGTATTCCCTCCACCGATCCACAACATCCGCAGTCGAGGTCAGCAGAACACCATCCTCGCCATACACGGTGTTGATAGTGCACTGCTTCCCCTTCCTGAGGCGGCGGATGGTGGTCCAGAATTGCTTCGAAGCCGTCCGGAAGTCTTTTTCCATGGCTTCCCCGAACTCCTCCCATGTCCGAGTTTTTGCCTCCGCGACCGCTGAAGCCGCCCACCGCTTGGCCTGTCGGTACCTGTCCGCTGCCTCAGGAGTCCTATGAGCCAAAAGAACCCGATAGGACTCCTTCTTCAGCTTGACGGCATCCCTCACCGCCGGTGTCCACCAACGGGTTCTAGGATTACCGCCACGACAGGCACCAACTACCTTGCGGCCACAGCTCCAATCAGCCGCCTCGACAATAGAGGCGCGGAACATTGTCCATTCGGACTCAATGTCCAGTACCTCCATCGTGACATGTTCAAAGTTCTTCCGGAGGTGGGAATTGAAACTCTCTCTGACAGGAGACTCTGACAGACGTTCCCAGCAAACCCTCACAATGCGTTTGGGCCTGCCAGGTCTGTCCGGCATCCTCCCCCACCATCGCAGCCAACTCACCACCAGGTGGTGATCGGTAGAAAGCTCCGCCCCTCTCTTCACCCGAGTGTCCAAAACATGAGGCCGCAAATCCGATGACACAACTACAAAGTCGATCATGGAACTGCGGCCTAGGGTGTCCTGGTGCCAAGTGCACATATGGACACCCTTATGTTTGAACATGGTGTTCGTTATGGACAATCTGTGAAGGGCACAAAAGTTCAATAACAAAACACCGCTCGGGCAGCCATTCTTCCCAATCACGCCTCTCCAGGTTTCACTGTCGCTGCCAACATGAGCATTGAAGTCACCCAGTAGAACGAGGGAATCACCCGGGGGAGCACTCTCAAGTATTTCCTCGAGTGAATCCAAAAAGCGTGGGTACTCTGAGCTGCGGTTTGGCGCGTAAGCGCAAACCACGGTCAGGACCCGTTCCCCCACCCGAAGGCGGAGGGAAGCTACCCTCTCGTCCACCGGGTTGAACTCCAATGTGCAGGCTCTGAGCCGGGGGGGAACAAGAATTGCCACCCCAGCCCGTCGCCTCTCACTGCCGGCAACGCCAGAGTGGAAGAGAGTCCAGCCCCTCTCGAGAGAACTGGTTCCAGAGCCCTTGCTGTCGTCGAAGTGAGTCCGACTATATCTAGCCGGAACTACTCCACCTCGCGCACTAGCTCGGGCTCCTTCCCCCCCAGCAAGGTGACGTTCCACGTCCCAAGAGCTAACTTCTGTAGCCGAGGATCGGACCGCCAAGTGCCCTGCCTTCGGCTGCCGCCCAGCTCACATCGCACCCGACCTCTGTGACCCCTGCTATGGGTGGTGAGCCCATTGGAGGGGGGACCCACGTTGCCTCTTCGGGCTGTGCCCGGCCGGGCCCCATGGGGACAGGCCCGGCCACCAGGCGCTCGCCATCGTGCTCCAGAGGGGGGCCCCGGTGACCCGCGTCCGGGCGAGGGAGATCTGGGTTCCTTGTCAGTGTTCCTAAATGTAAAAGTTATATAAACATAATTCCAAAACCAAACTCCTAAACCAAACTTGCAATCTGTCTTAAACTGCCTGTAATATTGAATCTATGTGAGTTTTACCAGAATAAGGTATTTTGGTAAGGTTTACATATACAAAACTTTGGTTTTACTTATAATGACAGTATAACTGCACCATTTGATATGACAGTTATTTTAACATAACTCTTAAACCACACATGCAAAATGGCTAATAATGCCTGGAAAAATGTATCTTTGTAAGTTTTACTAGAAAAAAAATATTTTGTAAGGTTTGTAAAGACAAAAGTAATTTTTTTTATTCAATATGATGCTATAACTGTCATACTAAATATGAAAGTTATATAAACATAATTCCAAAACCAAACTCCTAAACAAAACTTGCAATTTGTCTTAAACTGCCTGTAATATTGAATCTATGTGAGTTTTACCAGAATAAGGTATTTTGGTAAGGTTTACAAATACAAAACCTGGGATTTACTCATAATGACAGTATAACTGCAACATTTGATAACACAGTTATTTAAACATAACTCCTAAACCACAAATGCTAAATGGCTAATAATGCCTGGAAAAATGTACCTTTGTGAGTTTTACTGTAAAAAAAATATTTTGTAAGGTTTGTAAAGACACAAGTTAGTTTTTTTAACTCCATTTGACAGTATAACTGTCATATCAAATGTAAAAGTTATATAAACATAACTCCAAAACCAAACATGTATTATGTCTAAAAATGCCTGCAATATGGTATCCATGTGAGTTTTAGTAGAATCAGATGTTTTTGTAAGGTTTGCAAATACAACATTTTGGTTTTACTCACTATGACAGTATACTTTTACATTCAATCTGACTGTTATTTAAACATCAATTCTAAACCACAGTTGCAAAATGGCTAATAATAACTGGAGAAATGTATTTGTGTGAGTTTTACTGGAAAAAAATATTTTGTAAGGTTTGTATAGACACAAGTTAGTTTTTTTTACTCAATATGATGGAAACATGCTTTATGTCTAAAAAATCCTGTAATATTGTATCTATGTGAGTTTGATCAGAATCAGTTATTTTGGTAATTTAAAAAATACAAAAAATAGGTTTTACTCATAATGACAGTATAAATGCCGCACTCAATATGACAGTTATTTAAACATAACCACTAAAACAAACATGATTATTGGCTAATAATGCCTGGAGAAATTTATCTTTGTGAGTTTTACTGGAAAAAAAATAATTTTTAAGGTTAATAAAGACACATGTTAGTTTTTTTTACTTAATATGATGGCATAACTGTCATAATAAATATGAAAGTTATACAAACATAACTCCAAAACCAAACATGCATTATGTCTAAAAATGCCTGTAATATTGTATCTATGTGAGTTTTACCAGAATCAGGTATTTTGGTAAGGTTGACAAATACAAAAATGGGGTTTTACTCATAATGACAGTATAACTGCCACATTGACTGCCACCAAACATGCATTATGTCTAAAAATGCCTTTAATATTGTATCCATGTGAGTTTTACTAGAATCAGTTGTTTTTGGAAGGTTTGCAAATAAAAAATATTGGTTTTACTCAACATGATTGCATAACTGTCATACTAAATATGAAAGTTATATAAACATAACTCCAAAACCAAACATGCCTTATGTCTAAAAATGCCTGTAATTTTGAATCCATGTGAGTTTTACTAGAAACAGGTATTTTGGTAAGGTTTACAAATACAACAAATAGGTTTTACTCACTATGACAGTATACTGCTGTCATATTAAGTAAAATAAAACTAACTTGTGTCTTTACAAACCTTACAAAATATTTTTGTCCAGTAAAATTCACAAAGATACATTTCTCCAGGCATTGTTAGCCATTTTGCATGTGTGGTTTAGGAGTTATGTTTAAATAACTGTCAGATTGAATGTGACAGTATACTGTCATAGTAAGTAAAACCAATATTTTGTATTTGCAAACCTTACAAAAACAACTGATTCTAGTAAAACTCACATGGATACAATGTTACAGGTATTTTTAGACATAATGCATGTTTGGTTTTGGAGTTATGTTTATATACATTTTACATTTAGTATGACAGTTAAACTGTCATATGGAGTAAAAAACAACTAACTTGTGTCTTTACAAACCTTACAAAAAAAATTGTTTTCCAGTGAAACTCACAAAGATGCATTTCTCCAGGCATTATTAGCTATTTAGCATGTTTGGTTTAGGAGTTATGTTTAAATAACTGTCATTTTGAATGTGGCAGTTATACTGTCATTATGAGTAAAACCTAATTGTTGTATTTGTAAACCTTACCAAAATACCTGATTTTGGTAAAACTCACATAGATTCAAAGTTACAGGCATTTTTAGACGGATTGCAAGTTTAATTTTGGAGTTATGTTTAAATAAATTTCATATTTAGTATGACAGTTATACTGTCATATTAAGTAAAAAAAACAAAACAAATTTGTGTCTTTACAAACCTTACAAAATATTTTTTTCCAGTAAAACTCACAAAGATACATTTCTCCAGGCATTATTAGCCATTTTGCATGTGTGGTTTAGGAGTTATGTTTACATAACCGTCATATTGAGTTCGCCAGTTATACTGTCATTATGAGTAAAACCTAATTTTTGTATTTGTAAACCTTACCAAAATACCTGATTCTAGTAAAACTCACATATATTCAATATTACAGCCATTTTTTTACGAATTGCGTGTTTGGTTTTGGCAGTGACGTGCGGTGAGGTTGATGGTTGGTGAGGCACTGACTTCATCACAGTCAGATTTACAAACATATGAACCCTAAAGAGTATCTTATTCACCATTTGTTTGGCAGCAGTTAACGGGTTATGTTTAAAAGCTCATACCAGCATTCTTCCCTGCTTGGCGCTCAGCATCAAGGTTTGGAATTGGGGGTTAAATCACCAAAAATGATTCCCGGGCACGGCGCCGCTGCTGCCCATGCTCCCCTCACCTCCAAGGGGGTGAACAAGGGGATGGGTCAAATGCAGAAGACAAATTGCATTACACCTAGTGTGTGTGTGACAATCCTTAGTACATTAACTTAACTTTAACTTTACACATACAAACTGTAGCACACAAAAAAGCACATTTAATAAAAAAAACGTTATTATGGTCTTACCTTCACTTATAAATTAAGTCCATGCGCTGCAACTAAAGCCCTCACTTAAACTTTCCACATGCAAGATTGAATCTATTTAAAAAAGTGTAACCGAGGGTTTATAAATGTCGCCTATACAGTTTACACGAGGACCACTTTATTTACCTTCTTTCAAAAACCTCCGCAACGTGTCATCACTTCCGCTCTTAGCGCCTTCAAAATAAGAGCTCAAGGCATATACTGTATAGCAACACATAACAGGAACTTAACATCACAAAGAGGAAAGCCCATGAAAATAGGTTACAAAAGTTATTTAATAAGAAGCCAAAAACTGCAAAAACAATAATGTTCGTGTTGGAGGAGTTGTGAATTAGATACACCTGCAGTCTGCAGGTGTACCTATTGTTGTGGCCCTGCAGTCATTCACAACTCCTCCAACACGAGCATTATTGTTTTTGCACTTTTTGGCTTCTTATGAAATAACTTTTTTAAATAGATTCAATCTTGCACGTGAAAAGTTTAAGTGTGGGCTTTAGTTGATATAACAATTCTACGGCGGGGGTGCAGGAAGCGGGATTACTGGAGCCTCAGCCAGTGCGTCTTTTGCAGCTGTTTTATGATCGCTCAGCACAAGAAAGTACAAGTATTTGAACGGCAAATGTGAAAATTCAGAGATTTTGAATAAAAATAATCCAAAACTGGTGAAGTTAAATGGAAAATAACTATAGTATAATTACTGGATACATATAAGAATTTAATTTTTTTTTTTTCTTTTTAAATTTTTTTTCTTTCCATGATGGCAGGTGAGGCCTTGCCTCACCTGCCTCTAGTGACTGCACGTCACTGCGTTTTGAAGTTCTGTTTATATAACTTTCATATTTAGTATGACAGTTATACCATCATATTGAGTTAAAAAAAAAAGGTATCTTTACAAACCTTACAAAATATATTTTTCAAGTAAAAATCACAAATATACATTTATCCACGCATTATTAGTCATTTGCATGTGTATTTTAGGAGTTATGTTCAAATAACTAACATATTGAGCGTGGCAGTTATACTGTCATTATGAGTAAACCTAATTTTTGTATTGTAAACCTTACCAAAATACCTGATTCTGATAAAACTCACATATATTCAATATTATAGGCATTTTTAAACGGATTGCATGTTTGGTTTTCGAGTTTGGTTTTGGAGTTATGTTTATATAACTTTTACATTTAGTATGACAGTTATACTGTCAAATTGAGTAAAAAAAAAAAATAACTTGTGTCTTTACAAACCTTACAAAATATAATTTTTTCCAGTAAAACTTACAAAGATACATTTTCCAGGCATTATTAGCCATTTTGCATGTGTGGTTTAGGAGTTATATTTAAATAACTGTCATATTGAGTGTGGCAGTTATACTGTCATTATGAGTAAAACCTAATTTTTGTATTTGTAAACCTTACCAAAATACCTGATTCTAGTAAAACTCACACATATTCAATATTGCAGGCATTTTTAGACGGATTGCATGTTTTGTTTTGAAATTTGTTTATATAACTTTCAAATTAAGTAAGAGAGTTTTACCATCATATTGAGTAAAAAAAACTAACTTGTGTCTTTGAAAACCTTACAAAAGATCATTACTCTAGTAAAACTAACAAAGATATATTTCTCCAGGTTCATTAGCCATTTTGCATGTGTCGTTTATGAGTTATGTTTAAATAACTGTCAGATTGAATGTGACAGTATACTGTCATAGTGAGTAAAGCTAATATTTTGTATTTGCAAAAACTCACATGGATACAATATTACAGGCATTTTAGACATAATGCATGTTTGGTTTTGGAGTTATGTTTATATAACTTTCAAATTTAGTATGACAGTTATACTGTCAAATTGAGTAAAAAAAAGTAACTTGTGTCTTTACAAACCTTACAAAATACTATTTTGTCCCAGTAAAACTCAGAAAGATACATTTCTCCAGGCATTATTAGCCATTTTGCATGTGTGGTTTAGGAGTTATGTTTAAATAACTGTTATATCAAATGTTGCTTTTATAGTGTCATTATGAGTAAAAACCAGGTTTTGTATTTGTAAACCTTACCAAAAAAACCTTATTCTGGTAAAACTCATGAATATTCAATATTACAGGCAGTTTAAGACAGATTGCAAGTTTGGTTTAGGAGTTTGGTTTTGGAATTATGTTTATATAACTTTCATATTCAGTATGACAGTTATAGCATCATATTGAGTAAAAAAAAATAACGTTTGTCTTTACAAAGCTTAAAAATTATTTTTTTCTAGTAAAACTTAAAAAGATACATTTTTCCAGGCATTATTAGCCATTTTGCATGTGTGGTTTAAGAGTTATGTTTACATAACTGTCATATTGAATGTGGCAGTTGTACTGTAATTATGAGTAAAACCTATTTTTTGTTTTTGTAAACCTTACCAAAATACCTGATTCTAGTAAAACGAACATTGATTCATTGGTTTTGGAGTTATGTTTATATAACTTTCATTTTTAGTATGACAGTTGTATCATCATATTGAGTAAAAAAAACTAACTTGTGTCTTTATAAACCTTACAAATTCGTTTTTTCCAGTAAAACTCACAAAGATACATTTCTCCAGGCATTATTAACCATTTTGCATGTGTGGTATAGGAGTTACAGCAGAGGTGTGGACTCGAGTCACATGACTTGGACTCGAGTCAGACTCGAGTCATGAATTTGATGACTTTAGACTCGACTTGACAAAATGTAAAAAGACTTGCAACTCGACTTAGACTTTAACATCAATGACTTGTGACTTCACTTGGACTTGAGCCTTTTGAATTGACATGACTTGACATGACTTGCTACTTTCCCCAAAACCCAAAGATGAAAAAGTTATTCGGGAGCGCTCCGTATTTTTCATTGTGTACTTGTCTATCAGCGTTGCGTGTGTCAGCTGGTGTGCTCTCAGTACAACAGCCAATCAAATTAGATCTACTTTGTTTTCATCACACAGCATTCATCCAATCAAATTGCAGGACAACCAACGAAGAAGACATGTCCAAACCACACGCCAGTGAACAAAAAATGATACCTAAAATAATTTTGTTTGGGTATAAAAATTACGAGGTGGTCAACACAAAACGGTTTGCAGTATGCAACACATGCGGTTCGAAAATTACTGATGGAGAGGCAACAACTTCCAACTTCGTCCGGCATTTGAAGTTGCACAAAGAACGGTAAGTTTTGAATGTAAGATAACGTTTATTGGCTAAGTAACGTGACTTTTATTTGCTGTGTAGTTAAATCAGAGAGGCTGTAAACTCACTGCTAACGTTATAACGTTATTGCAAACACGGGAATCTGTTGCAGTTCACTACCTTATTCATACTTTTTGTTCAGTGATTTTTTTTAAGCAGGGTTACGTTAGTCAATATATCACACGTAACGTTAGACGGCGGTCAGCAGCACCGCGTATTTTAGCCACCTAAAAAAAGACAAAAATAGTCAAATAAAGGTCAGTTAAAATGTATACTATATTATGAATATGTGTACCGTTTTAGCTAGCTTTCTGACATACTGTTGGTTGTTTACCTCAGTGGTCCCCAACCACCGGGCCGCGGCCCGGTACTGGTCCGTGGATCGATTGGTATCGGGCCGCACAAGAAATAATTTTTTTTTTCCTTTTTTTAATTAAATCAACATAAAAAACACAAGATACACTTACAAGTAGTGCACCAACCCAAAACAACTCTCTCCCCCCTTTTGTTCTGGGCATTGAACATGAAGACTCTTCCTTCACTGTTCCGAGTGGCCATGAGAGTCTTGGCAGTGCCTGCCTCCAGTGCTCCAGTGGAGCGAGTTTTCAGCCATGGTGGCATCATACTACGCCCCCATCGTGCACAAATGACTGACAGACTCTTGGCTAATTTGGTCTTTTGCAGATGCAATGCAGCATAGGGCCCTGACATATAAAAAGTACAACTTTTTTGTTATGTTCACGTATATGTCATGTTTTTTCAATGTTAATACTTTTGTACAAATAAGTACATTTGCACTTTATTTTTCAATGTGTTTGTTCTGTAAAGGAATGAGTTAATGTTTAAAATGACTGGTTAATAGTGCTATTATAAAGTGCAATGTCAGCACAATTTTCTTTCCTGCAATTTAAAATGCACTTGTTTTAATAAATAAATACAGCGTTTGAAAAGCATACACAATCTGTGTTAATATATTAGTCTGTGGTTAAAAGGACTTGAAAGGACTCGAAACTCAAAATGCAGGACTTAGGACTTGACTTGAGACTTTCCAGTCTTGACTTTGGACTTGACTCGGGGCTTGCCTGTCTTGACTCGGGACTTGACTCGGACTTGAGGGCAAAGACTTGAGACTTACTTGTGACTTGCAAAACAATGACTTGGTCCCACCTCTGAGTTACAGTATATTTAAATAACTGTCAGATTGAATGTTGCAGTATACTGTCATTAAGAGTAAAATTCAAGTTTTGTATTTGTAAACCTTACCAAAATACCTGATTCTGGTAAAACTCACATAGATTCAATATTACAGGCAGTTTAAGACAGATTGCAAGTTTGGTTTAGGAGTTTGGTTTTGGAATTATGTTTATATAACTTTCATATTTAGTATGACAGCTATACCATCATATTGAGTAAAAAAAAGTAACTTTTGTCTTTACAAACCTTACAAAATATTTGTTTTCTAGTAAAAATCACAAAGATACATTTCTCCAGGCATTATTAGCCATGTATCATGTTTGGTTTAGGAATTATGTTTAAATAACTGTCATGTTGAGTGTGGCAGTTATATTGTCATTATGAGTAAAACCTATTTTTTGTATTTGTAAACCTTACCTTATTTGTAAACATACCTGATTCTGGTAAAACTCATATAGATACAATATTACAGGAGTTTTTAGACATGAAACATGTTTGGTTTAGGAGTTATGTTTAAATACCTGTCAGAATGAATGTGACAGTATACTGTCATAATGAGTAAAAACAATATTTTGTATTTACAAACCTTACAAAAACAACTAATTCTAGTTAAACTCACATGAATACAATATAACAGGCATTTTTAGACATAATGCATGTTTGGTTTTGGAGTTATGTCTATAATTTTTTTATATTTAGTATGACAGTTATACTGTCATATTGAGTAAAAAAAAAAAAACTTGTGTCTTTACAAACCCATCCATCCATCCATTTTCTACCGTTTATTCCCTTTGGGGTCGCGGGGGGCGCTGGAGCCAAAATATTCTGGTAAAATTCACATAGATTTAATATTACAGGCAGTTTAAGACAGATTGCAAGTTTGGTTTAGGAGTTTGGTTTTGGAATTATGTTTACATAACTTTCATGTTTGGTATGACGGTTATACATACCATCATATTGAGTAAAACAAAACTAACGTTTGTCTTTACAAACCTTACAAAATATTTTTTTTCTAGTAAAACTCACAAAGATACATTTCTCCAGGCATTATTAGTCATTTAGCATGTTTGGTTTAGGAGTTATGTTTAAATAACTGTTATTTTGAATATGGCAGTTATATTGTCATTATGAGTAAAACCCAATTTAAGTTATACTGTGATATGGAGTAAAAAAAAACAAAAAACTTGTGGATTTACAAACCTTACAAAATGTTTTTTTTTTTCCAGTAAAACTCACAAAGATACATTTCTCCAGGTGTGGTTTGGGAGTTATGTTTAAATAACTGTAGGATTGAACGTGGCAGTTATACTGTCATAGTGAGTAAAACCTAGATTTTGTATTTGTAAACCTTACCAAAATACCTGATTCTGGAAAAAAATCACATAGATACAATATTACAGGCATTTTTAAATATAATGCATGTTTCGTTTTGGAGTTAGGTTTATATATTTTTTACATTCAGTATGACAGTTATACTGTCAAATTGAGTAAAAAAAACAACTAACTTTTGTCTTTACAAACCTTACAAAATATTTTTTTTTTCCAGTAAAACTCACAAAAATACCTTTCTCCAGGCATAACTAGCCATTTAGGATGTTTTGTTGAGGAGTTATGTTTAAATAACTGTAATTTTGAACGTGGCATTTACGTGTCATTATGAGAAAAACCCAATTTTTGTATTTGTAAACCTTACCAAATTACCTGATTTTGGTAAAAACTCTCATATATACAATATTTTAGGCATTTTTAGACATAATGCATGTTCAGTTTTGGAGTTATATTTAAATAACTTTCATATTTGGTATGACAGTTATACTGTCATATTTAAATAAAAAAACTATCTTGCATCGTTGCAAACCTTACAAAATATGTTTTGTTTTGTAAAACTAACAAAGTTACATGTCTCCAGGTATTATTAGACTTTTTGCATGTTTGTTGTAGGAATTATGTTGAAAAATATTTTTATTGCTTTTTTCGCATTATCTCAGGATTTTGAGAACATTACTGTCATATTGAGTAAAAAACTACTTTTAGTGTTTGCAAGCCTTCAAAAAGCAGATGTTTCGAGTAAAATTCACAGGGATGCATTGTTTTAGGATTTATTAGCCTATTTGCGTGTGTTTTTAGGAAGTTATGTTTAAATAATTGTCAAATTGAAAGTAGCAGTTATACTGTCAATTTAAGAAAAACCCAAATTTTGTATTTGTAAACCTTACCAAATTACTTGATTCTGGTAAAACTCACATAGATACAATATACAGGCATTTTTCGAAATAATGCATGTTCAGTTTTGGAGTTATGTTTATATAATATTCATATTTGGTATAACAGTTATACTGTCATATTGAATAAAAAAAAACTAACTTGGGTCATTGCAAAACTTACAAAAGATACGTTTTCTAGTGAAACTAACAAAGATACATGTCTCTAGGCATTATTAGACATGTTGCATGTTTGGTGTAGGAATTATCTTGAAAAACATTTTTATTGCTTATTTCGCAATATCTCAGGATTTTAAGAACATTACTGTCATAAGGAGAAAAAAACTACTTTTTTTGTTTGCAAGCCCTATGTTTCGAGTAAAATTCACAAGGATGCATTGTTTTAGGCTTTATTAGCCTATTTGCATGTGTTTTTTAGGAAGTTATGTTTAAATAACTGTCAAATTGAATGTAGAAGTTATACTGTCATTTTGAGAAAAACTCAATTTTTGTATTTGTAAACCTTACCAAATTACCTGAATCTGGTTAAACTCACATAGATACAATATTTTAGGAATTTTTAGACATCATGCATGTTCAGTTTTGGAGTTATATGTATATAACTTTCATATTTGGTATGACAGTTATACTGTCATATATAAATAAATAAAAACTATCTTGTATCGTTGCATACCTTACAAAATATGTTTTTTTATTTTGTAAAACTAACAGTTACATATCTCCAGGCATTATTAGACATTTTGCATGTTTGTTGTAGGAATTATGTTGAAAAACATTTTTATTGCTTTTTAAGCATTATCTCAGGATTTAAAGAACATTACTGTCATATTGAGTAAAAAAACTACTTTTAGTGTTTGCTAGCCTTAAAAAAGCATATGTTTCGAGTAAAATTCACAAGGATGCATTGTTTTAGACTTTATTAGCCTATTTGCATGTGTTTTTAGGAAGTTATGTTTAAATAACTGTCAAATTGAAAGTAGCAGTTATACTGTCAATTTGAGAAAGACCCAAATTTTGTATTTGTAAACCTTACCAAATTTTTTGATTCTGGTAAAACTCACATAGATACAATATACAGGCATTTTTCGAATTAATGCATGTTCAGTTTTGGAGTTATGTTTATATAATATTCATATTTGGTATAACAGTTATACTGTCATATTGAATTAAAAAAAACTAACTTGGGTCATTGCAAAACTTACAAAAGATACGTTTTCTAGTGAAACTAACAAAGATACATGTCTCTAGGCATTATTAGACATGTTGCATGTTTGGTGTAGGAATTATGTTTAAAAACATTTTTATTGCTTATTTCGCAATATCTCAGGATTTTAAGAACATTACTGTCATAAGGAGAAAAAAACTACTTTTTTTGTTTGCAAGCCCTATGTTACGAGTAAAATTCACAAGGATGCATTGTTTTAGGCTTTATTAGCCTAATTGCATGTGTTTTATAGGAAGTTATGTTTAAATAACTGTCAAATTGAATGTAGCAGTTATACTGTCATTATGAGAAAACTAAATTTTTGTATTTGTAAACCTTACCAAATTACCTGAATCTGGTTAAACTCACATAGATACAATATTTTAGGCATTTTTAAACATAATGCATGTTCAGTTTTGGAGTTATATTTATATAACTTTCATATTTGGTATGACAGTTATACTGTCATATATAAATAAATAAAAACTATCTTGTATCGTTGCATACCTTACAAAATATGTTTTTTTATTTTGTAAAACTAACAAAGTTACATATCTCCAGGCATTATTAGACATTTTGCATGTTTGTTGTAGGAATTATGTTGAAAAACATTTTTATTGCTTTTTAAGCATTATCTCAGGATTTAAAGAACATTACTGTCATATTGAGTAAAAAAACTACTTTTAGTGTTTGCTAGCCTTAAAAAAGCATATATTTCGAGTAAAATTCACAAGGATGCATTGTTTTAGGCTTTATTAGCCTATTTGCATGTGTTTTTAGGAAGTTATGTTAAAATAACTGTCAAATTGAATGTAGCAGTTATACTGTCATTATGAGAAAAACTTAATTTTTGTATTTGTAAACCTTACCAAATTACCTGATTCTGGTAAAACTCACATAGATACGATATTTTAGGCATTTTTAGACATAATGCATGTCCAGTTTTGGAGTTATATTTATTTAACTTTCATATTTGGTATGACAGTTATACTGTCATATTTAAATAAAAAACACTATCTTGCATCGTTGCAAACCTTACAAAATATGTTTTTTTTTGTAAAACTAACAAAGTTACATGCCTCCAGGCATTATTAGACATTTTGCATGTTTGTTGTGGGAATTATGTTGAAAAACATTTTTATTGCTTTTTTTGCATTATCTCAGGATTTGAAGAATATTACTGTCATATTGTGTAAAAAACAACTTTTAGTGTTTGCAAGCCTTAAAAAAGCTTATGTTTCAAGTAAAATTCACAAGGATGCATTTTTTGAGGCTTTACTAGCCTATCTGCATGTGTTTTTAGGAAGTTATGTTTAAATAACTGTCAAATTGAAAGTAGCAGTTATACTGTCAATTTGAGAAAAACCCACATTTTGTATTTGTAAACCTTACCAAATTACTTGATTCTGGTAAAACTCACATAGATACAATATTAAAGGCATTTATCGACATAATGCATGTTCAGTTTTGGAGTTATGTTTATATAACTTTCATATTTGGTATGACAGTTATACTGTCATATTTAAATGAAAAAATCTATCTTGCATCGTTGCATACCTTACAAAATATTTTTTTTTTGTAAAACTAACAAAGTTACATTTCTCCAGGCATTATTAGACATTTTGCATGTTTGTTGTAGGAATTATGTTGAAAAAAAATTTGTATTGCTTTTTTCGCATTATATCAGGATTTTAAGAACATTATTGTCATATTGAGTAAAAAACTACTTTTAGTGTTTGCAAGCCTTCAAAAAGCAGATGTTTCGAGTACAATTCACAAGGATGCATTGTTTTAGGCTTTATTAGCCTATTTGCATGTTTTTAGGAAGTTATGTTTAAATAACTGTCAAATTGAAAAAAGCAGTTATACTGTCAATGTAAAAAAAACAACCAATTTTTGTATTTGTAAACCTTACCAAATTACATGATTCTGGTAAAACTCACATAGATACAATATACAGGCATTTTCTTTTGACATAATGCATGTTCAGTTTTGGAGTTATGTTTATATAATTTTCATATTTGGTATAACAGTTATACTGTCATATTTAAATTAAAAAAACTAACTTGCATCGTTGCAAACCTTACAAAATATGTTTTTTTTTTGTAAAACTAACAAAGTTACATGTGTCCAGGCATTATTAGACATTTTGCATGTTTGTTGTAGGAAATATGTTGAAAAACATTTTTATTGCTTTTTTCGCATTATCTCAGGATTTTAAGAACATTACAGTCATAATGAGTAAAAAACTACTTTTTATGTTTGCAAGCCTTAAAATAGCATATGTTTCGACTTAAACTCACAAAGATGCATTGTTTTAGGCTTTATTAGCCTATTTGCATGTGTTTTTAGGAAGTTATGTTTAAAAACTGTCAAATTCAAAGTAGCAGTTATCTGTCATTATGATTAAACCCTAATTTTTGTTATTGTAAACCTTACCAAATTACCGGATTCTTGTAAAACTCACATAGATTTAATATTTTAGGCATTTTTAGACATAATGCATGTTCAGTTTTGGAGTTCTCTTTATATAACTTTCATATTTGGTATGACAGTTATACTGTCATATTAAATTAAAAAAACTAACTTGCCTCTTTGCAAAACTTACAAAAGATAATTTTTCTAGTAAAACTAACAAAGATACATGTCTTCAGGCATTATTAGACATGTTGCATGTTTGATGTAGGAATTATGTTGAAAAACATTTTTATTGCTTATTTCGCAATATCTCAGGATTTTAAGAACATTACTGTCATAAGGAGAAAAAAAACTACTTTTTGTGTTAAGCCCTATGTTTCGAGTAAAATTAACAAGGATGCATTGTTTTTGGCTTTATTAGCCTATTTGCATGTGTTTTTAGGAAGTTATGTTTAAATAACTGTCAAATTGAATGTAGCAGTTACACTGTCATTATGAGAAAAACTCAATTTTTGTATTTGTAAACCTTACCAAATTACCTGATTCTGGTCAAACTATCATAGATACAATATTTTAGGTATTTTTAGACATAATGCATGTTCAGTTTTGGAGTTATATTTATATAACTTTCATATTTGGTATGACAGTTATACTGTCATATTAAATTAAAAAAACTAACTTGCCTCTTTGCAAAACTTACAAAAGATAATTTTTCTAGTAAATATAACAAAGATACATGTCTTCAGGCATTATTAGACATGTTGCATGTTTGGTGTAGGAATTATGTTTAAAAACATTTTTATTGCTTATTTCGCAATATCTCAGGATTTTAAGAACATTACTGTCATAAGGAGAAAAAAAACTACTTTTTGTGTTTGCAAGCCCTATGTTTCGAGTAAAATTCACAAGGATGCATTGTTTTAGGCTTTATTAGCCTATTTGCATGTGTTTTTAGGAAGTTATGTTTAAATAACTGTCAAATTGAATGTAGCAGTTACACTGTCATTATGGGAAAAACTCAATTTTTGTATTTGTAAACCTTGCCAAATTACCTGATTCTGGTCAAACTCACATAGATACAATATTTTAGGAATTTTTAGACATAATGCATGTTCAGTTTTGGAGTTATATTTATATAACTTTCATATTTGGTATGACAGTTATACTGTCATATATAAATAAATAAAAACTATCTTGTATCGTTGCATACCTTACAAAATATGTTTTTTTATTTTGTAAAACTAACAAAGTTACATATCTCCAGGCATTATTAGACATTTTGCATGTTTGTTGTAGGAATTATGTTGAAAAACATTTTTATTGCTTTTTAAGCATTATCTCAGGATTTAAAGAACATTACTGTCATATTGAGTAAAAAAACTACTTTTAGTGTTTGCTAGCCTTAAAAAAGCATATATTTCGAGTAAAATTCACAAGGATGCATTGTTTTAGGCTTTATTAGCCTATTTGCATGTGTTTTTAGGAAGTTATGTTAAAATAACTGTCAAATTGAATGTAGCAGTTATACTGTCATTATGAGAAAAACTTAATTTTTGTATTTGTAAACCTTACCAAATTACCTGATTCTGGTAAAACTCACATAGATACGATATTTTAGGCATTTTTAGACATAATGCATGTCCAGTTTTGGAGTTATATTTATTTAACTTTCATATTTGGTATGACAGTTATACTGTCATATTTAAATAAAAAACACTATCTTGCATCGTTGCAAACCTTACAAAATATGTTTTTTTTTGTAAAACTAACAAAGTTACACGCCTCCAGGCATTATTAGACATTTTGCATGTTTGTTGTGGGAATTATGTTGAAAAACATTTTTATTGCTTTTTCTGCATTATCTCAGGATTTGAAGAATATTACTGTCATATTGTGTAAAAAACAACTTTTAGTGTTTGCAAGCCTTAAAAAAGCTTATGTTTCAAGTAAAATTCACAAGGATGCATTTTTTGAGGCTTTACTAGCCTATCTGCATGTGTTTTTAGGAAGTTATGTTTAAATAACTGTCAAATTGAAAGTAGCAGTTATACTGTCAATTTGAGAAAAACCCACATTTTGTATTTGTAAACCTTACCAAATTACTTGATTCTGGTAAAACTCACATAGATACAATATTAAAGGCATTTATCGACATAATGCATGTTCAGTTTTGGAGTTATGTTTATATAACTTTCATATTTGGTATGACAGTTATACTGTCATATTTAAATGAAAAAATCTATCTTGCATCGTTGCATACCTTACAATTTTTTTTTTTTTTGTAAAACTAACAAAGTTACATTTCTCCAGGCATTATTAGACATTTTGCATGTTTGTTGTAGGAATTATGTTGAAAAAAAATTTGTATTGCTTTTTTCGCATTATATCAGGATTTTAAGAACATTATTGTCATATTGAGTAAAAAACTACTTTTAGTGTTTGCAAGCCTTCAAAAAGCAGATGTTTCGAGTACAATTCACAAGGATGCATTGTTTTAGGCTTTATTAGCCTATTTGCATGTTTTTAGGAAGTTATGTTTAAATAACTGTCAAATTGAAAAAAGCAGTTATACTGTCAATATAAAAAAAACAACCAATTTTTGTATTTGTAAACCTTACCAAATTACTTGATTCTGGTAAAACTCACATAGATACAATATACAGGCATTTTCTTTTGACATAATGCATGTTCAGTTTTGGAGTTATGTTTATATAATTTTCATATTTGGTATAACAGTTATACTGTCATATTTAAATTAAAAAAACTAACTTGCATCGTTGCAAACCTTACAAAATATGTTTTTTTTTTGTAAAACTAACAAAGTTACATGTGTCCAGGCATTATTAGACATTTTGCATGTTTGTTGTAGGAAATATGTTGAAAAACATTTTTATTGCTTTTTTCGCATTATCTCAGGATTTTAAGAACATTACAGTCATAATGAGTAAAAAACTACTTTTTATGTTTGCAAGCCTTAAAATAGCATATGTTTCGACTTAAACTCACAAAGATGCATTGTTTTAGGCTTTATTAGCCTATTTGCATGTGTTTTTAGGAAGTTATGTTTAAAAACTGTCAAATTCAAAGTAGCAGTTATCTGTCATTATGATTAAACCCTAATTTTTGTAATTGTAAACCTTACCAAATTACCGGATTCTTGTAAAACTCACATAGATTTAATATTTTAGGCATTTTTAGACATAATGCATGTTCAGTTTTGGAGTTCTCTTTATATAACTTTCATATTTGGTATGACAGTTATACTGTCATATTAAATTAAAAAAACTAACTTGCCTCTTTGCAAAACTTACAAAAGATAATTTTTCTAGTAAAACTAACAAAGATACATGTCTTCAGGCATTATTAGACATGTTGCATGTTTGATGTAGGAATTATGTTGAAAAACATTTTTATTGCTTATTTCGCAATATCTCAGGATTTTAAGAACATTACTGTCATAAGGAGAAAAAAAACTACTTTTTGTGTTAAGCCCTATGTTTCGAGTAAAATTAACAAGGATGCATTGTTTTTGGCTTTATTAGCCTATTTGCATGTGTTTTTAGGAAGTTATGTTTAAATAACTGTCAAATTGAATGTAGCAGTTACACTGTCATTATGAGAAAAACTCAATTTTTGTATTTGTAAACCTTACCAAATTACCTGATTCTGGTCAAACTATCATAGATACAATATTTTAGGTATTTTTAGACATAATGCATGTTCAGTTTTGGAGTTATATTTATATAACTTTCATATTTGGTATGACAGTTATACTGTCATATTAAATTAAAAAAACTAACTTGCCTCTTTGCAAAACTTACAAAAGATAATTTTTCTAGTAAATATAACAAAGATACATGTCTTCAGGCATTATTAGACATGTTGCATGTTTGATGTAGGAATTATGTTGAAAAACATTTTTATTGCTTATTTCGCAATATCTCAGGATTTTAAGAACATTACTGTCATAAGGAGAAAAAAAACTACTTTTTGTGTTTGCAAGCCCTATGTTTCGAGTAAAATTCACAAGGATGCATTGTTTTAGGCTTTATTAGCCTATTTGCATGTGTTTTTAGGAAGTTATGTTTAAATAACTGTCAAATTGAATGTAGCAGTTACACTGTCATTATGGGAAAAACTCAATTTTTGTATTTGTAAACCTTGCCAAATTACCTGATTCTGGTCAAACTCACATAGATACAATATTTTAGGAATTTTTAGACATAATGCATGTTCAGTTTTGGAGTTATATTTATATAACTTTCATATTTGGTATGACAGTTATACTGTCATATTTAAATAAAAAAAACTATCTTGTATTATTGCATCCCTTACAAAATATGTTTTTTTTTTTGTAAAACTAACAAAGTTACATGTCTCCAGGCATTATTAGACATTTTGCATGTTTGTTGTAGGAATTATGTTGAAAAACATTTTTATTGCTTTTTTCGCATTATCTCAGGATTTGAAGCACATTACTGTCATATTGAGTAAAAAACTACTTTTAGTGTTTGCAAGCCTTAAAAAAGCATATGTTTCGAGTAAAATTCACAAGGATGCATTGTTTTAGGCTTTATTAGCGTATTTGCATGTGTTTTTAGGAAGTTATGTTTAATTAACTGTTAAATTGAATGTAGCAGTTATAATGTCATTATGAGAAAAACTTAATTTTTGTATTTGCAAACCTTACCAAATTACCTTATTCTCGTTAAACTCACATAGATACAATATTATCGACATTTTTAGACATAATGCATGTCCAGTTTTGGAGTTATGTTTATATAACTTTCATATTTGTTATGACAGTTATACTGTCATATTAAATTAAAAAAACTAACTTGCCTCTTTTCAAAACTTACAAAAGATAATTTTTCTAGTAAAACTAACAAAGATACATGTCTTTAGGCATTATTAGACATGTTGCATGTTTGATGTAGGAATTATGTTGAAAAACATTTTTATTGCTTATTTCGCAAAATCTCAGGATTTTTAGAACATTACTTTCATAAGGAGAAAAAAACTACTTTTTGTGTTTGCAATCCCTATGTTTCGAGTAAAATTCACAAGGATTCATTGTTTTAGGCTTAATTAGCCTATTTGCATGTGTTTTTAGGACGTTATGTTTAAATAACTGTCAAATTGAATGTAGCAGTTACACTGTCATAATGAGAAAAACTCAATTTTTGTATATGTAAACCTTACCAAATTACCGGATTCTTGTAAAACTCACATAGATACAATATTTTGGGAATTTTTAGACATAATGCATGTTCAGTTTTGGAGTTATGTTTATATAACTTTCATATTTGGTATGACAGTTATACTGTCATATTGAATTAAAAAAACTAACTTGCCTCTTTGCAAAACTTACAAAAGATGATTTTTCTAGTAAAACTAACAAAGATACATGTCTTTAGGCATTATTAGACATGTTGCATGTTTGGTGTAGGATGTATGTTGTAAATTATTTTTATTGCTTATTTCGCATTATCTCAGGATTTTAAGAACATTTCTGTCATATTGAGTAAAAAACTACTTTTTGTGTTTGCAAGCCTTAAAATAGCATATGTTTCGAGTAAAACTCACATCATTGTTGTCATGTCCGTTGTGTCCTTGGGCAAGACACTTCAACCATTACTACTGATGGCTGCTGGTTAGCACCTTACATGGCAGCTCCTGCCATCAGTGTGTGCATGTGTGTGTGAATGGATGAATGTGGAAATACTGTCAAAGCGCTTTGAGTACCTTGAAAGTAGAATAGCGCTATACAATTATAACCCATTTATTTGCATGTGTGGTTAGGAAGTTATGTTTAAATAACTGTCCAATTGAATGTAGCAGTTATACTGTCATTATGAGAAAAAAAACAAATTTTGTATTTGTAAACCTTACCAAATTACCTGATTCTGGTGAAACTCAACTAGTTACAATATTTTAGGGATTTTTAGACATAATGCATGTTAATTTTTGGAGTTATGTTTATATAACTTTTACATTTAGTTTGACAGTTATACTGTCATATTCAATTAAAAAAACTAACTTGCGTCGTTGCAAAAATGTATCTTTGTGAGTTTTACTAGAAAACAATTATTTTGTAAGGTTTGTAAAGACAAAGGTTAGTTTTTTTTTTACTCAATATGATGGTATAACTGTCATACTAAATATGGAAGTTATATAAACATAACTCCAAAACCAAACATGCATTATGTCTAAAAATGCCTGTAATATTGTATCTATGTGAGTTTAACCAGAATCACGTATTTTGGTAAGGTTTACATATACAAACATTAGGTTTTTGTCATAATGCTAGTATAACTGCCACGTTCAATATGACAGTTATGTAAACATAACTCCTAAACCACACATGCAAAATGGTTAATAATGCCTGGAGAAATGTATCTTTGTGAGTTTTACTGGAAAATTTTTTTTTTGTAAGGTTTGTAAAGACACAAATAGTTGTTTTTACTCAATATGACAGTATTACTGTCATACTAAATCCATCCATCCATCCATCTTCTTCCGCTTATCCGAGGTCGGGTTGCGGGGGCAGCAGCCTAAGCAGGGAAGCCCAGACTTCCCTCTCCCCAGCCACTTCATCCAGTTCTTCCCGTGGGACCCCGAGGTGTTCCCAGGCCAGCCGGGAGACATAGTCTTCCCAACGTGTCCTGGGTCTTCCCAACGTGTCCTGGGTCTTCCCCGCGGCCGCTTGTATCCGTGATCTTGTCCTTTCGGTCACAACCCAAAGCTCATGACCATAGGTGAGGATGGGAACGTAGATCGACCGGTAAATTGAGAGCTTTGCCTTCCGGCTCAGCTCCTTCTTCACCACAACGGCTCGATACAGCGTCCGCATTACTGAAGACGCCGCACCGATCCGCCTGTCGATCTCATGATCCACTCTTCCCTCACTCGTGAACAAGACTCCGAGGTACTTGGACTCCTCCACTTGGGGCAAGATCTCCTCCCCAACCAGGAGATGGCACTCCACCCTTTTCCGGGCGAGAACCATGGACTCGGACTTGGAGGTGCTGATTCTCATCCCAGTCGCTTCACACTCGGCTGCGAACCGATCCAGCGAGAGCTGAAGATCCTGGCAAGATGAAGCAATCAGGACCACATCATCTGCAAAAAGCAGAGACCTAATCCTGCAGCCACCAAACGAGATCCCCTCAACGCCTTGACTGAGCCTAGAAAATTCTGTCCATAAAAGTTATAAACAGAATCGGTGACAAAGGGCAGCCTTGGCGGAGTCCAACCCTCACTGGAAACGTGTCCGACTTACTGCCGGCAATGCGGACCAAGCTCTGGCACTGAGCATACAGGGAGCGGACTGCCACAATCAGACAGTCCGATACCCCATACTCCCTGAGCACTCCCCACAGGACTTCCCGAGGGACACGGTCGAATGCCTTCTCCAAGTCCACAAAACATATGTAGACTGGTTGGGCAAACTCCCATGCACCCTCAAGGACCCTGCCGAGAGTATAGAGCTGGTCAACAGTTCCACGACCAGGACGAAAACCACACTGTTCCTCCTGAATCCGAGGTTCGATTATCCGGCGTAGCCTCCTCTCCAGTACACCCGAATAGACCTTACCGGGAAGGCTGAGGAGTGTGATCCCACGATAGTTAGAACACACCCTCCGGTTCTCCTTCTTAAACAGAGGAACCACCACCCCGGTCTGCCAATCCAGAGGTACCGCCCCCGATGTCCACGCGATGTTGCAGAGTCTTGTCAACCAAGACAGCCCCACAGCATCCAGAGCCTTAAGGAACTCCGGGCGGATCTCATCCACCCCCGGGGCCTTGCCACCGAGGAGCTTTTTAACTACCTCAGCAACCTCAGCCCCAGAAATAGGAGAGCCCACTACAGACTCCCCAGGCACTGCTTCCTCATAGGAAGACGTGTTGGTGGGATTGAGGAGGTCTTCGAAGTATTCCTTCCACCGATCCACAACATCCGCAGTCGAGGTCAGCAGAACACCATCCTCGCCATACACGGTGTTGATAGTGCACTGATTCCCCTTCCTGAGGCGGCGGATGGTGGTCCAGAATTGCTTCGAAGCCGTCCGGAAGTCGCTTTCCATGGCTTCCCCGAACTCCTCCCATGTCCGAGTTTTTGCCTCTGCGACCGCTGAAGCCGCCCACCGCTTGTCCTGTCGGTACCTGTCCGCTGCCTCAGGAGTCCTATGAGCCAAAAGAACCCGATAGGACTCCTTCTTCAGCTTGACGGAATCCCTCACCGCCGGTGTCCACCAACGGGTTCTAGGATTACCGCCACGACAGGCACCAACTACCTTGCGGCCACAGCTCCAATCAGCCGCCTCGACAATAGAGGCGCGGAACATGGTCCATTCGGACTCAATGTCCAGTACCTCCCTCGTGACATGTTCAAAGTTCTTCCGGAGGTGGGAATTGAAACTCTCTCTGACAGGAGACTCTGCCAGACGTTCCCAGCAAACCCTCACAATGCGTTTGGGCCTGCCAGATCTGTCCGGCATCCTCCCCCACCATCGCAGCCAACTCACCACCAGGTGGTGATCGGTAGAAAGCTCCGCCCCTCTCTTCACCCGAGTGTCCAAAACATGAGGCCGCAAATCCGATGACACAACTACAAAGTCGATTATGAAACTGCGGCCTAGGGTGTCCTGGTGCCAAGTGCACATATGGACACCCTTATGTTTGAACATGGTGTTCGTTATGGACAATCTGTGACGGGCACAAAAGTCCAATAACAAAATACCGCTCGGGCAGCCATTCTTCCCAATCACGCCTCTCCAGGTTTCACTGTCGCTGCCAACATGAGCATTGAAGTCACCCAGTAGAACGAGGGAATCACCTGGGGGAGAACTCTCAAGTACTCCCTCGAGTGAATCCAAAAAGCGTGGGTACTCTGAGCTGCGGTTTGGCGCGTAAGCGCAAACCACAGTCAGGACCCGTTCCCCCACCTGAAGGCGGAGGGAAGCTACCCTCTCGTCCACCGGGTTGAACTCCAATGTGCAGGCTCTGAGCCGGGGGGAAACAAGAATTGCCACCCCAGCCCGTCGCCTCTCACTGCCGGTAACGCCAGAGTGGAAGAGAGTCCAGCCCCTATCGAGAGAACTGGTTCCAGAGCCCTTGCTGTGCGTTGAAGTGAGTCCGACTATATCTAGCCGGAACTTCTCCACCTCGCACACTAGCTCGGGCTCCTTCCCCCCCAGCGAGGTGACGTTCCACGTCCCAAGAGCTAGCTTCTGTAGCCGAGGATCGGACCGCCAAGTGCCCTGCCTTCGGCTGCCGCCCAGCTCACATCGCACCCGACCTCTATGACCCCTGCTATGGGTGGTGAGCCCATTGGAGGGGGGACCCACGTTGCCTCTTCGGGCTGTGCCCGGCCGGGCCCCATGGGGACAGGCCCGGCCACCAGGCGCTCGCCATCGTGCCCCACCTCCGGGCCTGGCTCCAGAGGGGGGCCCCGGTGACCCGCGTCCGGGCGAGGGAAATCTGGGTTCCTTGTCAGTGTTCCTAAATGTAAAAGTTATATAAACATAATTCCAAAACCAAACTCCTAAACCAAACTTGCAATCTGTCTTAAACTGCCTGTAATATTGAATATATGTGAGTTTTACTAGAATCAGGTAATTTGGTAAGGTTTACAAATACAAAACTTTGGTTTTACTCATAATGACAGTATAACTGCACCATTTGATATGACAGTTATTTTAACATAACTCTTAAACCACACATGCAAAATGGCTAATAATGCCTGGAAAAATGTATCTTTGTAAGTTTTACTAGAAAAAAATATTTTGTAAGGTTTGTAAAGACAAATGTTATTTTTTTTAATTCAATATGATGCTATAACTGTCATACTAAATATCAAAGTTATATAAACATAATTCCAAAACCAAACTCCTAAACAAAACTTGCAATTTGTCTTTAACTGCCTGTAATATTGAATCTATGTGAGTTTTACCAGAATAAGGTAAAGTTTATAAATACAAAACCTGGGTTTTACTCATAAATGACATTTGATAACACAGTTATTTAAACATAACTCCTAAACCACACATGCAAAAGGGCTAATAATGCCTGGAGAAATGTATCTTTGTAAGATTTACTGGGGAAAAAAAAGTATTTTGTAAAGAGACAAGTTACTTTTTTTTACTCACTATGACAGTATAACTGTCATACTAAATTCGAAAGTTATATAAACATAACTCCAAAACCAAACATGCATTATGTCTAAAAATATGTGTAATATTGTATCCATGTGAGTTTTACTAGAATCAAGTATTTTGGTAGGGTTTACATATACAAAAATTAGGTTTTACTCATAATGCCAGTATAACTGCAACATTTAATAAGACAGTTATGTAAACATAACTCCTAAACCACACATGCAAAATGGTTGATAATGCCTGGAGAAATGTATCTTTGTGAGTTTTACTGGAAAAAAAAATATTTTGTAAGGTTTGGAAAGACACAAGTTAGTTTTTTTTTTACTCAATATGACAGTGTATCTTTGTGAGTTTTACTGGAAAAAAATATTTTGTAAGGTTTGTAAAGACACAAGTTAGGTTTTTTTTATTCAATATGTTTGTATAACTGTCATCATAAATGTAAAAGTTATATAAACATAACTCCAATGCCAAACATGCAATCCGTCTAAAAATGCCTGTAATATTGAATCTATGTGAGTTTTACTAGAATCAGGTATTTTGTTAAAGTTTACAAATACAAAAATTAGGTTTTACTCACTATGACAGTAAACTGTCACATTCAATCTGACAGTTATTTAAACATAACTCCTAAATCACACATGCAAAATGACTAATAATGCCTGGAGAAATGTATCTTTGTAAGTTTTACTGGAAAAAAAATAGTTTGTAATGTTTGTAAAAACACAAGTTAGTTTTTCTTTACTCAATATGACAATATAACTGTCATACTAAATATGAAAGTTAAATAAACATAACTCCAAAACCAAACTTGCAATCCATTTAAAAATGCCTGTAATCTTTAATCTATGTGAGTTTTACCATAATCAGGTATTTTGGTCAGGTTTACAAATACAAAACCTGGGTTTTACTCATAATGACAGTATAACTGCAACATTTGATATGACAGTTATTTAAACATAACTCCTATACCACACATGCAAAATGGCTAATAATGCCTGGAGAAATGTATCTTTGTGAGATTTACTGGGAAAAAAAAATATTTTATAAGGTTTGTAAGACACAAGTTACTTTTTTTTACTCAATATGACAGTATAACTGTCATACTAAATTTGAAAGTTATATAAACATAACTCCAAAACCAAAAATGCATTATGTCTAAAAATGCCTGTAATATTGTATCCATGTGAGTTTTACTAGAAACAGTTGTTTTTGTAAGGTTTGCAAATTCTAAATATGGGCTTTACTCACTATGACAGTATACTGTCACATTCAATCTGACAGTTATTTAAACATAACTCATAAACGACACATGCAAAATGGCTAATAAACCTGGAGAAATGTATCTTTGTTAGTTTTACTACAATAATGATCTTTTGTAAGGTTTGCAAAGACACAAGTTAGTTTTTTTTACTCAATATGACGCTATAACTTTCATACCAAATATAAAAGTTATATAAACATAACTCCAAAACAAAACTCGAAATCCAAACATTTAATCCGTCTAAAAATGCCTGTAATATTGAATATATGTGAGTTTTATCAGAATCAGGTATTTTGGTAAGGTTTACAAATACAAAAAATAGGTTTTACTCATAATGACAGTATAACTGCCACACTCAAAATGACAGTTATTTAAACATAACTCCTAAACCAATCATGCTAAATGGCTAATAATGTCTGGAGAAATGTATCTTGTGAGTTTTACTGGAAAACAATAATTAGTAAGGTTTATAAAGACACAAGTTAGTTGTTTTTTTTACTCAATATGATGGTATAACTGTCATAATAAAAATGAAAGTTATATAAACATAACTCCAAAACCAAACATGCATTATGTCTAAAAATGCCTGTAATATTGTATCTATGTGAGTTTAACTAGAATCAAGTCATTTGGTAAGGTTTACATATACAAAAATTAGGTTTTTGTCATAAGGCCAGCATAACTGCCACATTCAATATGACAGTTATAGAAACATAACTCCTAAACCACACATGTAAAATGGTTTATAATGCCTGGAGAAATGTATCTTTGTGAGTTTTACTGGAAAAAAAATTTTTTTGTAAGGTTTGTAAAGACACAAATAGTTTTTTTTTTACTCAATATGACAGTATTATTGTCATACTAAATGTATATGTTATATAAACATAACTCTAATAATAACTAAATAAATAATAATAATAATAACTCTTAATAAGAAGCCAAAAAGTGCAAAAACAATAATGTTCGTGTTGGAGGAGTTGTGAATTAGATACACCTGCAGTCTGCAGGTGTACCTAATGTTGTGGCCCTGCAGTCATTCACAACTCCTCCAACACAAGCATTATTTTTTTTGCACTTTTTGGCTTCTTATGAAATAACTTTTTTAAATAGATTCAATCTTGAACGTGGAAAGTTTAAGTGTGGGCTTTAGTTGATATAACAATTCTACGGCGGGGGTGCAGGAGGCGGGATTACTCGAGCCTCAGCCAGTGCGTCTTTTGCAGCCGTTTTATGATCGCTCAGCACAAGAAATACGTTACACACATACAGTTGTTGACAAAATACACTGTACATTATATACCTCAGCTAAGTAAACTATGGAATTGTAAAATATAATTCATATAGCAATACAGTCTCACTGCACAGCAGGCCAGCAGTTAGCCGAGTCCGGAATCCATGTTGAGGCACTGAGTGACGTGCCTCAACTGGCTGCTGTTCACCGTACCGTCTCTTCTCAGTATTTGAACGGCAAATGTGAAAATTCAGCGATTTTGAATAAAAATAATCTAAAACTGCTGAAGTTAAATGGAAAATAAATTTATAGTTTAATTTTTTTTTTCTTTCCATGATGGCAGGTGAGGCCCCGTCACTGGGTTTTGGAGTTATGTTTATATAACTTTCATATTTAGTATGACAGTTATACCATCATATTGAGTTAAAAAAAATGGTATCTTTACAAACCTTACAAAATATATTTTTCAAGTAAAAATCACAAAGATACATTTATCCACGCAATATTAGTCATTTGCATGTGTATTTTAGGAGTTATGTTCAAATAACTAACATATTGAGCGTGGCAGTTATACTGTCATTATGAGTAAACCTAATTTTTGTATTGTAAACCTTACCAAAATACCTGATTCTGATCAAACTCACTTATATTCAATATTATATGCATTTTTAAACGGATTGCATGTTTGGTTTTCGAGTTTGGTTTTGGAGTTATGTTTATATAACTTTTACATTTAGTATGACAGTTATACTGTCAAATTGAGTAAAAAGAAATAACTTGTGTCTTTACAAACCTTACAAAATATTTTTTTTCCCCAGTAAAACTTACAAAGATACATTTTCCAGGCATTATTAGCCATTTTGCATGTGTGGTTTAGGAGTTATATTTAAATAACTGTCATTATTGAGTGTGGCAGTTATACTGTCATTATGAGTAAAACCTAATTTTTGTATTTGTAAACCTTACCAAAATACCTGATTCTAGTAAAACTCACATATATTCAATATTGCAGGCATTTTTAGACGGATTGCATGTTTGGTTTTGAAGTTTTGTTTATATAACTTTCAAATTTAGTAAGAGAGTTTTACCATCATATTGAGTAAAAAAACTAACTTGTGTCTTTGAAAACCTTACAAAAGATCATTACTCTAGTAAAACTAACAAATATACATTTCTCCAGGTTTATTAGCCATTTTGCATGTGTCATTTATGAGGTATGTTTAAATTACTGTCAGATTGAATGTGACAGTATACTGTCATAGTGAGTAAAGCTAATATTTTGTATTTGCAAAAACTCACATGGATACAATATTACAGGCATTTTAGACATAATGCATGTTTGGTTTTGGTTATACTGTCATATTGAGTAAAAAAAAAAGTAACTTGTGTCTTTACAAACCTTACAAAATACTTTTTTGTCCCAGTAAAACTCAGAAAGATACATTTCTCCAGGCATTATTAGCCATTTTGCATGTGTGGTTGAGGAGTTATGTTTAAATAACTGTCATATCAAATGTTGCATTTATACTGTCAGTATGAGTAAAACCGAAGTTTTGTATTTTTAAACCTTACCAAAATACCTGATTCTGGTAAAACTCACATAAATTCAATATTACAGGCAGTTAAAGACAGATTGCAAGTTTGGTTTAGGAGTTTGGTTTTGGAATTATGTTTATATAACTTTCATATTTAGTATGACAGTTATACTATCATATTGAGTAAAAAGCACTAACTTTTGTCTTTACAAACCTTACAAAATATTTTTTTACTAGTAAAAATCACAAAGATACATTTCTCCAGGCATTATTAGCCATTTAGCATGTTTTGTTTAGGAGTTATGTTTAAATAACTGTTATTTTGAATATGGCAGTTCTCCTGTCATTATGAGTAAAACCCAAATTTTGTATTTGTAAACCTTACCAAAATAACGGATTCTGGTAAAACTCACATAGATTCAATATTACAGGCATTTTTAGACGTATTGCAAGTTTGGTTTTGGAGTTATGTTTATTTAACTTTCATATTTAGTATGACGGTTATACTGTCATATTAAGTAAAAAAAACTAACTTGTGTCTTTAAAAACCTTACAAAATATTTTTTTTCCAGTAAAACTCACAAAGATTTATTTCTCCAGGCATTATTAGCCATTTAGCATATTTGGTTTAGTAGTTATGTTTAATTAACTGTTATTTTGAACATGGCAGTTATACTGTCATTATGAGTAAAACCCAATTTTTGTATTTGTAAACCTTACCAAAATATCTGATTATGGTAAAACTCACATAGATTCAATATTACAGGCATTTTTAGACATAATGCATGTTTGGTTTTGGAGGTATGTTTATATAACTGTCATTTTGAATGTAGCAGATATACTGTCATTATGAGTAAAACAAACTAACTTGTGTCTTTACAAACCTTACAAAATATTTTTTCCCCCAGTTAAACTCACAAAGATACATTTCCCCTGGCATTATTAGCCATGTATCATTTTTGGTTTAGAAGTTATGTTTAAATAACTGTCATATTGAGTGTTGCAGTTATACTGTCATTATGAGTAAAACGCAAATTTTGTAGTTGTAAAATTTACCAAAATACCTGATTCTGGTAAAACTCACATAGATTCAATATTACAGGCATTTTTAGACATAATGCATGTTTGGTTTTGGAGTTATGTTTATATAACTTTTACATTTATTATGACAGTTATACAAATATATTGAATAAAAAAACCTAACTTGTGTCTTTACAAACCTTACAAAATATATATTTTTCCAGTAAAACTCACAAAGATACATTTCTCCAGGCATTATTAGTCATTTATCAGGTTTAGTTTAGGAGTCATGTTTAAATAATTGTCATATCAAATGTTGCAGTTATACTGTCATTATGAGTAAAACTTAAGTTTTGTATTTGTAAACCTTACCAAAATACCTGATTATGGTAAAACTCACATAGATTCAATATTACAGGCATTTTTAAATGGATTGCAAGTTTGGTTTTGGAGTTATTTTTATTCAACTTTCATATTTAGTATGACAGTTATATTGTCATATTGAGTAAAGAAAAACTAACTTATGTCTTTACAAACCTTACAAACTATTTTTTTTCCAGTAAAACTTACAAAGATACATTTCTCCAGGCATTATTAGTCATTTTGCATGTGTGGTTTAGGAGTTATGTTTAACTAACTGTCAGATTGAATGTGACAGTATACTGTCATAGTGAGTAAAACCTAATTTTTGTATTTGTAAACCTTAAAAAAATACCTGATTCTAGTAAAACTCACATAGATTCAATATAACAGGCATTTTTAGACATAATGCATGTTTGGTTTTGGAGTTATGTTTATATAACTTTCGAATTTAGTATGACAGTTATACTGTCATATTGAGTAAAAAAAAGTAACTTGTGTCTTTACAAACCTTACAAAATACTTTTTTTCCCTGTAAATCTTACAAAGATGCATTGCTCCAGGCATTATTAGCCATTTTGCATGTGTGGTTTAGGAGTTATGTTTAAATAACTGTGTTATCAAATGTTGCAGTTATACTGTCATTATGAGTAAAACCCAGGTTTTGGGTTTGTAAACTTTACCAAAATACCTTATTCTGGTAAAACTCACATAGATTCAATATTACAGGCAGTTTAAGACAGATTGCAAATTTGGTTTAGGAGATTGGTTTTGGAATTAGTTTATATAACTTTCATATTTAGTATTACAGTTATAACATCATATTGAATAAAAAAAACAACTTTTGTCTTTACAAACCTTACAAAATATTTTTTTCTAGTAAAACTTACAAAGATACATTTTTCCAGGCTTTTTTTTTTAGCCATTTTGCATGTGTGGTTTAAGAGTTATGTTACAATAACTGTCATATCAAATGTTGCAGTTATACTGTCATTATGAGTAAAACCAAAGTTTTGTATTTGTAAACCTTACCAAAATACCTTATTCTGGTAAAACTTACATAGATTCAATATTACAGGCAGTTTAAGACTGATTGCAAGTTTGGTTTAGGAGTTTGGTTTTGGAATTATGTTTATATAACTTTTACATTTAGTATGACAGTAATACTGTCATATTGAGTAAAAACAACTATTTGTGTCTTTACAAACCTTACAAAATATTTTTTTTCCAGTAAAACTCACGAAGATACATTTCTCCAGGCATTATTAACCATTTTGCATTTGTGGTTTAGGAGTTATGTTTACATAACTGTCATATTGAAAGTGGCAATTATACTTGGCATTATGACAAAAACCTAATGTTTTTATATGTAAACCTTTCCAAAATACTTGATTCTGGTTAAACTCACATAGATACAATATTACAGGCATTTTTAGACATAATGCATGTTTGGTTTTGGAGTTAGGTTTATATAACTTTCATATTTAGTATGACAGTTATACCATCATATTGAGTAAAAAAAAACTAACTTGTGTCTTTATAAACCTTACTAATTCTTTTTTTCCAGTAAAACTCACAAGATACATTTCTCCAGGCATTATTAGCCATTTAGCATGATTGGTTTAGGAGTTATGTTTAAATAACTGTCATTTTGAGTGTGGCAGTTATACTGTCATTATGAGTAAAACCTATTTTTTGTATTTGTAAACCTTACCAAAATACCTGATTCTGATAAAACTAACATATATTCAATATTCCAGGCAATTTTAGACGGATTGAATGTTTGGTTTTCGAGTTTTGTTTTGGAGTTATGTTTATATAACTTTTATATTTAGTATGACAGTTATACCGTCATATTGAGTAAAAAAAATTAACTTGTGTCTTTGCAAACCTTACAAAAGATCGTTATTCTAGTAAAACTAACAAAGATACATTTCTCTAGGTTTATTAGCCATTTCGCATGTGTCGTTTATGAGTTATGTTTAAATAACTGTCAGATTGAATGTGACAGTATACTGTCATAGTGAGTAAAACCTAATTTTTGTACTCACATTCAATATTACAGGCATTTTTAGACAGATTGCATGTTTGGTATTGGAGTTATGTTTGTATAACTTTTACATTTATGATGACAGTTATACAAACATATTGAATAAAAAAACCTAACTTGTGTCTTTACAAACCTTGCAAAATATTTTTTTCTAATAAAATTCACAAAGATACACTGTCATATTGAGTAAAAAAAACTAACTTGTGTCTTTCCAAACCTTACAAAATATTTTGTTTTCCAGTAAAACTCACAAAAATACATTTCTCCAGGCATTATTAACCATTTTCCATGTGTGGTTTAGGAGTTATGTTTACATAACTGTCATATTGAGCGTGGCAGTTATACTGGCATTATAAGTAAAACCAATTTTGTGTATATGTAAACCTTACCAAAATACTTGATTCTAGTAAAACTCACATGCATACAATATTACAGGCATTTTTAGACATAATGCATGTTTGGTTTTGGAGTTATGTTTGTATAACTTTCGAATTTAGTATGACAGTTATACTGTCATATTGAGTAAAAAAAAGTAACTTGTGTCTTTACAAACCTTACAAAATACTTTTTTCCCCAGTAAAACTTACAAAGATACATTTCTCCAGGCATTATTAGCCATTTTGCATGTGTGGTTTAGGAGTTATGTTTAAATAACTGTTATTTTGAATATGGCAGTTATATTGTCATTATGAGTAAACCCCAATTTTTGTAATTTTAAACCTTACCAAAACACCTGATTCTGGTAAAACTCACATAGATTCAATATTACAGGCATTTTTAGACGGATTGCAAGTTTGGTTTTGGAGTTATGTTTATTTAACTGTCATATTTAGTAGACAGTTATACTGTCATATTAATTTAAAAAAAAACTAACTTGTGTCTTTACAAAAAAAAAAAAATCTTCCAGTAAAACGCACAAAGATTCATTTCTTAAGGCATTATTAGCCATTTAGCATATTTTGTTTAGGAGTTATGTTTAAATAACTGTTATTTTGAATATGGCAGTTATACTGTCATTTTGAGTAAAAGCCAATTTTTGTATTTGTAAATCTAACCAAAATACCTGATTCTAGTAAAACTTACAAGGATTCAAAATTGCAGACATTTTTAGACATAAGGCATGTTTGGTTTAGGAATTATGTTTATATAACTTTCATATTTAGTATGACAGTTATACAATAATATTGAGTAAAAAAAACTAATTTGTGTCCTTGCAAACCTTACAAAATATTTGTTTCCTGTTAACTCACAAAGATACATTTCTCCAGGCATTATCAACCAATTTGCATGTGTTGGTTTAGGGGTTATGTTTAAATAACTGTCAGATTGAATGTAACAGTATACTGTCATAGTGAGTAAAACCAATATTTTGTATTTGCAAACCTTACAACAACAACTGATTCTAGCAAAACTCGCATGGATACAATATTACAGGCATTTTTAGACATATTGCATGTTTGGTTTTGGAGTTATAATTATATAACTTTTACATTTAGTATGACAGTTATACTGTCATATTGAGTAAAAAAGAATTAACTTGTGTCTTTACAAACCTTACAATTTTTTTTTCCAGTCAAACTCACAAAGATACATTTTTCCAGGCATTATTAGCCATTTTGCATGTGAAGATTAGGAGTTATATTTAAATAACTGTCATATTGCGTGTGGCAGTTGTACTGTCATTATGAGTAAAACCTAATTGTTATATTTGTAAACCTTAACAAAATACCTGATTCTAGTAAAACTCACATAGATTCAATATTACAGGCATTTTTAGACGGATTGCATGTTTGGTTTTGGAGTTATTTGTATATAATTAATATTGTATGTATATATGTTTATATAACTTTTAAATTTGGTAAAACAGTTATACCATCATATTGAGTAAAAAAAAACTAACTTGTGTCTTTACAAACCTTACAAAATATTTGTTTTCCAGTAAATCTTACAAAAATACATTTCTCCAGGCATTATTAGCCATTTTGCATCTGTAGTTTAGAATATATGTTTAAATAACAGTCAGATTACATGTGACAGTATATTGTCATAGTGAGTAAAACCCAAATTGTGTATTTGCAAACCTTACAAAAACAACTGATTCTACTAAAACTCACATGGATACAATATTATAGGCATTTTTAGACATAATGCATGTTTGGTTTTGGAGTTACGTTTATATAACTTTTACATTTACTATGACAGTTATACTGTCATATGGAGTAAAAAAAAAAATCTTGTGTCTTTACAAACCTTACAAAATATTTTTTTCCCCATTTAAACTCACAAAGGTACATTTCTCCATGCATTATTAGCCATTTAGCATGTGTGGTTTAGGAGTTATGTTTAATTAACTGTCAGATTTAACGTGGCAGTTATACTGTTATAGTGAGTAAAACCAATATTTTGTATTTGCAAACCTTACAAAAACAACTGATTCTATTAAAACTCACATGGATACAATGTTACAAGCATTTTTAGATATAATGCATGTTTGGTTTTGGAGTTAGGTTTATATATTTTTTACATTTAGTATGACAGTAATACTGTCAACTTGAGTAAAAAAAAACTAACATTTGTCTTTACAAACCTTACTAAATATTTTTTTTCTAGTAAAACTCACAAAGATACATTTCTCCAGGCATTTATAGCCATTTAGCATGTTTGGTTTAGGAGTTATGTTTAAATAACTGTTATTTTGAATATGGCAGTTATATTGTCATTATGAGTAAACCACAATTTTTGTATTTTTAAACCTTACCAAAACACCTGATTCTGGTAAAACTCACATAGATTCAATATTACAGGCATTTTTAGACGGATTGCAAGTTTGGTTTTGGATTTATGTTTTTATAACTTTCATATTTAGTATGACAGTTATACTGTCATATTAAGTAAAAAAACAAAAAACTAACTTGTGTCCTTACAAACTGTCATTATGACTAAACCTAATTTTTGTTTTTGTAAACCGTACCAAAATACCTGTTTCTAGTAAAACTCACATAGATTCAAACTTCAAGCATTTTTAGACATAAGGCATATTTGGTTTTGGAGTTATGTTTATATAACTTTCATATTTAGTATGACAGTTATACAATCATATTGAGTAAAAAAAATAATTGTTGTCCTTACAAACCTTACAAAATATTTGTTTCCAGTAAAACTCACAAAGATACATTCCCCTAGGTATTATTAGCCAGTTAGCATGTTTGGTTTAGGAGTTATGTTTAAATAACTGTCATATTGAGTGATACTGTCATTATGAGTAAAACCTAATGTTTGTATTTGTAAACCTTACCAAATTCTTGCTTCTAGTGAAACTCACATCTATTCAATTATACAGGCATTTTTAGACGGATTGCATGTTTGGTTTTGGAGTTATGTTTATATAACTTTCATATTTAGTATGACAGTTATACTGTCATATTAAGTAAAAATAAAAACTAACTTGTGTCTTTAAAAACCTTACAAAATATTTGTTTCCAGTAAAACTCACAAAGATACATTTCCCCAGGCATTATTAGCCATTTAGCATGTTTGGTTTAGGAGTTATGTTTAAATAACTGCCATACTTTTTGTGTTTGCAAGCCTTAAAATAGCATATGTTTTGAGTAAAACTCACAAGGATGCATTGTTTTAGGCTTTATTAGCCTTTTTGCATGTGTGGTTAGGAAGTTATGTTTAAATAACTGTCAAATTGAATGTAGCAGTTATCTGTCATTATGAGTATACCCTAATTTTTGTAATTGTAAACCTTACCAAATTACCTGATTCTTGTAAAACTCAAATAGATACAATATTTTAGGAATTTTTAGACATAATGCATGTTCAGTTTTGGAGGTATGTTTATATGACAGTTATTGTAACATAACTCTTAAACCACACATGCAAAATGGCTAAAAAAGCCTGGAAAAATGTATCTTTGTAAGTTTTATTAGGAAAATTTTTTTGTAAGGTTTGTAAAGACAACAGTTTTTTTTTTTATTCAATATGATGTTAAAACTGTCATACTAAATATGAAAGTTATATAAATATAATTCCAAAACCAATCTCCTAAACCAAATTTGCAATCTGTCTTAAACTGCCTGTAATATTGAATCTATGTGAGTTTTACCAGAATAAGGTATTTTGGTAAAGTTTACAAACCCAAAACCTGGGTTTTACTCATAATGACAGTATAACTGCAACATTTGATAACACAGTTATTTAAACATAACTCCTAAACCACACATGCAAAATGGCTAATAATGCCTGGAGCAATAAATCTTTGTAAGATTTACTGGGAAAAAAAGTATTTTGTAAGGTTTGTAAAGACACAAGTTACTTTTTTTTACTCAATATGACAGTATAACTGTCATACTAAATTCGAAAGTTATATAAACATAACTCCAAAACCAAACATGCATTATGTCTAAAAATGCCTGTTATATTGAATCTATGTGAGTTTTACTAGAATCAGGTATTTTTTTAAGGTTTAAAATACAAAAATTAAGTTTTACTCACTATGACAGTATACTGTCACATTCAATCTGACAGTTAGTTAAACATAACTCCTAAACCACACATGCAAAATGACTAATAATGCCTGGAGAAATGTATCTTTGTAAGTTTTACTGGAAAAAAATAGTTTGTAAGGTTTGTAAAGACATAAGTTAGTTTTTCTTTACTCAATATGACAATATAACTGTCATACTAAATATGAAAGTTGAATAAAAATAACTCCAAAACCAAACTTGCAATCCATTTAAAAATGCCTGTAATATTGAATCTATGTGAGTTTTACCATAATCAGGTATTTTGGTAAGGTTTACAAATACAAAACCTGGGTTTTACTCATAATGACAGTATAACTGCAACATTTGATATGACAGTTATTTAAACATAACTCCTATACCACACATGCAAAATGGCTAATAATGCCTGGAGAAATGTATCTTTGTGAGTTTTACTGGGAAAAAAAATTTTTTATCAGGTTTTTAAGACACAAGTTACTTTTTTTTTACTCAATATGACAGTATAACTGTCATACTAAATTTGAAAGTTATATAAACATAACTCCAAAACCAAACATGCATTATGTCTAAAAATGCCTGTAATATTGTATCCATGTGAGTTTTACTAGAAACAGTTGTTTTTGTAAGGTTTGCAAATTCAAAATATTGGTTTTACTCACTCTGACTGTATACTGTCACATTCAATCTGACAGTTATTTAAACATAACTCATAAACGACACATGCAAAATGGCTAAAAAACCTGGAGAAATGTATCTTTGTTAGTTTTACTAGAATAATGATCTTTTGTAAGGTTTTCAAAGACACAAGTTAGTTTTTTTTACTCAATATGACTTTATAACTGTCATACTAATTATAAAAGTTATATAAACATAACTCCAAAACAAAACTCAAAATCCAAACATTCAAACCGTCTAAAAATGCCTGTAATATAGAATATTCAGTTTTATCAGAATCAGGTATTTTGGTAAAGTTTACAAATACAAAAAATAGGTTTTACTCATAATGACAGTATAACTGCCACACTCAAAATGACAGTTATTTAAACATAACTCCTAAACCAATCATGCTAAATGGCTTATAATGCCTGGAGAAATGTATCTTGTGAGTTTTACTGGAAAAAAATAATTAATAAGGTTTATAAAGACACAAGTTAGTTTTTTTTTACTCAACATGATGGTATAACTGTCATACTAAATATGAAAGTTATATAAACATAACTCCAAAACCAAACATGCATTATGTCTAAAAATGCTTGTAATATTGTATCTATGTGCGTTTAACCAGAATCAAGTCTTTTGGTAAGGTTTACATATACAAAAATTAGGTTTTTGTCATAAGGCCAGAATAACTGCCACATTCAATATGACAGTTATGTAAACATAACTCCTAAACCACACATGCAAAATGGTTAATAATGCCTGGAGAAATGTATCTTTGTGAGTTTTACTGAAAAAAAAATATTTTGTAAGGTTTGTAAAGACACAAATAGTTTTTTTTTTCTCAATATGACAGTATTACTGTCATACTAAATGTAAAGTTATATAAACATAACTCTAAAACCAAACATGCATTATGTCTAAAAATGCCTGTAATATTGTATCCATGTGAGTTTTACTAGAATCAGTTGTTTTTGTAAGGTTTGTAAATACAAAATATTGGTTTTACTCACTGTGACAGTATACTGTCACATTCAATCTGACAGTTATTTGAACATAACTCCTAAACCACAAATGCTAAATGGCTAATAATGCCTGGAAAAATGTACCTTTGTGAGTTTTACTGGGAAAAAAAATATTTTGTAAGGTTTGTAAATACACAAGTTAGTTTTTTTTACTCCATTTGACAGTATAACTGTCATACTAAATGTAAAAGATATATAAATATAACTCAAAATTCAAACATGTATTATGTCTAAAAATGCCTGCAATATGGTATCCATGTGAGTTTTAGTAGAATCAGTTGTTTTTGTAAGGTTTGCAAATACAAAATTTTGGTTTTACTCACTATGACAGTATCCTTTCACATTCAATCTGACAGTTATTTAAACATAACTCATAAACGACACGTGCAAAATGGCTAATAAACCTGGAAAAATGTATCTTTGTTAGTTTTACCAAAACAATGATCTTTGTTAAGGTTTGCAAAGACACAAGTTAGTTTTTTTTACTCAATATGACGGTATAACTGTCATACTAAATATAAAAGTTATATAAACATAACTCCAAAACCAAACCCGAAAACCAAGCATGCAATCCGTCTAAAAATGCCTGTAATAATAAATGTATATGTGAGTTGTATCAGAATCAGGTATTTTGGTAAGGTTTACAAATACAAAAATTAGGTTTTACTCATAATGACAGTATAACTGCCACGTTCAATACGACAGTTATTCAAACATAACTCCTAAAACACACATGCAAAATGACTAATAATGCCTGGAGAAATTTTTCTTTGTGAATTTTACAGGTAGAAAATATTTTGTAATGTTTGTAAAGACACAAATTATTAATTATTTAAAAATAACTCCAAAACCAAACATGCAATCCGTATAAAAATGGCTGTATATTATTCAATCTATGTGAGTTTTACTAGAATCAGGTATTTTGGTAAGGTTTAAAAATACAAAAATTAGGTTTAACTTATAATGACACCATAACTGCCACACTCAATATGACAGTTAATTAATCATAACTCCTAAACCAAACATGCTAAATTGCTAATAATGCCTTGAGAAATGTATCTTTGTGAGTTTTACTGTAAAAAAATTGTAACGTTTGTAAAGACACAAGTTAGTTTTTTTACTCAATATGACAGTAAAACTGTCATACTAAATGTAAAAGTTTTATAAACTTAACTCCAAAACAAAACATGCATTATGTCTAAAATTTTCTGTAATATTGTATCCATGTAAGTTTTACTTGAATCAGTTGTTTTTGTAAGTTTTGCAAATACAAAATATTGGTTTTACTCACTATGACAGTATACTGTCACATTCAATCTGACAGTTGTTTTAAACATAACTACTAAACGACACATGCAAAATGGCTAATAATTCCTGGACAACTGTACTTTTGTGAGTTTTACCGGAAAAAAAGATTTTGTAAGGTTTGTAAAGACACAAATTAGTTGTTGTTTTTTACTTAATTTGACAGTATAACTGTCATACTAAATATGAAAGTTAAATAAACATAACTCCAAAACCAAACTTGCAATACGTCTAAAAATGCCTGTAATATTGAATCTATGTGAGTTTTACCAGAATCAGGTATTTTGGTAAGGTTTACAAATACAAAATTTGGGTTTTATTCATAATGACAGTATAACTGCCATATTCAAAATAACAGTTATTAAACATAACTCCTAAACCAAACAAGCTAAATGGCTAATAATGCCTGGAGAAATGTATCATTGTGAGTTTTACTGGAAAAAAAATAATTTGTAAGGTTTATAAAGATACAAGTTAGTTTTTTTTATTTAATATGATGGTATAACTGTCATACTAAATATGAAAGTTATTTAAACATAACTCCAAAACCAAACATGCATTATGTCTAAAAATGCCTGTAATATTGTATCTATGTGAGTTTTACCAGAATCAGGTATTTTGGTAAGGTTGACAAATACAAAACTTAGGTTTTACTCATAATTACAGTATAACTGCCACATTGACTGCCACCAAACATGCATTATGTCTAAAAATGCCTATCATTTTGAATCCATGTGAGTTTTACTAGAATCAGTTGTTTTTGTAAGGTTTACAAATACAAAATATTAGTTTTACTCATAATGACAGTATACTGTCACAATCAATCTGACAAAATGGCTAATTATGCCTTGAGGAATGTATCTTTGTGAGTTTTACTGGAAAACATATTTTGTAAGGTTTGTAAAGACACAAGGTTTTTTTACACAATTTAACAGTATAGCTGTCATACTATATATGAAAGTTATATAAACACAACTCCAAAACCAAATATGCAATCCGTCTAAAAATGCCTGTAATATTGAAAATATGTGAATTTTATCAGAATCAGGTATTTTGGTAAGGTTTACAAAAAAAATTTTTAGGTTTTACTCATAGTGACAGTATAACTGCCACACTCAATATGACAGTTAATTAAAAATAACTCCTAAAACACACATGCAAAATGACTAATAATGCTTAGAGAAAGGTATATTTGTGAATTTTACTGGAAAATGATATTTTGTAAGGTTTGTAGAGATACAAATTAGTTTTTTTTACTCAATATGATGGTAAAACTTTCATACTAAATATGAAAGTTAAATAAACATAACTCCAAAACCAAACATGCTTTATGTCTAAAAAGTCCTGTAATATTGTATCGATGTGGGTTTTACCAGAATCAGGTATTTTGGTAAGGTTTACAAATACAAAAAATAGGTTTTACTCATAATGACAGTATAGCTGCCACAATCAATATGACAGTTATATAAACATAACTCCTAAACCAAACATGATACATGGCTAATTATGCCTGGAGAAATGTATCTTTGTGAGTTTTACTGGAAAAAAAAAATTGTAAGGTTTATAAAGACACAAGTTTGTTGTTTTTTTTACTCAATATAATGGTATTACTGTCATACTAAATATGAAAGTTGTATAAACATAACTCCAAAACCAAACATGCATTATGTCTAAAAATGCCTGTAATATTGTATCTATGTGATTTTTACCAGAATCAGGTATTTTGGTAAGGTTTACAAATACAAAATCTAGGTTTTACTCACTATGACAGTATACTGTCACATTCAATCTGACGGTTATTTAAACATACTATAACTCCTAAACCACAAATGCAAAATGGCTAATAATGTCTGGAGAAATATATCTTTTTTGAGTTTTCCTGGAAGAAAAAAAATAGTTTGTAAGGTTTGTAAAGAACCAAGTTAGTTTTTTTTTGCTTAATATGACAGTATTACTGTTACACTAAATATTAAAGTTAAATAAACATTACTTCAAAACCAAACTTGCAATATGTCTAAAAATGCCTATAATATTGAATCTATGTGAGTTTTACCAGAATCAGGTATTTTGGTAAGGTTTACAATTACAAAAATTGGGTTTTACTCATAATGACAGTATAACTGCCATATTCAAAATAACAGTTATTTAATTATAACTCCTAAACCAAACATGCTAAATGGCTAATAATGCCTGTAGAAATGTATATAAACATAACTCCAAAACGAAAAATGCATTATGTCTAAAAATGCCTGTAGTATTGTATCTATGTGAGTTTTACCAGAATCAGGTATTTTGGTAAGGTTTACATATACACAAATTTGGTTTTACTCATAATGACAGTATAACTGTCACATTTAATATGACAGTTATGTAAACATAACTCCTATACCACACATGCAAAATGGTTAATAATGCCTGGAGAAATGTATCTTTGTGAGTTTTACTGGAAAAAATGAATTTGTAAGGTTTATAAAGACACAAGTTAGTTTTTTTTACTCAATATGATGATATAACTGTCATACTAAATATGAAAGTTATATAAACATAACTCCAAAACCAATGAATCTATTTTCGTTTTACTAGAATCAGGTATTTTGGCAAGGTTAACAAAAACAAAAATTAGGTTTTACTCATAATGACAGTATAACTGCCACATTCAATAGGACAGTTATGTAAACATAACTCCTAAACCACACATGCAAAATGGTTAATAATGCCTGGAGAAATGTATCTTTTTAAGTTTTACAGGAAAACATTTTTTTTTTGTAAGGTTTGTAAAGACTGCGATGAGGTGGCGACTTGTCCAGGGTGTACCCCGCCTTCCGCCCGATTGTAGCTGAGATAAGCTCCAGCGCCCCCCACGACCCCAAAGGAAATAAGCGGTAGAAAATGGATGGATGGATGGGTTTGTAAAGACCCAAGTTTTTGTTTTTTTACTCAATATGACAGTATAACTGTCATACTAAATGTAAAAAAATTATAAACATAACTCCAAAACCAAACATGCATTATGTCTAAAATGCCTGTAATATTGTATTCATGTGAGTTTAACTAGAATCAGTTGTTTTTGTAAGGTTTGTAAATACAAAATATTGGTTTTACTCACTATGACAGTACACTGTCACATTCAATCTGACAGTTATTTAAACATAACTCCTAAACCAAACATGTTTTATGTCTAAAAATTCCTGTAATATTGTATCTATAGGAGTTTTACCAGAATCAGGTATTTTGGAGAAATATATCTTTTTGATTTTTACTCAAATAAAATATTTTGTAAGGTTTGTAAAGACAAAAGTTAGTTTTTTTTACTCAATATGATGGTATAACTGTCATACTAAATATGAAAGTTATATAAACATAATTCCAAAACCAAACTCCTAAACCAAACTTGCAATCTGTCTTAAACTGCCTGTAATATTGAATCTATGTGAGTTTTACCAGAATCATGTATTTTGGTAAGGTTTACAAATACAAAACTTGGGTTTTACTCAAAATGACAGTATAACTGCAACATTTGATATGACAGTTATTTAAACATAACTCCTAAACCAAACATGATAAATAGCTAATAATGCCTGGAGAAATGTATCATTCTGAGTTTTACTGGAAAAAAAATAATTTGTAAGGTTTATAAAGACACAAGTTAGGTTTTTTTATTTAATATGATGGTATAACTGTCATACTAAATATGAAAAATATATATAAACATAACTCCAAAACCAAACATGCATTATGTCTAAAAATGCCTGTAATATTGTATCTATGTGAGTTTTACCAGAATCAGGTATTTTGGTAAGGTTGACAAACACAAAAAATAGGTTTTACTCATAATGACAGTATAACTGCCACATTGACTGCCACCAAACATGCATTATGTCACTATAATGTCACTATGAGTAAAACCTAATTTTTGTATTTGTAAACCTTACCAAAATACCTGATTTTGATATAACTCACAGAGATTCAATATTACAGACATTTTTAGACGTATTGCAAGTTTGGTTTTGGAGTTATGTTTATTTAACTTTCATATTTAGGATGACGGTTATACTGTCATATTAAGTAAAAAAAATATGGATATATATATACAGATGGATTGCATGTTTGGTATTGGAGTTATGTTTATATAACTTTTACATTTATGATGACAGTTATACAAATATATTGAATAAAAAAACCTAACTTGTGTCTTTACAAACCTTACAAAATATTTTTTTTTTTTCCAGTAAAACTCACAAAGATACATTTCTCCAGGCATTATTAGTCATTCATCAGGTTTGGTTTAGGAGTCATGTTTAAATAACTGTCATATCAAATGTTGCAGTTATACTGTCATTATGAGTAAAACCCAAGTTTTGTATTTGTAAACCTTACCAAAATACCTGATTCTGGTAAAACTCACATATATTCAATATTACAGGCAGTTTAAGACGGATTGCAAGTGTATTTAGGAGTTTGGTTTTGGAATTATGTTTATATAACTTTCATTTTTAGTATGACAGACATCATATTGAGTAAAAAAAAACTACCTTTTGTCTTTACAAACCTTACAAAATATTTTTTTCTAGTAAAACTCACAAAGATTCATTTCTCCAGGCATTATTAGCCATTTAGCATATTTGGTTTAGGAGTTATGTTTAAATAACTGTTATTTTGAATATGGCAGTATACTGTCATAGTAGTTTTTTACTTAATATGCCAGTAATGTTCTTAAAATCCTGAGATAATGCGAAAAAAGCAATACAAATATTTTTCAACATAATTCCTACACCAAACATGCAACATTTCTAATAATGCATGGAGACGTGTATCTTTGTTAGTTTTACTAGAAAATGTATCTTTTGTAAGTTTTGCAACGACGCAAGTTTGTTTTTTTAATTCAATATGATAACTGTCAAACTAAATGTAAAAGTTATATAAACATAACTCCAAAAATGAACATGCATTATGTCTAAAAATGCCTAAAATATTGTATCTAGTTGAGTTTCACCAGAATCAGGTAATTTGGTAAGGTTTACAAATACAAAATTTGGATTTTTCTCATAATGACAGTATAACTGCTACATTCAATTTGACAGTTATTTAAACATAACTTCCTAACCACACATGCAAATAAATGGGTTATAATTGTATAGCGCTATTCTACCTTCAAGGTACTCAAAGCGCTTTGACCGTATTTCCACATTCATCCATTCACACACACATTCACACACTGATGGTAGGAGCTGCCATGCAAGGTGCTAACCAGCAGCCATCAGTAGCAATGGTTGAAGTGTCTTGCCCAAGGACACAACGGACATGACAACGATGGTAGAAGGTGGGGATTGAACCCCAGTAACCATCAACCCTCCGATTGCTCGCACGGCCACTCTACCAATTTCGCCACGGCTAATAAAGCCTAAACAATGCATCCTTGTGAGTTTTACTCGAAACATATGCTATTTTAAGGCTTGCAAACACAAAAAGTAGTTTTTTAATCAATATGACAGTAATGTTCTTAAAATCCTGAGATAATGCGAAATAAGCAATAAAAAATGTTTTTCAACATAATTCCTACACCAAACATGCAACATGTCGAATAATGCCTAAATACTTGTATCTTTGTTAGTTTTACTAGAAAAATTAGCTTTTGTAAGTTTTGCAAAGACGCAAATTATTTTTTTTTAATTCAATATGACAGTATAACTGTCATACCAAATATGAAAGTTATACAAAGAGAACTACAAAACTGAACATGCATTATGTCTAAAAATGCCTAAAATATTGTATATATGTGAGTTTCACCAGAATCAGGTAATTTGGAAAGGTTAACAAATACAAAAATTGGGTTTTTCTCATAATGACAGTATAACTGCTACATTCAATTTGACAGTTATTTAAACATAACTTCCTAAAAACACATGCAAATAGGCTAATAAAGCCTAAAACAATGCATCCTTGTGAATTTTAATAGAAACATATGCTTTTTTAAGGCTTGCAAACACTAAAATTAGTTTTTTACTCAATATGACAGTAATGTTCTTAAAATCCTGAGATAATGCAAAAAAAGCAATAAAAATGTTTTTCAACATAATTCCTACAACAAACATGCAAAATGTCTAATAATGCCTGGAGACATGTAACTTTGTTAGTTTTACAAAAAAAAAACATATTTCGTAAGGTTTGCAACGATACATGATAGTTTTTTTTATTTAAATATGACAGTATAACTGTCATACCAAATATGAAAGTTATATGAATGTAACTCCAAAACTGAACATGCATTATGTCTAAAAATGCCTAAAATATTGTATCTATGTGAGTTTAACGAGAATCAGGTAATTTGGTAAGGTTTACAATTACAAAAATTTAGTTTTTCTTATAATGACAGTGTAACTGCTACATTGAATTTTGGCAGTTATTTAAACATAACTTCCTAAAAACACATGCAAATAGGCTAATAAAGCCTAAAACAATGCATCATTGTGAATTTTAATCGAAACATATGCTTTTTTAAGGCTTGCAAACACTAAAAGTAGTTTTTTTACTCAATATGACAGTAATGTTCTTAAAATCCTGAGATAATGCAAAAAAAGCAATAAAAATGTTTTTCAACATAATTCCTACAACAAACATGCAAAATGTTTAATGATGCCTGGAGACATGTAACTTTGTTAGTTTTTACAAAAAAAAAACATATTTTGTAAGGTTTGTAACGATGCAAGATAGTTTTTTTTTAATTTAAATATGACAGTATGACTGTCATACAAATATGAAAGTTATATAAATATAACTCCAAAACTGAACATGCATTATGTCTAAAAATGCCTAAAATATTGTATCTATGTGAGTTCAACCAGAATCAGGTAATTTGGTAAGGTTTACAAATACAAAAATTGAGTTATTCTCATAATGACAGTATAACTGCTACATTCAATTTGACAGTTATTTAAACATAACTTCCTTAAAACACAGGCAAATAGGCTAATAAAGCCTAAAACAATGCATCCTTGTGAATTTTACTCGAAACATATGGCCTGCAAACACAAAAAGTAGTTTTTTTCTCCTTATGACAGTAATGTTCTTAAAATCCTGAGATAATGCAAAATAAGCAATAAAAATGTTTTTCAACATCATTCCTACACCAAACATGCAACATGTCTAATAATGCCTGAAGACATGTGTCTTTGTTAGTTTTACTAGAAAAATTATATTTTGTAAGTTTTGCAAAGAGGCAAGTTAGTTTTTTTAATTCAATATGACAGTATAACTGTTATGCCAAATATGAAAGTTATATAAACATAACTCCAAAACTGAACATGCATTATGTCTAAAAATGCCTAAAATATTGTATATATGTGAGTTTTACCAGAATCAGGTAATTTGGTAAGGTTTAAAAATACAACAATTAGGTTTTTCTCATAATGACAGTATAACTGCTACATTCAATTTGACAGTTATTTATACATAACTTCCTAACCACACATGAAAAAAGGCTAATAAAGCCTAAAACAATGCATCCTTGTGAGTTTTACTAGAAACATTTGCTATTTTAAGGCTTGCAAACACAAAAAGTAGTTTTTTACTCAATATGACAGTAATGTTTTACAATCCTGAGATAATTCGAAAAAAAAATAAAAATAAAAATGTCAACATAATTCCTACACCAAACATGCAAAATGTCAAATAATGCCTAGAGACATGTATGTTAGTTTTACTAGAAACATTATCTTTTGTAAGTTTTGCAAAAACGCAAGTTAGTTTTTTTTATTCAATATGACAGTATAACTGTTATACCAAATATGAAAGTTATATAAACATAAGTCCAAAACTGAACATGCATTATGTCTAAAAATGCCTAAAATATTGTATCTATGTAAGTTTTACCAGAATCAAGTATTTTGGTAAGGTTTAGAAATACAAAAAATAGGTTTTACTCATAATGACAGTATAACTGCCACACTCAATATGGCAGTTATTTAAACATAAATCCTAAACCAAACATGTTAAATGGCTAATAATGCCTGGGTAAGTGTATCTTTGTGAGTTTTACTGGAAGCAAATATTTTGTAAGGTTTTTAAAGACACAAGTTAGTTTTTATTTTTACTTAATATGATAGTATAACTGTCATACTAAATATGAAAGTTATATAAACATAACTCCAAAACCAAACATGCAATCCGTCTAAAAATGCCTGTAATATTGAATTGATGTGAGTTTTACTAGAAACAAGTATTTTGGTAAGGTTTACAAACACAAACATTAGGTTTTACTCATAATGACAGTATCAGTCAATATGACAGTTATTTAAACCAAACATGCTAACTGGCTAATAATGCCTAGGGAAATGTATATTTGTGAGTTTTACTGGAAACAAATATTTTGTAAGGTTTGTAAGGACACAAATTATTTTTTTACTCAATATGATTGTATAACTGTCATACTAAATATGAAAGTTATATAAACATAACTACAAAACCAAATTTGCCTTATGTCTAAAAATGCTTGAGGTTTGAATCTATGTGAGTTTTACTAGAAACAGGTATTTTGGTAAGGTTTACAAAAACATTTTGACAGTTTGTAAGGGCACAAGTTAGTTTTTTTTTTACTTAATATGACAGTATAACTGTCATACTAAATATGAAAGTTAAATAAACATTACTCCAAAACCAAACTTGCAGTCCGTCTAAAAATTCCTGTAATATTGAATCTATGTGAGTTTTACCAGAATCAGGTGTTTTGGTAAGGTTTAAAAATACAAAAATTGGGGTTTACTCATAATGACAACTAATAACTGCCATATTCAAAATAACAGTTATTTAAACATAACTCCTAAACCAAACATGCTAAATGGCTATAAATGCCTGGAGAAATGTATCTTTGTGAGTTTTACTAGAAAAAAAATAATTTGTAAGGTTTGTAAAGACAAACGTTAGTTTTTTTTTTACTCAATATGATGGTATAACTGTCATACCAAATATGAAAGTTATATAAACATAATTCCAAAACCAAACTCCAAAACCAAACTTGCAATCTGTCTTAAACTGCCTGTAATATTAAATCTATGTGAATTTTACCAGAATATTTTGGCTCCAGCGCCCCCCGCGAACCCAAAGGGAATAAGCGGTTGAAAATGGATGGATGGATGGGTTTGTAAAGACACAAGTTATTTATTTTTTTACTCAATATGACAGTATACTGTCATACTAAACGTAAAATAATTATAAACATAACTCCAACACCAAACATGCATTATGTCTAAAAATGCCTGGAATATTGTATTCATGTGAGTTTAACTAGAATCAGTTGTTTTTGTAAGGTTTGTAAATACAAAATATTAGTTTTACTCATGATGACAGTATACTGTCACGTTCAATCTGACAGTTATTTAAACATAACTACTAAACCAAACATATTTTATGTCTAAAAATTCCTGTAATATTGTATCTATATGAGTTTTACCAGAATCAGGTATTTTGGTAAGGTTTACAAATACAAAAAATAGGTTTTACTCATAATGACAATATAACTGCCACACTCAACATGACAGTTATTTAAACATAATTCCTAAACCAAACATGATACATGGCTAATAATGCTTGGAGAAATGTATCTTTGTGATTTTTACTAGAAAAAAAATATTTTGTAAGGTTTGTAAAGACAAATGTTAGTTTTTTTTTACTCAATATGATGGTATAACTGTCATACTAAATATGAAAGTTATATAAACATAATTCCAAAACCAAACTCCTAAACCAAACTTGCAATCTGTCTTAAACTGCCTGTAATATTGAATTTATGTGAGTTTTACCAGAATCAGGTATTTTGATAAGGTTTACAAATACAAAACTTGAATTTTACTCATAATGACAGTATACTGCAACATTTGATATGACAGTTATTTAAACATAACTCCTACACCAAACATGATAAATGGCTAATAATGCCTGGAGAAATGTATCTTGTGAGTTTTAATGGAAAAAAATAATTTGTAAGGTTTATAAAGACACAATTAGTTTTTTTTATTTAATATGATGGTATAACTGTCATACTAAATATGAAAGTTATATAAACATAACTCCAAAACCAAAATGCATTATGTCTAAAAATGCCTGTAATATTAAATCTATGTGAGTTTGACCAGAATCAGGTATTTTGGTAAGGTTGACAAATACAAAAATTAGGTTTTATTCCTAACTGCCACATTCAATATGACATTTATTTAAACATAACTCCAAAACCAAACATGCATTATGTCTAAAAATGCCTATAATTTTGTATCCATGTAAGTTTTACTAGAATCAGTTGTCTTTGTAAGGTTTACAAATACAAAATATTAGTTTTACTCATAATGACAGTATACTGTCACAATCAATCTGACAAAATGGCTAATAATGCCTGGAGGAATGTATCTTTGTGAATTTTACTGGAACAAACATTTTTGTAGGTTTGTAAAGATACAAGTTATTTTTTTTTTACTCAATTTAACAGTATAGCTGTCATACTATAAATGAAAGTTATATAAACATAACTCAAAAAACCAAACTTGCAATCCGTCTAAAAATGTCTGTAATATTGAATCTCTGTGAGTTATATCAAAAACAGGTATTTTGGCAAGGTTTACAAATACAAAAATTAGGTTTTACTCATAGTGGCAGTATAACTGCCACACTCAATATGACAGTTAATTAAACATAACTCCTAAAACACAAATGCAAAATGACTAATACTGTCTAGAGAAATGTATATTTTTAAGTTTTACTGGAAAACAATGTTTTGTAAGGTTTGTAAAGATACAAATTAGTTTTTCTTTACTCAATATGATGGTATAACTGTCATAATAAATATGAAAGTTATATAAACATAACGCCAAAACCAAACATACTTTATGTCTAAAAAAATACTGTAATATTGTATCTATGTGGGTTTTACCAGAATCAGGTATTTTGGTAAGGTTTACAAATACAAAAATAGGTTTTAATCATAATGACAGTATAACTGCCACCCTCAATATGACAGTTATTTAAACGTAACACCTAAATAATAATACCTACTCAGTGGCCTAGTGGTTAGAGTGTCCGCCCTGAGATCGGTAGGTTGTGGGTTCAAACCCCGGCCGAGTCATACCAAAGACTATAAAAATGGGACCCATTACCTCCCTGCTTGGCACTCAGTATCAAGGGTTGGAATTGGGGGTTAAATCACCAAAAAATGATTCCCGGGCGCGGCCACCGCTGCTGCCCACTGCTCCCCTCACCTCCCAGGGGGTGATCAAGGGTGTGGGTAAATTGCAGAGAATAATTTCGCCACACCTAGTGTGTGTGTGACAATCATTGGTACTTTAACTTAACTTTAACTTTAACTTTAACTTTTAAACCAAACATGATAAATGGCTAATAATGCCTGGGGAAATGTATCTTTGTGAATTTAACTGGAAAAAACATTTTTTGTAAGGTTTGTAAAGACACAAGTTAGTTTTTTTTTTACTCATAATGACAGTATAACTGCCACCCTCAATATGAAAGTTATATAAACATAACACCAAAACCAAACTTGCATTATGTCTAAAAATGCCTGTAATATTAAATCTATGTGAGTTTGACCAGAATCAGGTATTTTGGTAAGGTTTTCAAATACAAAAAGTAGGTTTTACTCATAATGACAGTATAACTGACACATTCAAAATTACAGTTATTTAAACATAACTCCGAAACTAAACATGCTAAATGGCTAATACTGCCTGGAGAAAGGTATCTTTGTGAGTTTAACTGGAAAAAAAAATATTTTGTAAGGTTTGTAAAGACATAAGTTATTTTTTTTTTACTCAATTAGACTGTATAACTGTCATACTAATTGGACAAGTTATATAAACATAACTCCAAAACCAAACATGCATTATGTCAAAAAATGCCAGTAATATTGTATCCATGTGAGTTTCACTAGAATCAGTTGTTTTTGTAAGGTTTGCAAATACAAAATATTGGTTTTACTCACTATGACAGTATTTTGTCACATTCAATCTGACAGTTATTTAAAGATAACTCATAAACCACACATGCAAAATGGCTAATACTAACTGGAGAAATGTATCTTTGTAAGTTTTACTGGAAAAACAAATATTTTGTAAGGTTTGTAAAGACACAAGTTAGGTTTTTTTATTCAATACGTTTGTATAACTGTCATAATGAAGTTATATAAACAGAACTCCAAAATCAAACATGCAATCCGTCTAAAAATGCCTGTATTTTGAATCTATGTGAGTTTTACTAGAATCAGGTATTTTCTTAAGTTTTACAAATACAAAAATTAGATTTTACTCACTATGACAGTATGTGATGTGAAGTCAGTGCCTCACCAGCCATCAACTTCACCGCACGTCACTGCCAAAACCAAACACGCAATTGGTAAAAAAAAATGGCTGTAATATTGAATATATGTGAGTTTTACTAGAATCAGGTATTTTGGTAAGGTTTACAAATACAAAAATTAGGTTTTACTCATAATGACAGTATAACTGCCGAACTCAATATGACGGTTATGTAAACATAACTCCTAAACCACACATGCAAAATGGCTAATAATGCCTGGAGAAATGTATCTTTGTGAGTTTTACTGGAAAAAAATATTGTAAGGTTTGTAAAGACACAAATTTGTTTTGTTTTTTTACTTAATATGACAGTATAACTGTCATACTAAATATGAAATTTATATAAACATAACTCCAAAACCAAAATATTGGTTTTACTCACTATGACAGTATACTGTCACATTCAATCTGATAGTTATTTAAACATAACTCCTAAACCACACATGCAAAATGGCTAATAATGCCTGGAGAAATGTATCTTTGTGAGTTTTACTGGAAAAAAAACATTTTTTAAGGTTTGTAAGGACACAAGTTAGTTTTATTTTACTTAATATGACAGCAGTATACTGTCATAGTGAGTAAAACCAATATTTTGTATTTGAAAACCTTACAAAAACAACTGATTCTAATAAAACTCACATGGATACAATATTACAGGCATTTTTAGATATAATGCATGTTTGGTTTTGGAGTTATGTTTATATAACTTTTACATTTAGTATAACAGTTATACTGTCATATTGAGTAAAAAAAAACTAACTTGTGTCTATACAAACCTTACACAATATTTTTTTTTTCCAGGAAAACTCACAAAAATCCATTTTTTCAGGCATTATTAGCCATTTAGCATGTTTGGTTTAGGAGTTTTCTTTAAATAACTGTCATTTTGAATGTGGCAGTTATACTGTCATTATGAGTAAAACCTATTTGTTGTATTTGTAAACCTTACCAAAATACCTGTTTCTAGTAAAACTCACATGGATTCAAAATTACAGGCATTTTTAGACATAAGGCATGTTTAGTTTTGGAGTTATGTTTATATAACTTTTATATTTAGTATGACAGTTATCAAATCAAATCAAATCAACTTTATTTATAAAGCACATTTAAAATTTACCACAGAGGTAGCCAAAGTGCTGTTATGCAATCATATTGAGTAAAACCAATATTTTGTATTTGCAAACCTTCCAAAAACAACTGATTTTAGTAAAACTCACATGGATACAATATTAAAGGCATTTTTAGACATAATGCATGTTTGGTGGAAGTCAATGTGGCAGTTATACTGTCATTATGAGTAAAACCTAATTTTTGTATTTGTCAACCTTACCAAAATACCTGTTTCTAGTAAAACTCACATGGATTCAAAATTACAGGCATTTTTAGATAAAAGGCATGTTTGGTTTTGGAGTTATGTTTATATAACTTTCATATTTAGTATGACAGTTATGCAATCATATTGAGTAAACCCAATATTTTGTATTTGCAAACCTTCCAAAAACCAACCGATTCTAGTAAAACTCACATGGATACAATATTAAAAGCATTTTTAGACATAATGCATGTTTGGTCAATGTGGCAGTTATACTGTCATTATGAGTAAAACCTAATTTGTGTATTTGTCAACCTTACCAAAATACCTGATTCTGGTAAAACTCACATAGATACAATATTGCTGGCACTTTTAGACATAATGCATGTTTGGTTTTGGAGTTATGTTTATATAACTTTCATATTTAGTATGACAGTTATACCATCGTATTAAATTAAAAAAAACTAACTTGTGTCTTTATAAACCTTACAATCTATTTTTTTCCAGTAAAACTGACAATGATACATTTCTCCAGGCATTATTAGCTATTTAACATGTTTTGTTTAGGAGTTATGTTTAAATAAATGTCATATCAAATGTTGCAGTTATACTGTCATTTTGAGTAAAACCCAAGTTTTGTATTTGTAAACCTTACCAAAATACCTGATTCTGGTAAAACTCACATAGATTCAATATTACAGGCAGTTTAAGACAGATTGCAAGTTTGGTTTAAGAGTTTGGTTTTGGAATTATGTTTATATAACTTTCATATTTAGTATGACAGTTATACCATCATATTGAGTAAAAAAAACTAACTTTTGTCTTTACAAACCTTACAAAATATTTTTTTCGAGTAAAAATCAAAAAGATACATTTCTCCAGGCATTATTAGCCATGTATCATGTTTGGTTTAGGAATTATGTTTAAATAACTGTCATGTTGAGTGTGGCAGTTATATTTTATCATTATGAGTAAAACCTATTTTTGTATTTGTAAACCTTACCAAAATACCTGATTCTGGTAAAACTCCTATAGATATGTTTGGTTTTGGAGTTATGTTTATAATTTTTTTACATTTAGTATGACAGTTATACTGTTATATTGAGTAAAAAAAAAAAAAACTTGTGTCTTTACAAACCCATTCATCCATCAATTTTCTACCGCTTATTTCCTTTGGGGTTGCGGGGGGCACTGGAGCTTATCTCAGCTACAATCGGGCGGAAGGCGAAGTACACCCTGGACAAGTCACCATCTCATCGCAGTCTTTACAAACCTTACAAAATTTTTTTTTTCCTGTAAAACCTAAAAAGATAAATTTCTCCAGGCATTATTAACCATTTTGCATGTGTGGTTTAGGAGTTATGTTTACATAACTGTCCTATTGAATGTGGCAGTTATACTGTCATTATGAGTAAAACCTAATTTTTGTTTTTGTAAACCTTACCAAAATACCTGATTCTAGTAAAACGAACATAGATTCATTGGTTTTGGAGTTATGTTTATATAACTTTCATATTTAGTATGACAGTTATATCATCATATTGAGTAAAAAAAAGTAACTTGTGTCTTTATAAACCTTACAAATTCATTTTTTCCAGTAAAACTCACAAAGATACATTTCTCCAGGCATTATTAACCATTTTGCATGTGTGTTATAGGAGTTATGTTTACCTAACTGTCATAATAAATGTGGCAGTTATACTGTCATTATGAGTAAAACCCAATTTGTGTATATGTAAACCTTACCAAAATACCTGATTCTGGTAAAACTCACATAGATACAATACTACAGGCATTTTTAGACATAATGCATGTTTGGTTTTGGAGTTATGTTTATATGCATTTCTCCAGGCATTATTAGCCATTTAGGATGTTTGGTTTAGGAGTTATGTTTAAATAACTGTTATTTTGAATATGGCAATCATACTGTCATTATGAGTAAAACCCAATTTTTGTATTTGTAAACCTTACCAAAATACCTGATTCTGGTAAAACTCACATAGATTCAATATTACAGGCATTTTTAGACGTATTGCAAGTTTGGTTTTGGAGTTATGTTTATTTAACTTTCATAGTTAGTATGACGGTTATACTGTCATATTAAGTAAAAAAAACTAACTTGTGTATTTAAAAACCTTAAAAATATTTTTTTTACGCAGTAAAACTCACAGAGATTCATTTCTCCAGGCATTATTAGCCATTTAGCATATTTGGTTTAGTAGTTATGTTTAAATACTGTGATTTTGAATATAGCAGTTATACTGTCCTTTTGAGTAAACCTAATTTTTTTAATTGTAAACATTACCAAAATACCTGATTCTAGTAAAACTTGCATATATTCAATACTACAGGCATTTTTAGACTGATTGCATGTTTGGTTTTGGAGTTATGTTTATATAACTTTAATATTGACAGTTATACTGTCATTTTAAGTAAAAAAAACTAACTTGTGTCTTTACAAACCTTACAAAATATTTGTTTTCCGGTAAAACTCACAAAGATACAGTTCTCCAGGATTTATTAGCCATTTTGCATGTGTGGTTTAGTAGTTATGTTTAAAAAAACTGTCAGATTGAATGTGACAGTATACTGTCATAGTGAGTAAAACCAATATTTTGTATTTGCAAAACTTACAAAAACAACTGATTCTAGTAAAACTCACAGGGATACAATATTACAGAAAATTGTAGACATAATGCATGTTTTGTTTTCGAGTTAAGTTTATATAACTTTTACATTTAGTATGACAGTTTTACTGTCATATTGAGTAAAAAAACTAACTTGTGTCTTTACAAACGTTACGATTTTTTTACAGTAAAACTCACAAAGATACATTTCTCAAGGCATTATTAGCAATTTAGCATGTTTGGTTTAGGAGTTATGATTAAATAACTGTCATATTGAGTGTGGCAGTTATGCTGTCATTATAAGTAAAACCTAATTTTTGTATTTGTAAACCTTACCAAAATACCTGATTCTAGTAAAACTCACATAGATTCAATATTACAGCCATTTTTATACGGATTGCATGTTTGGTTTTGGATTTATTTTTATATAACTTTCATATTTAATATGGCAGTTATACCATCATATTGAGTAAAAAAATAATAATAATTTGTGTCTTTACAAACATTACAAAATATTTTTTACCTGTGAAATTCACAAAGATACATTTCTCCAGGCATTATTAGTCATTTTGCATGTGTGTTTTAGGAGTTATGTTTGAATAACTGTCGTATTGAATGTGGCAGTTATACTGTCATTATGAGTAAAACCTAATTTTTGTATTTGTAAACCTTACCAAAATACCTGATTCTGATACAACTCACATATATATTTATTATTACAGGCATTTTTAGACGGATTGCATGCTTGGTTTTCGGGTTTGGTTTTGGAGTTATGTTTATATAACTTTTATATTTAGTATGACAGTTATACCGTCATATTGAGTAAAAAAAACTAACTTGTGTCTTTGCAAACCTTACCAAAGATCATTGTTTTGGTAAAACTAACAAAGATAATTTTTTCCAGGTTTATTAGCCATTTTGCATGTGTCGTTAATGAGTTATGTTTAAATAACTGTCAGATTGAATGTGACAGTATACTGTCACATTCAACACATATTTGCAAACCCTACAAAAACAACGGTTTCTAGTAAAACTCACATGGATACAATATTACATGCATTTTTAGACATAATGCATGTTTGGTTTTGGAGTTATGTTTATACAACTTTCAAATTTAGTATGACAGTTATACTGTCTTATTGAGCAAAAATAAAGTAACATGTGTCAATACAAACCATACTAAATATTATTTTTCCCAGTAAAACTCACAAAGATACATTTCTCCATCTATTATTAGCCATTTTGCATGTGTGGTTTATGAGTTATGTTTACATAACTGTCATATTGAATGTGGCAGTTATACTGTCATTATGAGTAAAATCTAATTTTTGTATTTGTGAACCTTACCAAAATACATGATTCTGGTAAAACTCACATTTAAACAATTTTACAGGCATTTTAATACATAATGCATGTTTGGTTTTAGGGTTATGTTTATACAACTTTCAAAATTTGTATGACAGTTGACAGTTTTAATCATATTGAGTAAAAAAAGAATAACTTGTGTCATGACAAACCTTATAAAATATTTTTTTTTTCCAGGAAAACTCACAAAGATACATTTCTCCAGGCATTATTGGCCATTTTGTATGTGTGGTTTAGGAGTTACAGTATATTTAAATAACTGTCAGATTGAATGTGACAGTATACTGTCATAGTGAGTAAAACCTAGATTTTGTATTTGTAAACCTTACCAAAATACCTGATTCTGGAAAAACTCACATAGATACAATATTACAGGCATTTTTAGACATAATGCATGTTCGGTTTTGGAGTTATGTTTATATAACTTTCAAATTTATTATGACAGTTATGCAATCATATTAAGTATAAAAAAAAACGAACTTGTGTCTTTATTAACCTTAAAAAATTATTTTATTTCCAGTAAAACTCGCAAAGATAAATTTCTCCAGGCATTATTAGCCATTAATCATGTTTGGTTTAGTGGTTATGTTTAAATAACTGTCATATTGAGTGCGGCATTTATACTGTCATTGAGTAAAACCTATTTTTTGTATTTTTTAAATTACCAAAATAACTGATTCTGATAAAACTCACATAGATACAATATTACAGGATTTTTTTTTAGACATAAAGCATGTTTCCATCATATTAAGTAAAAAAAAACTAACTTGTGTCCATACAAACCTTACAAAATATTTTTTTTCCAGTAAAACTCACACAAATACATTTCTCCAGTTATTATTAGCCATTTTGCATCTGTGGTTTAGAATTTATGTTTAAATAACAGTCAGATTGAATGTGAAAGTATACTGTCATAGTGAGTAAAACCAAAATTTTGTATTTGCAAACCTTACAAAAACAACTGATTCTACTAAAACTCACATGGATACCATATTGCAGGCATTTTTAGACATAATACATGTTTGGTTTTGGAGTTATGTTTATATAACTTTTACATTTAGTATGACAGTTATACTGTCAAATGGAGTAAAAAAAACTAACTTGTGTTTTTACAAACCTTACAAAATAATTTTTTTCCAGTAAAACTCACAAAGGTACATTTTTCCAGGCATTATTAGCCATTTAGCATTTGTGGTTTAGGTGTTATGTTTAAATAACTGTCAGATTGAATGTGACAGTATACTGTCACAGTGAGTAAAACCAATATTTTGTATTTGCAAACCTTACAAAAACAACTGATTCTAGTAAAACTCACATGGATACAATATTACAGGCATTTTTAGACATAATGCATGTTTGGTTTTGGAGTTATGTTTATATAACTTTTACATTTAGTATGACAGTAATACTGTCATATTGAGTAAAAAAAAACTAATTATGTCTTTACAAACCTTACATAATATTTTTTTTTCCAGTAAAACTCACAAAGATACATTTCTCCAGTCATTATTAACCATTTTGCATGTGTGGTTTAGGAGTTATGTTTACATAACTGTCATATTGAATGTGGCAGTTATTCTGGCCTTATGACAAAAACCAAATTTTTGTATATGTAAACCTTACCAAAAGACTTGAATCTGGTTAAACTCTCATAGATACAATATTACAGGCATTTTTAGACATAATGCATGTTTGGTTTTGGAGTTATGTTTATGTAACTTTCATATTTAGTATGACAGTTATACCATCATATTGAGGAAAAAAAAAACTAACTTGTGTCTTTATAAACCTTACTAATTCTTTTTTTCCAGTAAAACTCACAAGATACATTTCTCCAGGTATTATTAGCCATTTAGCATGATTGGTTTAGGAGTTATGTTTAAATAACTGTCATTTTGAGCGTGGCAGTTATACTGTCATTATGAGAAAAACCTATTTTTTGTATTTATAAACCTTACCAAAATACCTGATTATGATAAAACTCACATATATTCAATATTACAGGCATTTTTAGACGGATTGAATGTTTGGTTTTCGAGTTTTGTTTTGGAGTTATGTTTATATAACTTTCATATTTAGAATGACAGATACAGTCATATTGAGTAAAAAAAACTAACTTGTATCTTTGCAAACCTTACAAAAGATCGTTATTCTAGTAAAACTAACAAAGACACATTTCTCCAGGTTTATTAGCCATTTTGCATGTGTCGTTTATGAGTTATGTTTATATAACTGTCAGATTGAATGTGACAGTATATTGTCATTGTGAGTAAAGCCAATATTTAGAATTTGCAAACCTTACAAAAACGACTGTTTCCAGTAAAAGTCACATGGATACAATATTACAGGCATTTTTAGACATAATGCATGTTTGGTTTTGGAGTTATGTTTATACAACTTTCAAATTTAGTATGACAGTTATACTGTCATATTGAGTAAAAAAAAGTAACTTGTGTCTTACAAACCTTATAAAATATTTTTTTCCCAGTAAAACTCACAAAGATACATTTCTCCAGGCATTATTATCCATTTTGCATGTGTGGTATAGGAAATGTGTTTAAATAACTGTCATATCAAATGTTGCAGTTATACTGTCATTATGAGTAAAACCCAGGTTTTGTATTTGTAAACCTTACCAAAATACCTGATTATGGTAAAACTCACACAGATTCAATATTACAGGCATTTTTAAATGGATTGCAAGTTTGGTTTTGGAGTTATGTTTATTTAACTTTCATATTTAGTATGACAGTTATATTGTCATATTGAGTAAAGAAAAACTAACTTGTGTCTTTACAAACCTTAAAAACTATTTTTTTTCCAGTAAAACTTACAAAGATACATTTCTCCAGGCATTATTTGTCATTTTGCATGTGTGATTTAGGAGTTATGTTTAAATAACTGTCAGATTGAATTTGACAGTATACTGTCATTGTGAGTAAAACCTAATTTTTGTATTTGTAAACTTTAACAAAATACCTGATTCTAGTAAAACTCACATAGATTCAATATTACAGGCATTTTTAGACGGATTGCATGTTTGGTATTGGAGTTATGTTTATATAACTTTTACATTTATGAAGACAGTTATACAAACATATTGAATAAAAAAACCTAACTTGTGTCTTTACAAACCTTACAAATATTTTTTTTTTCTAGTAAAACTCACAAAGATACATTTTTCCAGGCATTATTAGTAATTTATCAGGTTTGGTTTAGGAGTCATGTTTAAATAACTGTCATATCAAAAGTTGCAGTTATACTGTCATTATGAGTGAAACCCAAGTTTTGTATTTGTAAAACTTACCAAAATACCTGATTCTGGTAAAACTCACATATATTCATTATAACAGGCAGTTTAAGACGGATTGCAAGTTTATTTAGGAGTTTGGTTTTGGAATTATGTTTATATAACTTTCATATTTAGTATGACAGTTATACCATTATATTGAGTAAAAAAAAATAACTTTTGTCTTTACAAACCTTACAAATTTTTTTTTTTTAGTAAAACTCACAAAGATTCATTTCTCCAGGCATTATTAGCCATTTAGCATATTTGGTTTAGGAGTTATGTTTAAATAACTGTTATTTTGAATATGGCAGTATACTGTCATAGTAGTTTTTTACTCAATATGCCAGTAATGTTCTTAAAATCCTGAGATAATGCGAAAAAAGCAATAAAAATGTTTTTCAACATAATTCCTACACCAAACATGCAACATGTCTAATAATGCCTGAAGACATGTATCTTTGTTAGTTTTACTAGAAAATGTATCTTTTGTAAGTTTTGCAACGACGCAAGTTAGTTTTTTTAATTCAATATGATAACTGTCAAACTAAATGTAAACGTTATATAAACATAACTCCAAAAATGAACATGCCAATATGTCTAAAAATGCCTAAAATATTGTATCTAGTTGAGTTTCACCAGAATCAGGTAATTTGGTAAGGTTTACAAATACAACATTTGGGTTTTTCTCATAATGACAGTATAACTGCTACATTCAAATTGACAGTTATTTAAACATAACTTCCTAACCACACATGCAAATAAATGGGTTATAATTGTATAGCGCTATTCTACCTTCAAGGTACTCAAAGCGCTTTGACAGTATTTCCACATTCATCCATTCACACACACACTCACACACTGATGGCAGGAGCTGCCATGCAAGGTGCTAACCAGCAGCCATCAGTAGCAATGGTTGACGTGTCTTGCCCAAGGACACAACGGACATGACAACGATGGTAGAAGATGGGGATTGAACCCCAGTAACCATCAACCCTCCGATTGCTAGCACGGCCACTCTACCAACTTCACCACAGCTAATAAAGCCTAAACAATGCATCCTTGTGAGTTTTACTCGAAACATATGCTATTTTAAGGCTTGCAAACACAAAAAGTAGTTTTTCAATCAATATGACAGTAATGTTCTTACAATCCTGAGATAATGCGAAAAAAGCAATAAAAATGTTTTTCAACATAATTCCTACAACAAACATGCAAAATGTCTAATAGTGCCTGGAGACATGTAACTTTGTTAGTTTTACCAAAAAAAAACATATTTTGTAAGGTTTGCAACGATGCAAGATAGTTTTTTTTTATTTAAATATGACAGTATAACTGTCATACCAAACATGGAAGTTATATAAAGAGAACTCCAAAACTGAACATCCATTATGTCTAAAAATGCCTAAAATATTGTATCTATGTGAGTTTTACAAGAATCCGTTAATTTGTTATGGTTTGCAATTACAAAAATTAGTTTTTTTTTATAATGACAGATACTGCTACATTGAATTTGACAGTTATTTAAACATATATTCCTACAAACACATGCAAATAGGCTAATAAAGCCTAAAACAATGCATCTTTGTTAGTTTTAGTCGAAACATATGCTATTTTAAGGCTTGAAAACACAAAAAGTAGTTTTTTACTCATTATGACGGTAATGTTCTTAAAATCCTGAGATAATGCGAAATAAGCAATAAAAATGTTTTTTCAACATAATTCCTACACCAAACATGCAACATGTCTAATAATGCCTGAAGACATGTATCTTTGTTAGTTTCACTAGAAAACTTATCTTTTGTAAGTTTTGCAATGACGCAAAATAGTTTTTTTTAATTTAAAATTAACTGTTATACCAAATAAGAAAATTATAAAACTGAACAAAACTGAACATGCATTATGTCGAAAAATGCCTGTAATATTGTTTCTATGTGAGTTTTACCAGAATCAAGTAATTTGGTAAGGTTTACAAATACAAAAATTGTTTTTTTTTTTTAAATTTACACTACCGGTATAACTGCTACTTTCAATTTGACAGTTATTTAAACATAACTTCCTAAAAACACATGCAAATAGGCTAATAAAGCCTAAAACAATGCATCCTTGTGAATTGTACTCGAAACATAAGATTTTTTAAGGCTTACAAACTCTAAAATTAGTTTTTACACAATATGACAGTAATGTTCTTAAAATCCTGAGATAATGCGAAAAAAGCAATAAAAATGTTTATCAACATAATTCCTACAACAAACATGCAAAATGTCTAATAATGCCTGGAGACATGTAACTTTGTTAGTTTTACAAAAAAAACATATTTTGTAAGGTTTGTAACGATGCAAAATAGTTTTTTTTATTTAAATATGACAGTATAACTGTCATACCAAATATGAAAGTTATATAAAGAGAACTCCCAAACTGAACATGCATTATGTCTAAAAATGCCTAAAATATTGTATCTATTTGAGTTTTACAAGAATCCGGTAATTTGGTAAGGTTTACAATTACAAAAATTGAGTTTAGTCATAATGACAGATAACTGCTACATTGAATTTGACAGTTATTTAAACATAACTTCCTAAAAACACATGCAAATAGGCTAATAAAGCCTAAAACAATGCATCTTTGTGAGTTTTAGTCGAAACATATGCTATTTTAAGGCTTGCAAAAAAAGAAGTTGTTTTTTTACTCATTATGACGGTAATGTTCTTAAAATCCTGAGATAACGCGAAATAAGCAATAAAAATGTTTTTCAACATAATTCCTACACCAAACATGCAACATGTCTAATAATGCCTGAAGACATGTATCTTTGTTGGTTTCACTAGAAAACTTATCTTTTGTAAGTTTTGCAATGACGCAAGTTAGGTTTTTTTTAATTTAAAATTAACTGTTATACCAAATATGAAAATTATAAAAACATAACTCCAAAACTGAACATGCATTATGTCGAAAAATGCCTGTAATATTGTTTCTATGTGAGTTTTACCAGAATCAAGTAATTTGGTAAGGTTAACAAATACAAAAATTGTTTGTTTTTTTAAACTTACAGTATAACTGCTACTTTCAATTTGACAGTTATTTAAACATAACTTCCTAAAAACACATGCAAATAGGCTAATAAAGCCTAAAACAATGCATCCTTGTGAATTGTACTCGAAACATAAGCTTTTTTAAGGCTTACAAACACTAAAATTAGTTTTTTACACAATATGACAGTAATGTTCTTAAAATCCTGAGATAATGCGAAAAAAGCAATAAAAATGTTTTTCAACATAATTCCTACAACAAACATGCAAAATGTCTAATAAATGTCTAAAATAGTTTTTTTTATTTAAATATGACAGTATAATCTGTCATGCCAAATATGAAAGTTATATAAAGAGAACTCCAAAACTGAACATGCATTATGTCTAAAAATGACTAAAATATTGTATATATGTGAGTTTGACCAGAATCAGGTAATTTGGTAAGGTTTACAAATACAAAAATTGGGTTTTTTTTAATTTTTTTTTTTTTCCCAAATATTTTTATTTAATTTTGCAGACAGTACAGTATGATGGATCATGGCAACAGCAAGTTGAGGCATCTGCACATTTTACAATATGTAACATAGTAAACCCTACCCCTTACAGTACCCACCCACTTTAATTCCCAAGGTAATTGTCACCTAGTGCCCACAACAAATATAGACACACATGAATATATGCAAACTTAGATTCAATCAAACAAATATATTAAAGATAAACAAAAAATAAATAAGGTAAATAAATAAATAAATACTACATAAGATGTCCAAAAAAATAAATAAATAATAATAATAATAATAATAATATAATGTAAAAGTAAATAAACACAGGGAGTGAGGGTCGGGGGGGGCTTCAGCGGTCAGCTCTGTCTAAGTTGTGTTACTCGAATCGCTTGGGGTGATGTCAAGCTTGTCTCTAATAAGGTCTAGGAGGGGGCCCCAAGTTTTATGGAAAGATGACACAGATCCTTTCTGAGAGACCCGAAGCTTCTCTAACTGGAGACACCGCAAGACATCTTGTATCCAACTGTTATGGCTCGGCGGAGACGCAAGCTTCCATTTAAAAAGAATTGTACGCCTAGCCAGCAGAGTCGTTAACGCAATGACATGACGAGCGGTTGCAGGTAAACCGTCCACCTGGGGAACGCCAAAAAGGGCAGTCAGCGGGCTGGGTGTTATTGTTCTATCGAGGGCCTGCCCAACAGTGTCGAAAATAGCCGACCAAAAACTTGAGAGTTTTGGGCACGTCCAGAACATATGCAAATGGTCAGCTGGGGATTGCCTACAGCGGTTAAAAGTGTCGCTGTGGTTGGGGTATATTTTAGCCAGTCTAGCATTGGTGAAATGTGCTTTATGTAATACCTTACATTGTATTAGGCCATGCCTAGCGCATATGGACGATGAATGTACCAGCCTCAAAGCCTCTCTCCACCTCCCGTCAGGTATAGGTGCTCCAAGGTCATGCTCCCATGATTCTCTGACAGGTGAAGTATTAAGTGGATTCAGAAGGCCGATTTCATTATATATGACGGATATTAAACGTCGTTGGTCAGAGTCAAAGGAGAGAAACCGATCAATTTCTGCTTCTGGGGGGCGGTTGGGAAAATGAGGAAATTGTTTTTTAATAAAATGCCTTGTTTGGAGGTATCGAAAGAAATGAGTATTAGGCAGATTGTATCTTGTTGACAGAGAAGCGAAGGAAGAGAACACTCCATCGTGGTACAGGTCATTGAGAATTTTAAGTCCGTTAGTCGACCAAGTTCGAAACGCAGAATCAGAGCAGGCAGGGAGAAAGGCGGGATTGTTCAAAAATCGGAGCACCGCTGGAAGCCTTGTGCAAGTCGTGATGTTTCCTAAATTGAGTCCAAATTTTAATAGTATTTTTAACAACTGGGTTTAGGGAGGTCCCCAATGAACATAATGGTAGCTGTGAGCAAATCACCGCGTGCAGGGAACCATTAGACGATGCCATCTCTATGTGAGCCCAAGGTGGACAGGCGGCTGGGGAGTCGCAATGGACCCAGTACAAAAGTTTATTAATATTGCAGGCCCAGAAATAATTTCTAAAGTTTGGAAGTGCTAGACCACCCTCCGCCTTAGGGAGCTGTAGAGTGGCTTTCCCAAGGCGGGCTGGCCTGTTTTGCCAAATGAAAGCAAGAAGTTGTTGATCAAGGCCAACAAAAAATGATTTGTTGAGACATATAGGGATGTGCTGAAAGAGATATAAAAATTTCGGAAGTAAAATCATTTTTATGAGGTTAATGCGGCCAACTAGGGATAGGGGGAGGGCAGCCCACCTGGACAAGTCCGATTTACATTTGTCCAACAGTGCTTGAAAGTTTTTACGGAACAGCTCTGTGGGAGAATTCGAGACGAACACACCCAGATATTTAAATCCTTCCTCCGAGATTTTAAAGGGGAATTGTGAGCGCGGGAGTGACCTTGCCAAATTATTCACAAAAAATAGTTCGCTTTTCTGAATATTCAGTTTGTACCCTGACAAACGACCGAACTGATCCAGAATCGATAGTATATGGGGAAGCGAGGATGAGGGGTCTGAAACGAACAACATTAGATCGTCGGCATATAGGGAGAGCTTATGAACCCGACCGAAACGAGTGATACCCTTAAATTCCTCCCAATTCTTAAGCCAAATAGCAAGCGGTTCAATGGCTATATTAAACAGCAAGGGTGAAAGTGGACATCCCTGCCGGGTCCCACGCTGGAGAGGGAAGTACGCTGAACGGATGCCGTTAGTATGTACGGAGGCAAGTGGAGTCTCGTACAGCACTCTAACCCAAAAAAAAATTTAGAATCAAAACCAAATTTCTCCATAATAAAAAATAAGTAGCCCCACTCCACCCTATCGAACGCCTTCTCCGCATCCAGCGCCACCACAACCTCCGGAGTATCAGATGGTGGAGAGAGAACTATATTCAATAATCTTCTGGTATTGAAGAATGGATGCCTCCCCAGCGTGAAACCTGTCTGATCAGCCGAAATTATTGAGGGCATCACGGCTTGAAGACGTATAGAGAGAACTTTCGCCAGAATCTTGCAGTCCACGTTCAAAAGTGAGATCGGTCTGTAGCTACCACAAGAGGTAGCATCTCTGTCTTTCTTAAGAAGTAGTGAAATGAAAGCCTCTGACAAGGTCCTTGGTAAGCGGCCGGCGTTGAAGGAATCATTAAACATTCTTGCTAAAATGGGGGATAACAATAATGAGTAAGCCTTGTAAAATTCAACTGTGAATCCATCAGGGCCGGGCGACTTTCCATTTTGCATAGATCGGATTGCCTCCTGTATCTCTGACGAGGAGATAGGTCTACCCAGCTCCCTGGCAATGTTTATATCAATGCAAGGATATGTTAATGAATCGAGGGGGTTGGGGCAAATCGCGGAGACAGGAGAGCATTCAGAAGTGTATAATTTAGTGTAAAATTCGGAAAAACACCTATTAATATCCACTGGATCGGAAGTATAACTACCATTGGGTAGTTTAATTTTGGGGATTGACCGCGATGCGCAAGCAGCCCTGGCCTGTTGAGCTAAAAGTCGGCCGGCCTTGTCTCCGTGTTCATAGAAGCATTGTTTGGATTGTCGCAGTTGTCTCTCTACTATGTGCGTCATAAGCAGGTCATGTTCTGAATGTAGCAGAATACACTTTTTATACAGGGTTGGAGATGGACAAACAGCGTATACATTGTCGAGGTCGAGGAGTTCTTTAGCAATTTCCGTCAACCTAGCCCTCTCAGTCCTCCTCATCCTGGAAATATAAGATATCACCTGTCCTCGGATAGTAGCCTTAAGTGCTTCCCACAAAGTGCTGTTTCCGATATCAGGGGTGTCTTTAGGTAGTCAATATAGGTACAAATTTCTGTTTCAATAAAATCTTTGAACTTAATGTCTGAGAGCAAGTGTGATCTGAACCTCCACATTGTGCGGCCGGTTACACCTTGCGGAAATTTAATGTCGATTGAGATTGGCGCGTGGTCAGAGACGGCTATCGGGTGGTAGTCGCATGCATTAATACAATGCAAGAGATTGTTATCTATTAAAAAGAAATCAATACGGGAAAACGAATGGTGAACGTGCGAGAAAAATGAAAATGCCTTCCCATGTGGGTTCCTGAATCTCCAGGGATCCGAAAGTCCCACTTGGTTTGCATAAATTGACACAGCCTCTGCTGCTTTGGATAGTGTATTTCGGGTATGGGAGGATCGATCAAGAATCGCATCCTGGACTAAGTTAAAATCCCCGCCTACGATTATGCGATGGTTGTCAACGTTGGAGATCCTAGCAAAAAGTCTTGTGAAAAAAGTGTCGTCATCCCAGTTAGGTGCATACACAGAGACTAAAATTACCGGTGTATTCTGTAACATGCCCGAAACCACAACATAGCGACCCTCTTTATCTTCTATAACGTCTGCTGGCTCAAACATAACACGTTTATGGATAATTATGGCCGAACCCCTAGCCCTAGCAGAAAATTTGGAATGGAATAAATGGCTCATCCAAGACCTCTTAATACGGAGATTTTCTGATGTCTTCAGGTGTGTTTCTTGCAGAAATATAATGTCCCCTTTAAGATGCTGCAGACGAGTTAAGACCTTACCAATTTTGACGGCGTTGTTCATGCCTTTGGTGTTCCAAGAGATGATACGCACTCCGTCACTCGTCATCCTACCAGCATCCGCCATCCACTAGACCCCAACAGTAAATCTGTCTGACACGCCTTAGACCCCACGGGGAGGGACGGGAGGGAGAGAGGGAAGGTATAGCAGCAAAAAATAAAAATAACAAAGTGGTACAAAACACCCAGGTAAGAAAAAAAGAAAGAATAATAAAAAATAAAACTAAATAAAAAACTAGTAATGACATAAAGACACATTTCAACAAACCCCAACAAATTAGAATACAATTACCCTTACTACCCACCCTAAATATGAACCTTATCTGAGCTCTCTCGCTCTTACTTAGCCTAACTTGACTAATGCTAACTTCCGGAGTCTCCTCCCTTACAGTAACAGTAATGAACTCCATAAAGCAAAATAAGAATTTAAAGTGAGTGAGCCTACATTCGCGAGACGTATCCCAACCTGAGTGTATAGTAATATAGGAAATATTAAGTTGAAATAAACAAACAAGGCATATAAACAGCGTTTGCTCAACACCAAAATGTACAGTGCATCAATAGCTTTAGTGATGTATTTTGGACCAAGGAGTGCCTCATAACGTACATACGAATGACTAGATCAAATTTAAAAAAAAAAAAATAGGATGCATAATCAAAATGTGTTACGTCACGACCATCCATGTTGGAAAATTATGTGTTAGCCAGTGTGTAAATTGCAACACTCAAACATTGCTTCCTATTGTGAGCACACATCTAAAGTGGTGGTTAGTGCATAGAACAGCAAAACAAACGAAGGCCCACAGTGTCCACAATGAATGCAAAGTTGTCATAAATCAGGCCTCTAGAAAAGTTGAACTTACAGTTTTTATTCCAGGGGCTGCACAGTCAAGGTGCAAATTGTTGTCAAGTACAGCCGTTTTGTAGGGGTAAAAAGTCGTCCAAACCCGTCAGGTATCTTGTGTGCGGATTGATGTCAAGAAGTCCTTGGCCTCTATAACCGATCCGAATCTCTTCTTACCACCATCCTTCGTTACTATGACAAGTCTGGCCGGGAACAATAATGCTGGTCGTAGGCCCAATTGGTGGAGCTCCGACATCACATCGCGGTATTAAACATAACTTCCTAAAAACACATGCAAATAGACTAATAAGCCTAAAACAATGCATACTTGTGAATTTTAATCGAAACATATGCTTTTTTAAGGCTTGCAAACACTAAAAGTAGTTTTTTAGTCAATATGACAGTAATGTTCTTAAAATCCTGAGATAATGCGAAAAAAGCAATAAAAATGTTTTTCAACATAATTCCTACAACAAACATGCAAAATGTCTAATAATGCCTGGAGACATGTAACTTTAATAGTTTTACAAAAAAACACATATTTTGTAAGGTTTGCAACGATGCAAGATAGTTTTTTTTACTTAAATATGACAGTATAACTGTCATACCAAATATAAACGTTATATGAATGTAACTCCAAAACTGAACATGCATTATGTCTAAAAATGCCTAAAATATTGTATCTATGTGAGTTTAACGAGAATAAAGTAATTTGGTAAGGTTTACAATTACAAAAATTGAGTTTTTCTCATAATGACAGTGTAACTGCTACATTCATTTTTACAGTTATTTAAACATAACTTCGTAAAAACACATGCAAGTAGGCTTATAAAGCCTAAAACAATGCATCCTGGTGAATTTTACTCGAAACATAGGGCTTGCAAACACAAAAAGTAGTTTTTTTCTCCTTATGACAGTAAGGTTCTTAAAATCCTGAGATATTGCGAAATAAGCAATAAAAATGTTTTTCAACCTAATTCCTACACCGAACATGCAACATGTCTAATTATGCCTGAAGACATGTATCTTTGTTAGTTTTACTAGAAAAATTATCTTTTGTAAGTTTTGCAAAGAGGCAAGTTAGTTTTTTTAATTTAATATGACAGTATAACTGTCATACCAAATATGAAAGTTATATAAAGAGAACTCCAAAACTGAACATGCATTATGTCTAAAAATGCCTAAAATATTGTATCTATTTGAGTTTTACAAGAATCCGGTAATTTGGTAAGGTTTACAATTACAAAAATTGAGTTTAGTCATAATGACATAACTGCTACATAGAATTTGACAGTTATTTAAACATAACTTCCTAAAAACACATGGAAATAGGCTAATAAAGCCTAAAACAATGCATCTTTGTGAGTTTTAGTCGAAACATATGCTATTTTAAGGCTTGCAAAAAAAAAGTAGTTTTTTTACTCATTATGACGGTAATGTTCTTAAAATCCTGAGATAATGCGAAATAAGCAATAAAAATGTTTTTCAACATAATTCCTACACCAAACATGCAACATGTCTAATAATGCTTGAAGACATGTATCTTTGTTGGTTTCACTAGAAAACTTATCTTTTGTAAGTTTTGCAATGACGCATGTTAGTTTTTTTTACTTCAATATGACAGTATAACTGTTATACCAAATATGAAAATTATATAAACATAACTCCAAAACTGAACATGCATTATGTCGAAAAATGCCTGTATATTGTATCTATGTGAGTTTTACCAGAATCAAGTTATTTGGTTAGGGTTACAAATACAAAAATTGGGTTTTTCTCATATTGACAGTACAACTGCCACGTTTAAAATGACAGTTATTTAAACATAACTCCTCAACAAAACATGCTGAATGGCTAGTTATCAGAATCAGAATCAGCTTTATTGTCATTACGCAAGGTAACGAGATTGAGGCCATTCCATACAGTGCGATGTGTGCATGCTAGAAAAACAATGTGCAAATATATAAAAATATAAAAAATGTAGAAGTGCAATGAATATGGTGTGAAATGAATATATACATGAAAAAAAAAAAAAAAAAAAAAAAAAAGGCAGTTATGAGGGACAATGTGGCAGTCCGTTCAGGATGGTTATGGCCCTGGGGAAGAAGCTGTTCTTTAGCCTGTTTGTTTTGGTTTTAATGCACCTGTAGCGCTTCCCAGAGGGCAGCAGGTGGAACAGGTCAGAGCCAGGGTGGGTGCTGTCCTTGATGATGGCACTGGCTGTGTTGAGGCAGCTGGAGGTGTAGATTTCCGTCAGAGAGGGGAGAGGGCGGCCGATGATCTTCTGAGCCGTCTTGACCACTCTTTGCAGCCTCTCCCTGTCTGCTGCAGTGCAGCTGCCGTACCATACTGTAATACAGTAGGTCAGCAGGCTCTCGATGGACGAGCGGTAGAAGGTCAGCAGCAGGTCAGGCTTCAGGTTGTACTTCCCGAGGACTCTAAGGAAGTGTAGCCGCTGCTGAGCCTTCTTGATGATTGATGTGGTGTTGACTGTCCAGGAGAAGTCATTAGAGATGTGGACTCCAAGGTACCTGAAGGTGTGGACCCTCTCTACACGCTCGCCGTTGATGTAGAGGGGGGCAGGGTCGGTGCTGCTCCTCCTGAAGTCGACGATGATCTCTCTGGTCTTGCTGGTGTTGAGAGCGAGGTTGTTCTCCGAAGACCAGGCCGTCAGCTTCAGGACCTCCTCTCTGTAGACAGCCTCGTCACCCCTGGAGATGAGCCCGACCACTGTGGTATCGTCGGCGAACTTGACGGTAAGGTTGTCACTGTGGGCCGGACTGCAGTCATGGGTGTAAAGGCAGTAGAGGAGGGGGCTCAGCACACAGCCCTGTGGGGAGCCGATGCTCAGCGTGCGGGAGGATGAGAGGTGCGGGCCAAGTCTCACATTCTGGGGTCGGTCCGTTAGGAAGTCCCTTATCCAGGCGTTTGTGAGAGGGGGGAGGCCAAGAGTGTCCAGTTTATTGCAGAGTCTGTCCGGGATTATTGTATTGAAGGCAGAGCTATAGTCCACAGAGAGCATCCGGACGTAGCTCTGCTGCTGCTCCAGGTGGTTCAGAGCAGAGTGGAGAGCAACAGCGATGGCGTCCTCTGTGGACCTGTTCGCCCGGTATGCGAACTGGTGGGGGTCGAAGTCTGGAGGGATATGGTCCTTGATGTGCTGGAGAACAAGTCGCTCGAAGCACTTTATGATTACCGGAGTGAAGGCCACTGGTCGGTAATCATTCAGGCTGGTGATGGGAGACTTCTTCGGCACCGGGATTATTGTAGATGACTTCAGGCAGGATGGGATGACTGCCTGAGCCAGGGAGAGGTTGAAGATCCTGGTGAGGGGGGGAGCGAGCTGGTGGGCGCACGTCCTGAGCACCTTTGCAGGTACTCCGTCTGGTCCGGTAGCCTTCCTGGGGTTCACAGCCAGGAGCACTCGTCTGACACTGTGCTCCTGTACAGTGAGTGGAGTGGCGCCGGAGCCCGGTGGGGGCGGGGGCAGGGCTGGAGCAGATGAGTGTCGCTGGGGGGTTTCGAAACGGGCAAAGAAACAGTTAAGCTCCTCTGCCAGTGTCGCACTCTGATCCGCAGTTGTCATATTGCAGCCTCTGAAGTTCGTGATGTCATGAATGCCCCGCCACACCTCCCGTGAGTTTTTGCTGGACAGATGGGACTCTATGCACCTCCTGTGGTCCGCCTTTGCTTTTTTAATCCCTCTCTTCAGGTCGGCTCTAGCAACACTGTACAGTGCCCTGTCCCCTGACCTGAAGGCTGCGTCGCGGGCCCTGAGGAGTGTGCGGACCTGGCTGGTCATCCAGGGTTTCTTGTTGGGGTAAACCCGGATGGTTTTTTCCACAGTCACATTCCCGATGCAGAACTTTATGTAGTCCAGCACCGTTCCTGTGGCTGTCTCCAGCTCCTGTTGTTGGAAGAGGTCCCAGTCTGTGTGTTGGAAGCAGTCCTGAAGTTTGGGGAGTGCATCGTCAGGCCAGGTCATAACAGTCTTTGTGATTGGCCTGGCCTGGCGTCTGATGGGGGTGTAGGTAGGAGAGAGCAGGAGGGAAAGATGGTTGTGACTGTCCAAGCTGGGGGAAGGGTGTAGCTCTGTACGCGTGCTTTATGTTGGTATACACGTGGTCCAGGGTGTTCTTGCCCCTTGTAGAACACTTCACGTGCTGGTAGAACTTAGGGAGTACAGTCTTCAGATTGGCCTTATTAAAATCCCCTGCTATGATATGAACACCGTCGGGGTGGGCCCGCTGCTGTTCGTTGACGGTGTTCAGCAGAAGAGAGAGCGCTGTTTTTACTTTGGCGTCCGGTGGAATATACACAGCCGTGATGATAACAACAGACAGCTCTCTCGGGAGAAAAAAAGGCCGACATCTAACAGACATGTACTCCACGTCCGGGCAACAGTGCTGTTCAGTGATTGTCCCGTTGTTGCACCAGTTCTCATGCACGTAGATACAGAGCCCCCCTCCTCTGCTCTTACCGGAGTCCTTAGTTCTGTCCCGGCGGAGCAGAGTGCGTCCGGCTAGCTGCATGCTAGCATCGGGTATTTCCGGGTGAAGCCAGGTTTCGGTGATAATCATAGCACAACAGTCCCGAACATAGCGGTTTCCAGCAAGTTGTAACTCCAGGTCGTCCATCTTCTGTACAAGGGATCTGGCATTAGAGAGGAACAGGCTCGGTAGAGGTGGCTTGTGGGGTTGTTTCCTAAGCCTGAGCAAGACGCCGGACCTGCGGCCACGCTTCTGCTTCCTCTCCCTCCTCCGTCTGCGCCGTCTCCCAGACCCGACAACAAACCACGGAGAGCCCTGTGCTTTTGTAAGGTTTGTAAGGACAAAAGTTAGGTTTTTTTTACTCAATTGGACAGTATAACTGTCATACTAAATGTAAAAAATATATAAACCTAACTCCAAAACCAAACATGCATTATTCTAAAAATGCTTGTAACATTGTATCCATGTGAGTTTTAATAGAATCAGTTTTTTTTGTAAGGTTTGCAAATACTAAATATTGGTTTTACTCACTATGACAGTATATCTGCCACATTCAATCTGACAGTTATTTAAATATAACTCCCAAACCACATGTACAAAATTACTAATAATGACAGAATAACTGCCACACGCAATATGACAGTTATTTAAACATAACTCCTAAACCACACATGCTAATTGGCTAATAATGCCTGGAGAAATGTATCTTTGTGAGTTTTACTGGAAAAAAAAACATTTTGTAAGGTTTGTAAATACACAAGTTAGTTTTTTTTTTTTACTCCATATGACAGTATAACTGTCATACTAAGTGTAAAAGTTATATAAACATAACTCCAAAACCAAACATGCATTATGTCTTAAAATGCCTGTACTATTGTATCTATGTGAGTTTCACTACAATCAGGTATTTTGGTAAGTTTTACTAGAAAAAAATATTTTGGTAAGTTTTACTAGAAGAAAATATTTTGTAAGGTTTGTAAAGACAAAAGTTATTTTTTTTTATTCAATAGATGCTATAACTGTCATACTAAATATGAAAGTTATATAAACATAATTCCAAAACCAATCTCCTAAACCAAACTTGCAATCCATCTTAAACTGCCTGTTATATTGAATCTATGTGAGTTTTACCAGAATAAGGTATTTTGGTAAGGTTTACAAATACAAAACCTGGGTTTTACTCATAGTGACTGTATAACTGCAACATTTGATAACACAGTTATTTAAACATAACTCCTAAACCACACATGCAAAATGGCTAATAATGCCTGGAGAAATGTATCTTTGTAAGATTTACTGGGGGAAAAAAAGTATTTTGTAAGGTTTGTAAAGACACTAGTTACTTTTTTTTTCTCAATATGACAGTATAACTGTCATACTAAATTCGAAAGTTATATAAACATAACTCCAAAACCAAACATGCATTATGTCTAAAAATGCCTGTAATATTGTATCCATGTGAGTTTTACTAGAATCAAGTATTTAGGTAAGGTTTCTATATACAAAAATTAGGTTTTGCTCATAATGCCAGTATAACTGCAACATTCAATATGACAGTTATGTAAACATAACTCCTAAACCACACATGCAAAATGGTTAAAAATGCCTGGAGAAATGTATCTTTGTGAGTTTTATTGGAAAAAAATATTTTGTAAGGTTTGTTAAGACACAAGTTAGGTTTTTTTATTCAATATGTTTATATAACTGTCATCATAAATGTAAAAGTTATATAAACATAACTCCAATACCAAATATGCAATCCGTCTAAAAATGCCTGTAATATTGAATCTATGTGAGTTTTACTAGAATCAGGTATTTTGTTAAAGTTTACAAATACAAAAATTAGGTTTTACTCACTATGACAGTATACTGTCACATTCAATCTGACAGTTATTTAAACATAACTCCTAAACCACACATGCAAAATGACTAATAATACCTGGAGAAATGTATCTTTGTAAGTTTTACTGGAAAAAAAATAGTTTGTAAGGTTTGTAAAGACAAGTTAGTTTTTATTTACTCAATATGACAATATAACTGTCATACTAAATATGAAAGTTAAATAAACATAACTCCAAAACCAAACTTGCAATCCATTTAAAAATGCCTGTATTATTGAATCTATGTGAGTTTTACCATAATCAGGTATTTTGGTAAGGTTTACAAATACAAAACCTGGGTTTTACTCATAATGACAGTATAACTGCAACATTTGATATGACAGTTTTTTAAACATAACTCCTTTACCACACATGCAAAATGGCTAATAATGCCTGGAGAAATGTATCTTTGTGAGTTTTACTGGGAAAAATATAACTGTCATACTAAATTTGAAAGTTATATAAACATAACTCCAAAACCAAACATGGATTATGTCTAAAAATGCCTGTAATATTGTATCCATGTGAGTTTTACTAGAAACAGTTATTTTTGTAAGGTTTGCAAATTCGAAATATTGGCTTTACTCACTATGACAGTATACTGTCACATTCAATCTGACAGTTATTTAAACATAACTCATAAACGACACATGCAAAATGGCTAATAAACCTGGAGAAATGTATCTTTGTTAGTTTTACTAGAATAATGATCTTTTGTAAGGTTTGCAAAGACACAAGTTAGTTTTTTTTTACTCAATATGACGGTATAACTATCATACTAATTATAAAAGTTATATAAACATAACTCCAAAACAAAACTCGAAATCCAAAATTCAATCCTTCTAAAAATGCCTGTAATATTGAATATATCTGAGTTTCATCAGAATCAGGAATTTTGGTAAGGTTTACAAATACAAAAAATAGGTTTTACTCATAATGACAGTATAACTGCCACACTCAAAATGACAGTTATTTAAACATAACTCCTAAACCAGTTTTACTGAAAAACAATAATTAGTAAAGACACAAGTTAGTTTTTTACTTAATTTGACAGTATAACTGTCATTCTAAATGTAAAAAATATATAAACCTAACTCCAAAACCAAACATGCATTATATCTAAAAATGATTTCAAGATTGTATCCATGTGAGTTTTAATAGAATCAGTTGCTTTTGTAAGGTTTGCAAATACAAAATATTGGTTTTACTCACTATGACAGTATATCTGCCACATTCAATCTGACAGTTATTTAAATATAACTCCCAAACCACACGTACAAAATGACTATTAATGCCTGGAGAAGTTAAAGTTAAAGTTAAAGTACCAATGATTGTCACACACACACTAGGTGTGGCGAGATTATTCTCTGCATTTGACCCATCACCCTTGATCACCCCCTGGGAGGTGAGGGCAGCAGTGGGCAGCAGCGGTGGCCGTGCCCGGGAATCATTTTGGTGATTTAACCCCCAATTCCAACCCTTGATGCTGAGTACCAAGCAGGGAGGTAATGGGTCCCATTTTTATAGTCTTTGGTATGACTCGGCCGGGGTTTGAATTCACAACCTACCGATCTCAGGGCGGACACTCTAACCACTAGGCCACTGAGTAGTATGTATCTTTGTGAGTTTTACTGGAAAAAAATTTTTTTTGTAAGGTTTGTAAATACACAAGTTAGTTTTTTGTTTTTTTACTCCATATGACAGTATAACTGTCATACTAAGTTTAAAAGTTATATAAACATAACTCCAAAACCAAACATGCATTATGTCTTAAAATGCCTGTAATATTGTATCTATGTGAGTTTCACTACAATCAGGTATTTTGGTAAGGTAACAAATACAAAAATTAAGTTTTACTAATAATGACAGAATAACTGCCACACGCAATATGACAGTTATTTAAACATAACTCCTAAACCACACATGCTAATTGGCTAATAATGCCTGGAGAAATGTACCTTTGTGAGTTTAAATGGGGAAAAATATTTTTTAAGGTTTGTAAAGACACAAGTTATTTTTTTTTACTCCATATGACAGTATAACTGTCATACTAAATGTAAATGTTATATAAACATAACTCCAAAACCAAACATGCATTATGTCTAAAAATGCCTATAATATTGTATCCATGTGAGTTTTAGTAGAATCAGTTGTTTTTGTAAGGTTTGCAAATACAAAATTTTGGTTTTACTCACTATGACAGTATACTGTCACATTCAATCTGACTGTTATTTAAACCTATATTCTAAACCACAGATGCAAAATGGCTAATAATGCCTGGAGAAATGTATGTTTGTAAGTTTTACTGGAAAACAAATATTTTGTAAGGTTTGTAAAGACACAAGTTAGTTTGTTTTTTTTACTCAATATGATGGTAATCTTACTAAATTTGAAATTTATATAAACATAACTCCAAAACCAAACATGCAATCCTTCTAAAAATGCCTGTAATATTGAATCTATGTGAGTTTTACTAGAATCCGGTATTTTATTAAGGTTTACAAATACAAAAATTAGGTTTTACTCATAATGACAGTATAACTGCCACACGCAATATGACAGTTATTTAAATATAACTCCTAATCTTCACATGCAAAATGGCTAATATGCCTGGAAAAATGTTTTTTTTTACTCATTATGACAGTATAACTGTCATACTAAATGTAAAAGTTATATAATTATAACTCCAAAACCAAAAAAGCATTATGTCAAAAAATGCCTGTAATATTGTATCCATGCGAGTTTTACTAGAATCAGTTGTTGTTGTAAGGTTTGCAAATACAAAATATTGGTCTTACCCACTATGACAGTATACTTTTACATTCAATTTGACAGTTATTTAAACATAACTCCTAAACCAATGCATGCAAATTGGTTGATAATGCCTAGAGAAATTTATTTTTGTGAGTTTTACAGGAAACAAATATTTTGTAAGGTTTGCAAGGACACAAATTAGTTACTCAATATTATTGTATAACTGTCATACTAAATATGAAAGTTATATAAACATAACTCCAAAACCAAACATGCCTTATGTCTAAAAATGCCTGCAATTTTGAATCCATGTGAGTTTTACTAGAATCAGGTATTTTGGTAAGGTTTACAAATACAAAAATTGGGTTTTACTCAAAATGACAGTATAACTGCCATATTCAAAATAACAGTTATTTAAACATAACTCCTAAACAAAATATGCTAATAATGCCTGGAGAAATGAATCTTTGTGCGTTTTACTGGAAGAAAAAAAATATTTTGTAAGGTTTGTAAAGACACAAGTTAGTTTTTTTTACTTAATATGACAGTATAACTGTCTACTAAATATGAAAGTTAAATAAACATAACTCCAAAATCAAACTTGCAATCCGTCTAAAAATGCCTGTAATATTGAATATATGTGAGTTTTACCAGATTCAGTTATTTTGATAAGGTTTTTAAATACAAAAATTGAGTTTTACTCATAATGACAATATAACTGCCATATTCAAAATATCAGTTATTTAAACATAACTCCTAAACCAAACATGCTAAATGGACAATAATGCCTGTAGAAATGTATACAAACATAACTCCAAAACCAAATATGAAAGTTATATAAACATAACTCCAAAACCAAAATGCATTATGTCTAAAAATGCCTGTAATATTGTATCTATGTGAGTTTTACCAGAATCAGGTATTTTGGTCAGGTTGACAAATACAAAAATTAGGTTTTACTCCTAAAGACAGTATAACTGCCACATTCAATATGACAATTATTTAAACATAACTCCAAAACCAAGCATGCATTATTTCCAGTGTTGGGACTAACGCGTTACTAAGTAACGCGTTACTGTAACGCCGTTAGTTTCGGCGGTAACTAGTAATCTAACGCGTTACTTTTTTATATCCAGTAACTCAGTTACCGTTACTACATGATGCGTTACTGCGTTATTTTACGTTATTTTTTAATGTAGTATCGGCTAGAAACAGAAGAAGTGTCGTCCTTCTGTCTCACAAGGAAAAGAAAAGGCGTGCTTTCCTCGACCGAGGAGCGGAGCGCAGGGGAGACGTTCCTCCTGGGCCTATGTACTTCGGGCTAACACCCTTCACTTTACCCGGCAGTGGGTCTTTACAGCTCCGGACTCGAGGGTGAATGACGAGGCCGGCGGTTTGTTGCAATTTTGTGACTTTATTGGTGTCTTGCACGCAGCCATCCACCAAGCTAGAGCACCTGCACGCATCCACTGTTGCGCTCCCTCACCTCTCTCGCCCACTCACTCACTGACGTCACATGCTGTCATTTCTTAAAGGGCCACACACACACACACACACACGCTACTCTCATAACAACTAAAAAGACATCATGGCGAAGCCAGAAGTCGAGTTACATGGAGACATTGTCACTACTTTTCTTTTGTCGAGCACAAAGAAAATAAAATTTTAGTTAAATGTAAGTTGTGTCTTGGATCAAAGATCCCATCTACTTAAAGTTAAAGTGACAATGATTGTCACACACACACTAGGTGTGGTGAAATTATTCTCTGCATTTGACCCATCACCCTTGATCACCCCCTGGGAGGTGAGGGGAGCAGTGAGTAGCAACAGTGACCGCACCCGGGAATACTGCCCAAAACAGCAATTCAAATCTGCTGAAACAGCTACATAAATGTAAATGGGTTATACTTGTATAGCTTTTCTACCTTTTTCAGGAACTCAAAGCGCTTTGACACTATTTCCACATTCACCCATTCACACACACATTCACACACTGATGGCGGGAGCTGCCATGCAAGGCACTAACCAGGACCCATCAGGAGCAAGGTTGAAGTGTCTTGCTCAAGGACACAACGGACGTGACTAGGATGGTAGAAGGTGGGGATTGAACCAGTAACCCTCAGATTGCTGGCACGGCCACTCTCCCAACTTCGCCACGCCACATAAGCAACATGCTTTGACGAAGCTAGTAAAGAGAGACACAGACTCCGATGCCACTTCACCTCCACCTAAGGATTTTAACGGAGGGACTGCTAGCCAGGACAACATTGATAGAGCCATTGCAGCGTATGTGCTAGAAGACATGCAGGCTATTTCTACAGTGGAGTCACCCGTTTTCTGGCAGCTAAATAGCATGATACCGGCATCAAACAACAAATGGCACAGAAAACATGTTCCAAGTACCTGGACAGTGAGTACATAAACATAGAAAGCGAGCTAAAGAAAACACTCCAAACTCTGCCTCTGCTCATCATTGAAGGTACACATGGTCAATTCTCTTATATACTATTTCATTCTAGACTTCTAGAGTGTTTGATTATCACAGCACTCTAAATGTATAGACTATAAAGTTCACAAACATAAAGAGGGATGCTAGTGGGCCAGGCCAATCTTTCATTTTCTCTAAACTAAAACTGGGGAAATGTGTAGAGTCTTCTGGGCTTCACTACAGTGTTGATCTCCTGAATACATGATTTTATTTCACAATTCCTTGAGAGAAAAAAATGCCTGATTAGGCTTTGTGTATGTCATGTGTGCCTTCCTTGGGTGAAGCCAGCTTTACAGCTATGTTGTTATTATGCGGTTTGTTACTTATGTATGTTATGTTGCAGCTATTTAAAATAGTTTTGTCAATTTGTTGTGGCCTGAAATAAATTGGCCCTTTGAAACATATCTTTGTCTTTGTGTGTTGTATGTAGACCACATTGCTTAGCAGAGTTCAGTGATGCAAATGCATGTCAAGTTGATCAACACATTGTATTATTCTCCAGTGCAATAACAGTACTGAAACAAAGGCTAAAAGGGCATAATGGGAGGCTTAAAAAAAAGGAGAAAAAAATAAGTAACTAAATAGTTACTTTTCACAGTAACGCATTACTTTTTGGTGTAAGTAACTGAGTTAGTAACTGAGTTACTTTTGAAATAAAGTAACTAGTAACTAACTAGTTACTGGTTTTCAGTAACTAACCCAACACTATTTATTTCTAAAAAATGCCTATAATTTTGTATCCATGTAAGTTTTACTAGAATCAGTTGTTTTTGTAAGGTTTACAAATACAAAATATTAGTTTTACTCATAATGACAGTATACTGTCACAATCAATCTGACAAAATGGCTAATAATGGCTCTTTGTGAGTTTTACTGGAAAGCATGTTTTGTAAGGTTTGTAAAGACACAAGTTAGTTTTTTTTTTACACAATTTAACAGTATAGCTGTCATACTATATATGAAAGTTATATAAACACAACACCAAAAACAAATATGCAATCCGTCTAAAAATGCCTGTAATATTGAATATATGTGAGTTTTATCAGAATCAGGTATTTTGGTAAGGTTTACAAATACAAAAATTAGGTTTTACTCATAGTGACAATATAACTGCCACACTCAATATGACAGTTAATTAAACATAACTCCTAAAACGCAAATGCAAAATGACTAATAATGCCTAGAGAAAGGTATAATTGTGAATTTTACTGGAAAACAATCATTTGTAAGGTTTGTAAAGATACAAATAAGTTTTTTTTTCTCAATATGATGGTAAAACTTTCATACTAAATATGAAAGTTATATAAACATAACTCCAAATCCAAACATGCATTATGTCTAAAAATGCCTGTAATATTGTATCTATATGATTTTTACCAGAATCAGGTATTTTGGTAAGGTTTACAAATACAAAATCTAGGTTTTACTCACTATGACAGTATACTGTCACATTCAATCTGACAGTTATTTAAACATACTGTAACTCCTAAACCACAAATGCAAAATGGCTAATAATGCTTGGAGAAATCGTTTTTGAGTTTCCCTGGAAAAAAGATAAAATTTGTAAGGTTTTTTAAGACAGTTAGTTTTTTTTTTACTTAATATGACAGTATAACTGTCATACTAAATATGAAAGTTAAATAAACATAACTCCAAAACCAAACTTGCAATACGTCTAAAAATGCCTGTAATATTGAATCTATGTGAGTTTTACCAGAATCAGGTATTTTGGTAAGGTTTACAAATACAAAAATTGGGTTTTACTCATAATGACAGTGTAACTGCCATATTCAAAATAACAGTTATTTAAACATAACTCCTAAACCAAACATGCTAATTGGCAAATAATGCCTGTAAAAATGTATATAAACATAACTCCAAAACCAAACATGCATTATGTCTAAAAATGCCTGTAGTATTGTATCTATGAGAGTTTTACCAGAATCAGGTATTTTGGTAAGGTTTACATATACACAAATTTGGTTTTACTCATAATGACAGTATTACTGCCACATTTAATATGACAGTTATGTAAACATAACTCCTATACCACACATGCAAAATGGTTAATAATGCCTGGATGAATGAAACTTTGTGAGTTTTACTGTAAAAAACGAATTTGTAAGGTTTATAAAGACACAAGTTAGTTTTTTTTACTCAATATGATGATATAACTGTCATACTAAAAATGAAAGTTTTATAAACATAACTCCAAAACCAATGAATCTATGTTCGTTTTACTAGAATCAGATATTTTGGTAAGGTTTACAAATACAAAACTTTGGTTTTACTCATCATGACAGTATAACTGCAACATTTGATATGACAGTTATTTTAACATAACTCTTAAACCACACATGCAAAATGGCTAATAATGCCTGGAAAAATGTATCTTTGTAAGTTTTACTAGAAAAAAATAATTTGTAAGGTTTGTAAAGACAAACGTTATTTTTTTTACTCAATATGATGCTATAACTGTCATACTGAATATGAAAGTTATATAAACATAATTCCAAACCAAACTCCTAAACCAAACTTGCAATCTGTCTTAAACTGCCTGCAATATTGAATATTCGTGAGTTTTACCAGAATAAGGTATTTTGGTAAGGTTTACAAATACAAAACTTGGGTTTTGCTCAAAATGACAGTATAACTGCAACATTTGATATGACAGTTATTTAAACATAACTCTTAAACCAAACATGTTAAATAGCTAATAATGCCTGGAGAAATGTATCATTGTGAGTTTTACTGAAAAAAAATAATTTCTAAGGTTTATAAAGACACAAGTTAGTTTTTTTTATTTAATATGATGGTATAACTGTCATACTAAATATGAAAGTTATATAAACATAACTCCAAAACCAAACATGCATTATGTCTAAAAGTGCCTGCAATATTGTATCTATGTGAGTTTTACCAGAATCAGGTATTTTGGTAAGGTTGACAAATACAAAAAATAGGTTTTACTCATAATGAGTTATTTATAAATGTGCTGCCATCTTATAAAAACACAACTCCAAAACCAAATATGCAATCCGTCTAAAAATGCCTGTAATATTGAAAATATGTGAATTTTATCAGAATCAGGTATTTTGGTAAGGTTTACAAATACAAAATTTAGGTTTTACTCATAGTGACAGTATAACTACAACACTCAATATGACAGTTAATTAAAAATAACTCCTAAAACACACATGCAAAATGACTAATAATGCCTAGAAAAAGGTATATTTGTGAATTTTACTGGAAAATAATATTTTGTAAGGTTTGTAGAGATACAAATTATTTTTTTTTACTCAATATGATGGTAAAACTTTCATATTAAATATGAAAGTTATATCAACATAACTCCAAAACCAAACATGCTTTATGTCTAAAAATTCCTGTAATATTGTATCGATGTGGGTTTTACCAGAATCAGGTATTTTGGTAAGGTTTACAAATACAAAAAATAGGTTGTACTCATAATGACAGTATAACTGCCACACTCAATATGACAGTTATTTAAACATAACTCCTAAACCAAACATGATAAATGGCTGATTATGCCTGGAGAAATGTATCTTTGTGAGTTTTACTGGGAAAAAAAAATTGAAAGGTTTATAATGACACAAGTTTTTTTTTTTTTTTTACTCAATATAATGGTATAACTGTCATACTAAATATGAAAGTTGTATAAACATAACTCCAAAACCAATGAATCCTATGTTCCTTTTACTAGAATCAGGTATTTTGGTAAGGTTTACAAAAACAACAATTAGGTTTTACTCATAATGACAGTATAACTGCCACATTCAATAGGACAGTTATGTAAACGTAACTTCTAAACCACACATGCAAAATGGTTAATAATGCCTGGAGAAATGTATCTTTTTAAGTTTTACAGGAAAAAAAATATTTTGTAAGGTTTGTAAAGACTGCGATGAGGTGGCGACTTGTCCAGGGTGTACCCCGCCTTCCGCCCGATTGTAGCTGAGATAAGCTCCAGCGCCCCCCACCACCCCAAAGGAAATAAGCGGTAGAAAATGGATGGATGGATGGGTTTGTAAAGACACAAGTTTTTTTTTTTTTACTCAATATGACAGTATAACTGTCATACTAAATATAAAAAAAATATAAACATAACTCCAAAACCAAACATGCATTATATCTAAAAATGCCTGTAATATTGTATCTATGTGGGTTTTACCAGAATCAGGTATTTTGGTAAGGTTGACAAATACAAAAATTAGGTTTTACTCATAATGACAGTATAACTGCCACATTGACTTCCACCAAACATGCATTATGTCTAAAAATGCCTTTAATATTGTATCCATGTGAGTTTTACTAGAATCAGTTGTTTTTGGAAGAGTTGCAAATACAAAATATTGGTTTTACTCAATATGATTGCATAACTGTCATACTAAATATGAAAGTTATATAAACATAACTCCAAAACCAAACATGCCTTATGTCTAAAAATGCCTGTAGTTTTGAATCCATGTGAGTTTTACTAGAAACATATATTTTGGTAAGGTTTACAAATACAACAAATAGGTTTTACTCATGATGACAGTATATCTGCCACATTTAAATTGACAGTTATTTAAAGAAAACTCCTAAACCAAACATGCTAAATGGCTAATAATGCCTGAAAAAATATATTTTTGTGGGTTTTCCTGGAAAAAAAAATATTGTGTAAGTTTTGTATGGACACAAGTTAGTTTTTTTTACTCAATATGACAGTATAACTGTCATACTAAATGTAAAAGTTTTATAAACATAACTCCAAAACCAAACATGCATTATATCTAAAAATGCCTGTAATATTGTATCCATGTGAGTTTTACTAGAATAAGTTGTTTTTGTAAGGTTTTCAAATACAAAATATTGGTTTTATTCACTATGACAGTATACTGCTGTCAAAATAAGTAAAAAAACAAACAAATTTGTGTCTTTACAAACCTTACAAAATATTTTTTTCCAGTAAAACTCACAAAGACACATTTCTCCAGGCATTATTAGCCATTTTGCATGTGTGGTTTAGGAGTTATGTTTACATAACCGTCATATTGAGTTCGGCAGTTATACTGTCATGAGTAAAACCTAATTTTTGTATTTGTACACCTTACCAAAATACCTGATTCTAGTAAAACTCACATATATTCAATATTACAGCCATTTTTTTACGAATTGCGTGTTTGGTTTTGGCAGTGACGTGCGTTGAGGTTGATGGCTGGTGAGGCACTGACTTCATCACAGTCAGATTTACAAACATATGAACCCTAAAGAGTATCTTTTTCACCATTTGATTGGCAGCAGTTAACGAGTTATGTTTAAAAGCTCATACCAGCATTCTTCCCTGCTTGGCGCTCAGCATCAAGGGTTGGAATTGGGGGTTAAAACACCAAAAATGATTCCCGGGCATGGCGCCGCTGCTGCCCATGCTCCCCTCACCTCCAAGGGGGTCAAATGCAGATGACAAATTCCATTACACCTAGTGTGTGTGTGACAATCCTTGGTACATTAACTTAACTTTAACTTTACACATACAAACTGTAGCACACAAAAAAGCACATTTAATAAAAAAAAACGTTATTATGGTCTTACCTTTACTTATAAATTAAGTCCATGCGCCGCAACTACAGCCCTCACTTAAACTTTCCACGTGCAAGATTGAATCTATTTAAAAAAGTGTAACCGAGGGTTTATAAATGTCGCCTATACTGTATGAAACTACAAAATAACAAACACGGAGGCTCCAGTTTACACGAGGACTTTCAAAAACCTCCGCAACGTGTCATCACTTCCGCTCTTAGCGCCTTCAAAATAAGAGCTCAAGGCATATACTGTATAACAACGCATAACAGGAACTTAACATCACAAAGAGGACAGCCCATGAAATAGGTTACAAAAGTTATTTAAAAAGAAGCCAAAAAGTGCAAAAACAAAAATGTTCGTGTTGGAGGAGTTGTGAATTAGATACACCTGCAGTCTGCAGGTGTACCTAATGTTGTGGCCCTGCAGTCATTCACAACTCCTCCAACACGAGCATTATTGTTTTTGCACTTTTTGGCTTCTTATTAAATAACTTTTTTAAATAGATTCAATCTTGTACGTGGAAAGTTTAAGTGTGGGCTTTAGTTGATATAACAATTCTACGGCGGGGGTGCAGGAGGCAGGATTACTGGAGCCTCAGCCAGTGCGTCTTTTGCAGCCGTTTTATGATCGCTCAGTACAAGAAATATGTTACACACATACAGTTTTTGACAAAATACACTGTACATTATATACCTCAGCTAAGTAAACTATGGAATTGTATAATATAATTCATATAGCAATACACTCCTCTCTGAGCTGCCACCTTACCGTGGTAGAGGAATTTGCGTGTCCCAATGATCCTAGGAGCTATGTTGTCTGGGGGCTTTATGCCCCCTGGTAGGGTCTCCCAAGACAAACTGGTCCTAGGTGAGGGATCAGACAAAGAGCAGCTCGAAGACCTCCATGAAGAATAAAAATAAAGGACCCAGATTTCCCTCGCCCGGACGCGGGTCACCGGGGCCCCCCTCCGGAGCCAGGCCCGGAGGCGGGGAACGATGGCGAGAGCCTGGTAGCCGGGCCTGTCCCCATGGGGCCCGGCCGGGCACAGCCCGAAGAGGCAACGTGGGTCCCCCCTCCAATGGGCTCACCACCCATAGCAGGGGCCATAGAGGTCGGGTGCAGTGTGAGCTGGGCGGCAGCCGAAGGCAGGGCACTTGGCGGTCCGATCCTCAGCTACAGAAGCTAGCTCTTGGGACGTGGAACGTCACCTCGCTGGGGGGGAAGGAGCCCGAGCTAGTGCGCGAGGTCGAGAAGTTCCGGCTAGATATAGTCGGACTCACTTCGACGCACAGCAAGGGCTCTGGAACCAGTTCTCTCGAGAGGGGCTGGACTCTCTTCCACTCTGGATGAGAGGCGACGGGCTGGGGTGGAAATTCTTGTTTCCCCCCGGCTCAGAGCCTGCACGTTGGAGTTCAACCCGGTAGACGAGAGGGTAGCTTCCCTTCGCCTTCGGGTGGGGGGACGGGTCCTGACTGTGGTTTGCGCTTACGCGCCAAACGGCAGCTCAGAGTACCCACCCTTTTTGGATTCGCTCGAGGGAGTACTTGAGAGTGCTCCCCCGGGTGATTCCCTCGTTCTACTGGGGGACTTCAATGCTCATGTTGGCAGCGACAGTGAAACCTGGAGAGGCGTGATTGGGAAGAATGGCCGCCCGGATCTGAACCCGAGTGGTGTTTTGTTATTGGACTTTTGTGCTCGTCACAGATTGTCCATAATGAACACCATGTTCAAACATAAGGGTGTCCATATGTGCACTTGGCACCAGGACACCCTAGGCCGCAGTTCCATGATCGACTTTGTAGTTGTGTCATCGGATTTGCGGCCTCATGTTTTGGACACTCGGGTGAAGAGAGGGGCGGAGCTTTAAACCGATCACCACCTGGTGGTGAGTTGGCTGCGATGGTGGGGGAGGATGCCGGACAGACCTGGCAGGCCCAAACGCATTGTGAGGGTTTGCTGGGAGCGTCTGGCAAAGTCTCCTGTCAGAGAGAGTTTCAATTCCCACCTCCGGAAGAACTTTGAACATGTCACGAGGGAGGCGCTGGACATTGAGTCCGAGTGGACCATGTTCTGCGCCTCTATTGTCGAGGCAGCTGATTGGAGCTGTGGCCGCAAGGTAGTTGGTGCCTGTTGTGGCGGTAATCCTAGAACCCGTTGGTGGACACCGGCGGTGAGGGATGCCGTCAAGCTGAAGAAGGAGTCCTATCGGGTTCTTTTGGCTCATAGGACATGGGAGGAGTTCGGGGAAGCCATGGAAAACGACTTCCGGACGGCTTCGAAGCGATTCTGGACCACCATCCGCCGCCTCAGAAAGGGGAAGCAGTGCACTATCAACACCGTGTATGGTGAGGATGGTGTTCTGCTGACCTTGACTGCGGATGTTGTGGATCGGTGGAGGGAATACTTCGAAGACCTCCTCAATCCCACCAACACGTCTTACTATGAGGAAGCAGTGCCCGGGGAATCTGTGGTGGGCTCTTCTATTTCTGGGGCTGAGGTTGCTGAGGTAGTTAAAAAGCTCCTCGGTGGCAAGGCCCCGGGGGTGGATGAGATCCGCCCGGAGTTCCTTAAGGCTCTGGATGCTGTGGGGCTGTCTTGGTTGACAAGACTCTGCAGCATCGCGTGGACATCGGGGGCGGTACCTCTGGATTGGCAGACCGGGGTGGTGGTTCCTCTCTTTAAGAAGGGGAACCGGAGGGTGTGTTCTAACTATCGTGGGATCACACTCCTCAGCCTTCCCGGTAAGGTCTATTCAGGTGTACTGGAGAGGAGGCTACGCCGGATAGTCGAACCTCGGATTCAGGAGGAACAGTGTGGTTTTCGTCCTGGTCGTGGAACTGTGGACCAGCTCTATACTCTCGGCAGGGTCCTTGAGGGTGCATGGGAGTTTGCCCAACCAGTCTACATGTGCTTTGTGGACTTGGAGAAGGCATTCGACCGTGTCCCTCGGGAAGTCCTGTGGGGAGTGCTCAGAGAGTATGGGGTATCGGACTGTCTGATTTTGGCGGTCCGCTCCCTGTATGATCAGTGTCAGAGCTTGGTCCGCATTGCCGGCAGTAAGTCGGACACGTTTCCAGTGAGGGTTGGACTCCGCCAAGGCTGCCCTTTGTCACCGATTCTGTTCATAACTTTTATGGACAGAATTTCTAGGTGCAGTCAAGGCGTTGAGGGGATCCGGTTTGGTGGCTGCAGGATTAGGTCTCTGCTTTTTGCAGATGATGTGGTCCTGATGGCTTCATCTGGCCAGGATCTTCAGCTCTCCCTGGATCGGTTTGCAGCCGAGTGTGAAGCGACTGGGATGAGAATCAGCACCTCCAAGTCCGAGTCCATGGTTGTCATCATGAGTAAAACCAAAGTTTTGTATTTGTAAACCTTACCAAAATATCTGATTCAGGTTAAACCCACATAGATTCACTATTACAGTCATTTTTGGACGTATTGCAAGTTGGTTTTGGAATAATGTTTATTTAACTTTCATATTTAGTATGACAGTTATGCTGTCATATTGAGTAAAAAAAAACGAACTTGTGTTTTTACAAACCTTACAAAAATTTTTTTTTTCCAGTAAAAATCACAAAGATACATTTCTCCAGGCATTATTAACCATTTTGCATGTGTGGTTTAGGAGTTATGTTTACATAACTGTCATATTGAATGTGGCAGTTATACTGTCATTATGAGTAAAACCTAAATTTTTTTTTGTAAACCTTACCAAAATACCTGATTCTAGTAAAACGAACATAGATTCATTGGTTTTGGAGATATGTTTAAAAAACTTTCATTTTTATTATGACAGTTATATCATCATATTGAGTAAAAAAAAACTAACTTGTGTCTTTATAAACCTTACAAATTCGTTTTTTCCAGTAAAACTCACACAGTTACAATTCTCCAGGCATTATTAACCATTTTGCATGTGTGGTATAGGAGTTATGTTTACATAACCGTCATATTAAATGTGGCAGTTATACTGTCATTATGAGTAAAACCCAGTTGTTGTATTTGTAAAACTTACTAAAATACCTGATTCTGGTAAAATTCACATAGATTCAATATTACAGGCATTTTCAGACGTATTGCAAGTTTGGTTTTGGAGTTATGTTTATTTAACTTTCATATTTAGTATGACAGTTATACTGTCATATTAAGTAAAAAAAACTAACTTTTGTCTTTACAAACCTTACAAATTTTTTTTTTTTCCAGGAAAACTCAAAAAAAGATACATTTCTCCAGGCATTATTAGCCATTTTGCATTTGTGGTTTAGGAGTTACAGTATGTTTAAATAACTGTCAGATTGAATGTGACAGTATACTGTCATAGTGAGTAAAACCTAGATTTTGTATTTGTAAACCTTACCAAAATACCTGATTCTGGTAAAAATCACATAGATACAATATTACAGGCATTTTTAGACATAATGCATGTTTGGTTTTGGAGTTATGTTTATACAACTGTCATATTTAGTATGACAGTTATACCATTATATTGAGTAAAAAAAAAAAAAACTTTTGTCTTTATAAACCTTACAAATTATTTTTTTTCCTGTAAAACTCACAAAGATACATTTCTCCAGGCATAATTAGCCATTTATCATGTTTGGTTTAGGAGTTATGTTTAAATAACTGTCATATTGAGTGTGGCAGTTATACTGTCATTATGAGTAAAACCTATTTTTTGTATTTGTAAACCTTACCAAAATACCTGATTCAGGTAAAACCCACATCGATACAATATTACAGGAATTTTTAGACATAAAGCAGTTTGGGTTTGGAGTTATGTTTATATAACTTTCATATTTAGTATGAAAGTTTTACCATCATATTAAGTAAAAAAAACTAATTTGTATCTTTACAAACCTTACAAAATATTGTTTTCCAGTAAAATTCACAAATATACCTATCTCTAGGCATTATTAGTCATTTTGCATTTGTGTTTTAGGAGTTATGTTCAATTAACCGTCATATTGAGTGTGGCAGTTATACTGTAACTATGAGTAAAACCTAATTTTTGTATTTGTAAACCTTACCAAAATACCTGATTCTGATAAAACTCACATATATTCAATATTACAGGCATTTTTAGACGGATTGCATATTTGTTTTTGGAGTTGTGTTTATATAACATTCATATATAGTATGACAGCTATACTGTTAAAATGTGTAAAAAAAAAAACTAACTTGTGTCTTTACAAACCTTACAAAATATGTTTTCCAGTAAAACTCACAAAGTTACATTCCTCAAGGCATTATTAGCCATTTTGTCAGATTGATTGTAAAAGTGTACTGTCATTATGAGTAAAACTAATATTTTGTATTTGTAAACCTTATAAAAACAACTTATTCTAGTAAAACTCACATGGATACAAAATTATAGGCATTTTAAGACACAATGCATGTTTGGTGGCAGTCAATGTTGCAGTTATACTGTCATTATGAGTAAAACCTAATTTTTGTATTTGTCAACCTTACCAGAATACCTGATTCTGGTAAAACTCACATAGATACAATATTACAGGCATTTTTAGACATAATGCATGTTTGGTTTTGGAGTTATGTTTATAAAACTTTCATATTTAGTATGACAGTTATACCATCATATTAAATAAATAAAAAAAACTTGTGTCTTTATAAACCTTACAAATTATTTTTTTCCAGTAAAACCCACAATGATACATTTCTCCAGGCATTATTACTTATTTATCATGTTTGGTTTAGGAGTTATGTTTAAATAACTGTCATATCAAATGTTGCAGTTATACTGTCAGTAGGAGTAAAACCCAAGTTTTGTATTTTTAAACCTTACCAAAATACCTGATTCTGGTAAAACTCACATAAATTCAATATTACAGGCAGTTAAAGACGGATTGCAAGTTTGGTTTAGGAGTTTGGTTTTGGAATTATGTTTATATAACTTTCATTTTTAGTATGACAGTTATACTATCATATTGAGTAAAAAAAACTAACTTTTGTCTTTGCAAACCTTACAAAATATTTTTTTTCTAGTAAAAATCACAAAGATACATTTCTCCAGGCATTATTAGCCATTTAGCATGTTTGGTTTAGGAATTATGTTTAAATAACTGTTATTTTGAATATGGCAGTTCTCCTAACATTATGAGTAAAACCCAAATTTTGTATTTGTAAACCTTACCAAAATAACTTATTCTGGTAAAACTCACATAGATTCAATATTACAGGCATTTTTAGACGTATTGCACGTTTTGTTTTGGAGTTATGTTTATTTAACTTTCATATTTAGTATGACGGTTATACTGTCATATTAAGTAAAAAAAACAACTAACTTGTGTCTTTAAAAACCTTACAAAATATTTTTGTTTCCAGTAAAACTCACAAAGATTTATTTCTCCAGGCATTATTAGCCATTTAGCATATTTGGTTTAGTAGTTATGTTTAAATAACTGTCATATTGAGTGTGGCATTTGTACTGTCATTATGAGCAAAACAAACTAACTTGTGTCTTTACAAACCTTACAAAATATTTTATTTTCCCAGTTAAACTCACAAAGATACATTTCCCCTGGCATTATTAGCCATGTATCATTTTTGGTTTAGTAGTTATGTTTAAATAACTGTCATATTGAGTGTGGCATTTATACTGTCATTATGAGTAAAACGCAAATTTTGTATTTGTAAACCTTACCAAAATACCTGATTCTGGTAAAACTCACATAGATTCAATATTACAGGCATTTTTAGACATAATGCATGTTTGGTTTTGGAGTTATGTTTATATAACTTTTACATTTATTATGACAGTTATACAAATATATTGAATAAAAAAAAGAAATTGTGTCTTTACAAACCTTACAAAATATTTTTTTTTTCCAGTAAAACTCACAAAGATACATTTCTCCAGCTATTATTAGTCATTTATCAGGTTTGGTTTAGGAGTCATGTTTAAATAACTGTCATATCAAATGTTGCAGTTATACTGTCATTATGAGTAAAACCCAAGTTTTGTATTTGTAAACCTTACCAAAATACCTGATTCTGGTAAAACTCACATATATTCAATATTACAGGCAGTTTAAGACGGATTGCAAGTTTATTTAGGAGTTTGGTTTTGGAATTATGTTTATTTAACTTTCATATTTAGTATGACGGTTATACTGTCATATTAAGTAAAAAAAACAACTAACTTGTGTCTTTAAAAACCTTACAAAATATTTTTGTTTCCAGTAAAACTCACAAAGATTCATTTCTCCAGGCATTATTAGCCATTTAGCATATTTGGATTAGTAGTTATGTTTAAATAACTGTCATATTGAGTGTGGCATTTGTACTGTCATTATGAGCAAAACAAACTAACTTGTGTCTTTACAAACCTTACAAAATATTTTATTTTCCCAGTTAAACTCACAAAGATACATTTCCCCTGGCATTATTAGCCATGTATCATTTTTGGTTTAGTAGTTATGTTTAAATAACTGTCATATTGAGTCTGGCATTTATACTGTCATTATGAGTAAAACGCAAATTTTGTATTTGTAAACCTTACCAAAATACCTGATTCTGGTAAAACTCACATAGATTCAATATTACAGGCATTTTTAGACATAATGCATGTTTGGTTTTGGAGTTATGTTTATATAACTTTTACATTTATTATGACAGTTATACAAATATATTGAATAAAAAAAATAAATTGTGTCTTTACAAACCTTACAAAATATTTTTTTTTTCCAGTAAAACTCACAAAGATACATTTCTCCAGTTATTATTAGTCATTTATCAGGTTTGGTTTAGGAGTCATGTTTAAATAACTGTCATATCAAATGTTGCAGTTATACTGTCATTATGAGTAAAACCCAAGTTTTGTATTTGTAAACCTTACCAAAATACCTGATTCTGGTAAAACTCACATATATTCAATATTACAGGCAGTTTAAGACGGATTGCAAGTTTATTTAGGAGTTTGGTTTTGGAATTATGTTTATATAACTTTCATATTTAGTATGACAGTAATACCATAATATTGGGTAAAAAAAACTAACTTTTGTCTTTACAAACCTTACAAAATATTTTTTTCTAGTAAAACTCACAAAGATTCATTTCTCCAGGCATTTTTAGCCATTTAGCATATTTGGTTTAGGAGTTATGTTTAAATAACTGTTATTTTGAATATGGCAGTATACTGTCATAAAAGTTTTTTACTCAATATGCCAGTAATGTTCTTAAAATCCTGAGATAATGCGAAAAAAGCAATACAAATGTTTTTCAACATAATTCCTACACCAAACATGCAACATGTCTAATAATGCCTGGAGACGTGTATCTTTTGTAAGTTTTGCAACGACACAAGTTAGTTTTTTTAAATTGAATATGACAGTATAACTGTCAAACTAAATGTAAAAGTTATATAAACATAACTCCAAAAATGAACATGCTTTATGTCTAAAAATGACTAAAATATTGTATCCAGTTGAGTTTTACCAGAATCAGGTAATTTGGTAAGGTTTACAAATACAACATTTGGGTTTTTCTTATAATGACAGTATAACTGCTACATTCAATTTGACAGTTATTTAAACATAACTTCCTAACCACACATGCAAATAAATGGGTTGTAATTGTATAGTGCTATTCTACCTTCAAGGTACTCAAAGCGCTTTGACAGTATTTCCACATTCATCCATTCACACACACACTCACACACTGATGGCAGGATCTGCCATGCAAGGTGCTAACCAGCAGCCATCAGTAGCAATGGTTGAAGTGTCTTGCCCAAGCACACAACGGACATGACAACGATGGTAGAAGGTGGGGATTGAACCCCAGTAACCATCAACCCTCCAATGCTGGCACAGCCACTCTACCAACTTTGCCACGGCTAATAAAGCCTAAACAATGCATCCTTGTGAGTTTTACTCGAAACATATGCTATTTTAAGGCTTGCAAACACAAAAAGTAGTTTTTTACTCAATATGACAGTAATGTTCTTAAAATCCTGAGATAATGCGAAATAAGCAATACAAATGTTTTTTAACATAATTCCTACACCAAACATGCAACATGTCTAATAATGCCTAAAGACATGTATCTGTGTTAGTTTTACTAGAAAAAAATATCTTTTGTAAGTTTTGCAAAGATGCAAATTAGTTTTTTTAATTCAATATGACAGTATAACTGTCATACTAAATATGAAAGTTATGTAAACATAACTCCAAAACTGAACATGTATTATGTCTAAAAATGCCTAAAATATTGTATCTATGTGAGTTTTACAAGAATCCGGTAATTTGGTAAGGTTTACAATTACAAAAATTAGGGTTTAGTCATAATGACAGATAACTGCTACATTCAATTTGACAGTTGTTTAAACATAACTTCCTAACCACACATGCAAATAGGCTATAAAGCCTTAAACAATGCATCTTTGTGAGTTTTAGTCGACTGTTCTTAAAATCCTGAGATAATGCGAAAAAAGCAATCAAAATGTTTTTCAACATAATTCCTACAACAAACATGCAAAATGTCTAATAATGCCTGGAGACATGTAACTTTGTTAGTTTTACAAAAAAAAAACATATTTTGTAAGGTTTGCAAAGATGCGAGATAGTTTTTTTTATTTAAATATGACAGTATAACTGTCATACCAAATATGAAAGTTATATAAATATAACTCAAAAACTGAACATGCATTATGTCTAAAAATGCCTAAAATATTGTATCTATGTGAGTTTTACCAGAATCAGGTATTTAGGTAAGGTTTACAAATACAAAAATTAGGTTTTACTCATAATGACAGTATAACTGCCAGGTTTAAAATGACAGTTATTTAAACATAACTCCTCAAAAAAACATGCTAAATGGCTAATTATGCCTGGAGAAAGGTATCTTTGTGAGTTTTACTGGAAAACATTTTTTTTTGTAAGGTTTATAAAGACACAAGTTGTTGTTTTTTTTACTCAATTTGACAGTATAACTGTCATACTAAATGTAAAAAATATATAAACCTAACTCCAAAACCAAACATGCATTATATCTAAAAATACTTGTAACATTTTATCCATGTAAGTTTTACTAGAATCAGTTGTTTTTGTAAGGTTTGCAAACACAAAATATTGGTTTTACTCACTATGATAGTATAAATGCCACATTCAATCTGACATTTATTTAAACATAACTCCTAAACCAAACATGCTAAATGGCTAATAATGCCCGGAATTTTTTTTTGTAAGGTTTGTAAAGACACAAGTTAGTTTTTTTTTACTCCAAATGACAGTATAACTTTCATACTAAATGTAAAAGTTATATAAACATAACTCCAAAACCAAACAAGCATTATATCTAAAAATGCCTATAATATTGTATCTATGTGAGTTTTAGTAGAATCAGTTGTTTTCGTAAGTTTTGCTAATACAAAATTTTGGTTTTACTCACTATGACAGTATACTGTCACATGTAAACATACATTCTACACCACAAATGCAAAATAGCTAATGATGCCTGGAGAAATGTTTTTTTGTGAGTTTTACTGGAAAAATATATATTTTGTAAGGTTTGTATATACACAAATTAGTTTTTTTGACTCAATTTGATGGTATAACTGTCTTACTAAATTTGAAGGCTATATAAACATAACTTCAAAACGAAACATGCAGTCCGTCTAAAAAAGCCTGCAATATTGTATCTAAGTGAGTTTTACCAGAATCAAGTATTTTGGTAAGGTTTACAAATACAAAAATTAGGTTTTGCTCATAATAACAGTATAACTGCCACACTCAATATGACAGTTATTTAAACATAACTCCTAAACCAAACATGCTAAATGGCTAATAATGCCTGGGGAAATGTATCTTTGTGAGTTTTACTGGAAACAAATATTTTGTAAGGTTGTAAAAACACACATTTTTTGTTTTACTCAATATGATTTTATAACTGTCATGCTAAATATGAAAGTTATATAAACAAAACTCCAAAACCAAACATGCCTTATGTCGAAAAATGCTTGAATTTTGAATCTATGTGAGTTTTACTAGAAACAAGTATTTTGATAAGGTTTACAAATACACAAATTAGGTTTTACTCATAATGACAGTATAACTGCCACATTTCAAATGACAGTTTTTTAAATATAACTCCTATACCTCCAGGTACCTACTCAGTGGCCTAGGTACCTACTCAGTGGCCTAGTGGTTAGAGTGTCGGTAGGTTGTGGGTTCAAACCCCGGCCGAGTCATACCAAAGACTATAAAAATGGGACCCATTACCTCCCTGCTTGGCACTCAGTATCAAGGGTTGGAATTGGGGGTTAAATCACCAAAAATGATTCCCGGGCGCGGCCACCGCTGCTGCCCACTGCTCCCCTCACCTCCCAGGGGGTGATCAAGGGTGATGGGTTAAATGCAGAGAATAATTTTGCCACACCTAGTGTGTGTGTGACAATCATTGGTACTTTAACTTTAACTTATACCAAACATGCTAAATGTCTAATAATTCCTGAAGAAAGGTATCTTTGTGAGTTTTACTGTAAAAAAACATTTACTAATGTTTGTAAAGACACAAGTTCGTTTTTTTTTAACTCAAAAAGACAGTATAACTGTCATACTAAATGTCAAAGTTATATCAACATAACTCCAAACCAAACATGCATTATGTCTAAAAATGCCTGCAATGATGTATATATGTGAGTTTTACTAGAATCAGTTGTTTTTGTAAGTTTTGCAAATACAAAATATTGGTTTTACTCACTATGACAGTGTACTGTCACATTCGATCTGACAGTTATTTAAACATAACTCCTAAACCACACATGCAAAATGACTAATAATGCCTTGAAACATGTATCTCTGTGAATTTTACTGAAAAAAAAATATTTTTTTAAAGTTTGTAAAAACACAAGTTTTTTTTTTTTTTACTCAATAAGACAGTATAACCGTCATACTAAATAAAAAGGTTTTATAAACATAACTCCAAAACCAAACTTGAAATTCGTCTAAAAATGCCTGTAATATTGATTCTATGTGAGTTTTACCAGAATCAGGTATTTTGGTAAGGTTTACAAATACAAAAATTAGGTTTTACTCATAATGAGAGTATAACTGCCACGTTCAAAATAACAGTTATTTAAACATAACTCCTAAACCAAACATGCTAAACAGCTAATAATGCCTGGAGAAATGCATCTTTGTGAGTTTTACTGGAAAAAAAATATTTTGTAAGGTTTATAAAAACACAAGTTAGTTTTTTTTTCCTCAATATGACAGTATAAGTGTCATACTAAATGTAAAAGTTATATAAACATAACTCCAAAACCAAACATGCATTATGTCTAAAAATGCCTATAATATTGTGGCTATGTGAGTTTTAGTAGAATCAGTTGTTTTTGTAAGGTTTGCAAATACAAAATATTGGTTTTACTCACTATGATAGTATACTGCTGTCATATTGAGTAAAAAAAAAAAATAACTTGTGTTTTAACAAACCTAACAAAATAATTTTTTTCCAGAAAAATTCACAGAGATTCATTTCTCCAGGTATTATTAGTCATTTTGAATGTGTGGTTTAGGAGTTATGTTTAAATTACTGTCAGATCGAATGTGACAATATACTGTCATAGTGAGTAAAACCAATATTTTGTATTTGCAAAACTTACAAAAACAACTGATTCTAGTGAAACTCACATGGATACATCATTTCAGGCATTTTTTGACTTAATGCCTGTTTCGTTTTGGAGTTTTGTTTATATAACTTTTCCATTTAGTATGACAGTTATACCGTATTTTCCGCACTATAAGGCGCACCGGATTATTAGCCGCACCTTCAATGAATAACATATTTCATAACTTTGTCCACCAATAAGCCGCCCCGGATTATAAGCCGCGCCTACGCTGCGCTAAAGGGAATGTCAAAAAAACAGTCAGATAGTTCAGTCAAACTTTAATAATATATTGAAAACCAGCGTTCTAACAACTCTGTCCCAAAATGTACGCAAATGTGCAATCACAAACATAGTAAAATTCAAAATGGTGTAGAGCAATAGCAACATAATGTTGCTCGAACGTTAATGTCACAACACACAAAATAAACATAGCGCTCACCTTCTGAAGTTATTCTTCATTCGTAAATCCTTCGAATTCTTCGTCTTCGGTGTCCGAATTGAAAAGTTGCGCAAGCGTGGGATCCAAAATGGCCGGTTCCGTCTCGTCGAAGTCATCGGAGTCAGTGTCGCTGTTGTTGTCCAGTAGTTCTGTGAATCCTGCCTTCCGGAAAGCTCGGACCACAGTTGTGACCGAAATATCTGCCCAGGCATTTACGATCCACTGGCAGATGTTGGCGTATGTCGTCCGGCGCTGTCTGCCCGTCTTAGTGAAGGTGTGTTCGCCTTCGGTCATCCATTGTTCCCACGCCGTTCGCAGTCGTGATTTGAATGCCCTGTTGACACCAATATCCAGCGGTTGGAGTTCTTTGGTTAATCCACCCGGAATGACGGCGAGTGTTGTATTTGTGTGCTTCACTTGTTTTTTGACACCATCTGTGATGTGGGCGCGCATAGAGTCGTATATCAACATGGACGGAGCTGTGTGAAAAAAGCCACCCGGCCTCTTCGCGTAAACTTCCCTTAACCACTCGCTCATCTTTTCTTCATCCATCCATCCCTTCGAGTTAGCTTTTATGATGACGCCGGCTGGAAAGGTCTCTTTTGGCAAGGTCTTCCTTTTGAATATCACCATGGGTGGAAGTTAGCATGGCAAGCTAGAACCACAGTGAAGGATGACTTCTCATTCCCTGTGGTGCGAATATTCACCGTACGTGCTCCCGTTCCACAGTGCGGTTCACAGGAATATCAGTTGCTGTGAAATACGGTAGTAATCCGTGTGCGGATGGAGAGATTGCGTCTTTTTATGAACCGGATCCTTGTCGCTTAGTAGGAGCCATTTTGTGGTCTTTACAGATGTAAACAGGAAATGAAACGTACGGTGATATCCGCGCAAAACTTACAAAAGATAATTTTTCTACTAAAACTAACAAAGATACATGTCTTCAGGCATTATTAGACATGTTGCATGTTTGGTGTAGGAATTATGTTGAAAAACATTTTTATTGCTTATTTCGCATTATCTCAGGATTTTAAGAACATTACCGTCATAATGAGTAAAAAACTACTTTTTGTTTTTGCAAGCCTTAAATTAGCAATTGTTTCGACTAAAACTCAATAGGCTTTATTAGCCTATTTGCATGTGTTTTTAGGAAGTTATGTTTAAATAACTGTCAAATTGAATGTAGCAGTTATACTGTCATTATGAGAATAACTCAATTTGTGTATTTTTAAACCTTACTAAATTACCTGATTTTGGTTAAACTCACATAAATACAATATTTTAGGCATTTTTCGACATAATGCATGTTCAGTTTTGGAGTTATATTTATATAACTTTCATTGTTGGTATGACAGTTATACTGTCATATTTAAATTAAAAAAACGATCTTGCATCGTTGCAAACCTTACAAAAGTGTTTTTTTTGGTAAAACTAACAAAGTTACATGTCTCCAGACATTATTAGACATTTTGCATGTTTGTTGTAGGAATTATGTTGAAAAACATTTTTATTGCTTTTTTTGCATTATCTGAGGATTTTAAGAACATTACTGTCATTTTGAGTAAAAAACTACTTTTAGTGTTTGCAAGCCTTAAAAAAACATATGTTTCGAGTAAAATTCACTAGGATGCATTGTTTTAGGCTTTATTAGCCTATTTGCATGTGTTTTTAGGAAGTTATGTTTAAAAAACTGTCAAATTGAAAGTAGCAGTATACTGTCAATATGAGAAAAACCCAATTTTTGTATTTGTAAACCTTACCAAATTACTTTATTCTGGTAAAACTCACATAGATACAATATTACAGGCATTTTTCGACATAATGCATGTTCAGTTTTGGAGTTATGTTTATATAATTTTCATATTTGGTATAACAATTATACTGTCATATAGAATTAAAAAAAACCTAACTTGCGTCATTGCAAAACTTACAAAAGTTACGTTTTCTAGTGAAACAAACAAAGATACATGTCTTCAGGCATTATTAGACATGTTGCATGTTTGGTGTAGGAATTATGTTGAAAAACATTTTTATTGCTTATTTCGCATTATCTCAGGATTTTAAGAACATTACTGTCATAATGAGTAAAAAACTACTTTTTGTGTTTGCAAGCCTTAAATTAGCAAATGTTTCGACTAAAACTCACAAAGATGCATTGTTTTAGGCTTTAATAGCCTATTTGCATGTGTGGTTAGGAAGTTATGTTTAAATAACTGTCAAATTGATGTAACTACCTGTCATTATGACTAAACCCTAATTTTTGTAATTGTAAACCTCACCAAATTACCTGATTCTGGTAAAACTCACATAGATACAATATTAGAGACATTTTTAAACATATAGCATGTTCAGTTTTGGAGTTATGTTCATATAACTTTCATATTTGGTATAACAGTTATACTGTCATTTTGAATTAAAAAAACTAATTTGCATCGTTGCAAAACTTACAAAAGATAATTTTTCTAGTAAAACTAACAAAGATACATGTCTCTAGGCATTATTAGCATGTTGCATGTTTGGTGAAGGATTTATGTTGAAAAACATTTGTATTGCTTATTTCGCATTATCTCAGGATTTTAAGAACATTACTGTCATATTCAGTAAAAAACTACTTTTTGTGTTTGCAAGCCTTAAAATAGCATATGTTTCGAGTAAAACTCACAAGGATGCATTGTTTAGGCTTTATTAGCCGTGGCAAAGTTGGAAGAGTGGCCGTGCCAGCATTGGAGGGTTGATGGTTCAATCCCCACCTTCTACCGTTGTGTCCTTGGGCAATTAAGACACTTCAACCATTGCTCCTGATGGCTGCTGGTTGGCACCTTGCATGGCAGCTCCTGCCATCAGTGTGTGAATGTGTGTGTGAATGGATGAATGTGGAAATACTGTCAAAGCGCTTTGAGTACCTTGAAGGTAGAATAGCGCTATACAATTATAACCCATTTATTTGCATGTGTGGTTAGGAAGTTATGTTTAAATAACTGTCAAATTGAATGTAGCAGTTATACTGTCATAAAGCGAAAAACCCAAAGTTTGTATTTGTAAACCTTACCAAATTACCTGATTCTGGTAAAACTCAACAAGATACAATATTTTAGGCATTTTTAGACATAATGCATGTTCATTTTTGGAGTTATGTTTATATAACTTTTACATTTAGTTTGACAGTTATACTGTCATATTCAATTAAAAAAACTAACTTGCGTCGTTGCAAAACTTACAAAAGATACATTTTCTAGTAAAACTAACAAAAGATACACGTCTCCAGGCATTATTAGACATATTGCATGTTTGGTGTAGGAATTATGTTGAAAAACATTTTTATTGCTTTTTTCGCATTATCTCAGGATTTTAAGAACATTACTGGCATATTGACTAAAAAACTACTATGACAGTATACTGCCATATTCAAAATAACAGTTATTTAAACATAACTCCTAAACCAAATATGCTAAATGGCTAATAATGCCTGGAGAAATGAATCTTTGTGAGTTTTACTAGAAACACATATTTTGTAAGGTTTGTAAAGACACAAGTTAGTTTTTTGTACTCAATATGATGGTATAACTGTCATAATCAATGTAAAAGTTTTATAAACATAACTCCAAAACCAAACATGCATTATGTCTAAAAATGTCTGTATTATTGTATCTATGTGAGTTTTACCAGAATCAGGTATTTTGGTAAGGTTTACAAATGCAAAAATTTGGTTTTACTGATTATGACAGTATATCTGCCACGTTCAATATGACAGTTATTTAAACATAACTCCTAAACCACACATGCAAAATGACTAATAATGCCTGGAGAAATGTATCTTTGTAATTTTTACTGGAACAAATATTTTGTAAGGTTTGTTAAGACACAAATTAGTTTTTTTTACCTAGTATGCCAGTATAACTGTTATACTAAATTTAAAAATAATATGCACATAACTCCAAAACCAAACTTGCAATCCGTCTAAAAATGCCTGTAATATTTAATCTATGTGAGTTTTACCAGAATCAGGTATTTTGGAAAGGTTGACAAATACAAAAATTAGTTTTTACTCATAATGACAGTATAACTGCCATATTCAATATGACAGTTATGTAAACATAACTCCTAAACCGCACATGCAAAATGGCTAATAATGCCTGGAGAAATGTATCTTTGTGAGTTTTACTGGAAAAAAAAATAAATTAATGTTTGTAAAGACACACGTTCCTTTTTTTTACTCAATATGACAGTATAACTGTCATACTAAATGTGAAAAGTATATAACCATAACTCCAAAACCAAACATGCATTATGTCTAAAAATGCCTGTAATATTGTATTCATGTGAGTTTTACTAAAATCAGTTGTTTTTGTAAGGTTTACAAATACAAAATATTAGTTTTACTCATAATGACACAGTATACTGTCACAATCAATCTGACAAAATGGCTAATAATGCCTGGATGAATGTATCTTTGTGAGTTTTACTGGAAAAAAATATTTTGTAAGGTTTGTAAAGACACAATTTAATAGTATAGCTGTCATACTTTATATGAAAGTTATATAAACATAACTCCAAAACCAAACATGCAATCCGTCTAAAAATGCCTGTAATTTTGAATATACGTGAGTTTTATCAGAATCAGGTATTTTTGTAAGGTTTACAAATAAAAAATTTGGTTTTACTCATAATGACAGTATAACTGCCACACTAAATATGACAGTTTTTTAAACATAACTCCTAAAACACAAATGCAAAATGACTAATAATGCCTGGAGAAATGTATCTTTGTGAATTTTAATGGTAAAAAAAAACATTTTGTAAGGTTTGTAAAGACACAAATTAGTTTTTTTTACTCAATATAATGGTATAACTGTCATACTAAATATGAAAGTTATATAAACATAACTCCAAAACCAAACTTGTTTTATGTCTAAAAATTCCTGTAATATTGTATCTATATGAGTTTTACCAGAATCAGGTATTTTGGTAAGGTTTACAATACAAAAAATAGGTTTTACTCATAATGACAATATAACTGTCACACACAACATGACAGTTATTTAAACATAACTCCTAAAACACAAATGCAACATGTCTAATAATGCCTAAAGACATGTATCTTTGTTAGTTTTACTGGGAAAAAAAATCATTTGTAAGGTTTATAAAGACAAAAGTTAGTTTTTTTTTTTACTCAATATGATGGTATAACCGTCATACTAAATATGAAAGTTATATAAACATAACTCCAAAACCAAACTTGCAATCCTTCTAAAAATGTATGTAATATTGAATCTATGTGATTTTTACCAGAATCAGGTATTTTGGTATGGATTACAAATACAAAAATTAGGTTTTACTCACTATGACAGTATACTGTCTCATTCAATCTGACAGTTATGTAATTATAACTCCTAAACCACACATGCAAAATGGCTAAAAATGCCTGGAGAAATGTATCTTTGTGAGTTTTACAGGGAAACATATTTTGTAAGGTTTGTAAAGACACAAGTTAGTTTTTTTTAATCAATATGACACACACTACATGTAAAACATATATAAACATAACTCCAAAACCAAACTTGCAATCCGTCTAAAAATGACTGTAATTTTGTATCTATGTGATTTTTACCAGAATCAGGTATTTTGGTAATGTTGACAAATAAAAAAAAATAGGTTTTACTGATAGTGACATTTATTATTTAAAAATAACTCATAAACCACACATGAAAATGGCTAATAAACCTGAACAAATGTATCTTTGTTAGTTTTACTAGAATAATGATCTTTTGTAAGGTTTTGCAAAGACACAAGTTAGTTTTTTTTACTCAATATGATTGTATAACTGTCAAACTAAATAAAAAAGTGATATAAAAACTCGAAAACCAAATATGCAATCCGTTTAAAAATGCCTGTAATATTGAATATATGTGAGTTTTATCAGAATCAGGTATTTTGGTAAGGTTTACAAAACAAAAATTAGGTTTTTCTCATAATGACAGTATAACTGCCACGCTCAATATGACAGTTATTTAAACATAACTCCTAAAATACACATGCAAAATGACTAATAATGCGTGGAGAAATGTATCTTTGTGTATTTTACTTGAAAAAATATATTTTGTAAGGTTTGTAAAGACACAAGTTAGATTTTTAATTAAAAAAAAGACAGTAAAACTGTCATACTAAATGGAAAAGTTATATAAACATAACTCCAAAACCAAACATGCATTAAGTCTGAAAATGCCTGAAATTATGTATCGATGTGATTTTTACTTGAATTGGTTGTTTTTGTAAGTTTTGCAAATACAAAATTATGGTTTTACTCACTATGACAGTGTACTGTCACATTCGATCTGACAGTTATTTAAACATAACTCCTAAACCAAACATTCAAAATGACTAATAATGCCTTGAGAAATGTATTTCTGTGAATTTTTCTGGAAAAAATATTTTGTAAGGTTTGTAAAAACACAAGTTTTGTTTTTTTTACTCAATATGACAGCAGTGTTCTGTCATAGTGAGTAAAACCTATATGTTGTATATGCAAACCTTACAAAAACAACGGATTCTAGTAAAACTCACATGGATACAATATTACAGGCATTTTTAGATATAATGCATGTTTGGTTTTCGAATTATGTTTATATAACTTTTACATTTAGTATGACAGTTATAATGTCATATTGAGTAAAAAAAAAAAACTTGTGTCTTTACAAACCTTACAAAAAAATGTTTTCCAGTAAAACTCACACAGATACATTTTTCCAGGCATTATTAGCCATTTTGCATGTGTGGTTTAGGAGTTATATTTAAATAACTGTCATATTGCGTGTGGCAGTTATACTGTCATTATGAGTAAAACCTTATTTTTGTATTTGTAAACCTTAACAAAATACATGATTCCAGTAAAACTCACATAGATTCAATATTACAGGCATTTTTAGAGGATTGCATGTTTGGTTTTGAAGTTTTGTTTATATAACTTTCACATTTAGTAAGACAGTTATACCATCATATTGAGTAAAATAAAACTAACTTGTGTCTATACTAACCTTACAAAATATTTGTTTCCAGTAAAACTCACAAAAATACATTTCTCCAGGTATTATTAGCCATTTTTCATCTGTGGTTTAGAATTTATGTTTAAATAACAGTCAGATTGAATGTGACAGTATACTGTTATAGTGAGTAAAACCAAAATTTTGTATTTGCAAACATTAAAAAAAACAATTGATTCTAGTAAAACTTACATGGATACATTGTTACAGGCATTTTTAGACATAATGCATGTTTGGTTTTGGAGTTATGTTTATATACATTTTTCATTTAGTATGACAGTTATACTGTCATATGGAGTAAAAAAACAACTAACTTGTGTCTTTACAAACCTTACAAAAACATTTTTTTTTCCAGTAAAACTCACAAAGATGCATTTCTCAAGTCATTATTAGCCATTTAGCATGTTTGGTTTAGGAGTTATGTTTAAATAACTGTCAAATTGAATAGAGAAGCTATACTGTCATTATGAGTAAAACCTAATTTTTGTATTTGTAAACCTTACCAAATTACCTGATTCTGGTAAAACTTACATAGATGCATTATTTTAGGCATTTTTAAACACAATGCATGTTTGGTTTTGGAATTATGTGACTTTCATATTTAGTATGAAAGTTATACAGTCATATTGAATTAAAAAAACTAACTTGCAACTTTGCAAACCTTACAAAATATATTTTTCCTAGTAAAACTAACAAATACACATGTCTACAGGCTTTATTAGAAATTTTGCATGTTTGGTTTAGGAATTATGTTGAAAAACATTTGTATTGCTTTTTCCACATTATTCAAGGATTTTAAGAACATTACTGTCATATTGAGTAAAAAACTACTTTTTGTAATTGCAAGCATTAAAAAAAGCATTAGTTCGAGTAAAACTCATTTTGCATCATGCATTGTTTTAGGCATTATTAGCATTTGTGCATGTGTGGTTAGGAAGTCATTTTGAATGTGGCAGCTATCCGTCATTATGAGTAAAACCTAATTTGTGTATTTGTAAACCTTACAAAATACCTGATTCTAATAAAACTCACATAGATTCAATATTACAGGCATTTTTAGACGGATTGCATGTTTGGTTTTGCAGTTATGTTTTTATCACTTTAATATTTAGTATGACATTTATACTGTCATATTAAGTAAAAAACAACTAACTTGTGTCTTTACAAACCTTACAAAATATTTTTTTTCCCAGTAAAACTCACAAAGATACATTTCTCCAGGCATTATTAACCAAATTGCATGTGTGGTTTAGGAGTTATGTTTAAATAACTGTCAGATTGAATGTGACAGTTTACTGTCATAATGAGTAAAACCAGTATTTTGTATTTGCAAAACTTACAAAAACAATTGATTCCAGTAAAACTCACATGGATACAATATTACAGGCATTTTTAGACATAATGCATGTTTGGTTTTGGAGTTATATTTATATAACTTTCACATTTAGTATGACAGTATTACTGTCATATTGAGTAAAAAAAACTATTTTTTCAGGCATTATTAACCATTTTGCATGAGTGGTTTAGGAGTTATGTTTACATAACTGTCATACTGAATGTGGCAGTTATACTGTCATTGTGAGTAAAACCTAATTTTTGTATATGTAAACCTTTCCAAAATACCTGATTCTGGTTAAACTCACATAGATACAATATAACAGTAATTTTCAGACATAATGCATGTTTGGTTTTGGAGTTATGTTTATATAACTTTTACATTTAGTATGACAGTTATACTGTCATATTGAGTAAAAAAAACTTGTGTCTTTACAAACCTTACAAAATATTTTTTTCCCCAGTAAAACTCACAAAGATACCTTTCTCCAGGCATTATTAGCCATTTAGCATTTTGGTTTAGGAGTTATGTTTAAATAACTGTCATATTGCGTGTGGCAGTTATACTGTTATTATGAGAAAAATATAATTTTTGTATTTGTAAATCTTACCAAAATACCTGTTTCTAGTAAAACTCACATGGATTCAAAATTACAGGCATTTTTAGACATAAGGCATGTTTGGTTTTGGAGTTATGTTTAAAAAACTGTCATTTGGAATGTGGCAGTTATACTGTCATTATGAGTATAACCAAATTTCTGTATTTGTAAACCTTACCAAAATACTTGTTTCTAGTAAAACTCACATAGATTCAAAATTCAAGCATTTTCAGACATAAGGCATGTTTGGTTTTGGAGTTATGTTTATATAACTTTCATATTTAGCATGACAGTTATACAATCATATTGAGTAAAACAAATAATTTGTGTCTTTACAAACCTTACAAAATATTTGTTTCCAGTAAAACTCACAAAGATACATTTCCCCAGGCATTATTAGCCATTTAGCATGTTTGGTTTAGGAGTTATGTTTAAATAACTGTCATATTGAGTGTGGCAGTGATACTGTCATTATGAGTAAAACCTATTTTTTTATTTGTAAACCTTGCCAAAATACTCGATTCTGGTAAAACTCACATAGATACAATATTGCAGGCTTTTTTAGACGGACTGCATGTTTGGTTTTGAAGTTATGTTTATATAACCTTCAAATTTAGTAAGACAGTTATACCATCATATTGAGTCAAAAAAACTAATTTGTGTCCATACAAACCTTACAAAATTTATATTTTTCCAGTAAAACTCACAAAAAAACATTTCTCCAGGCTTTATTAGCTATTTAGCATTTGTGGTGTAGAATTTATGTTTAAATAACAGTCAGATTGAATGTGACAGTATACTGTCATAGTGAGTAAAACCAACATTTTGTATTAGCATAACTTACAAAAACAACTGATTTTACTAAAACTCACATAGATACAATTTTATAGGCATTTTTAGACATAATGCATGTTTGGTTTTGGAGTTATGTTTATATAACTTTTACATTTAGTATGACAGTTATAATTTCATTTGAAGTAAAAAAAAAAACAACTAACTTGTGTCTTTACAAACCTTACAAAAAAAAATTCCGGGCATTATTAGCCATTTAGCATGTTTGGTTTAGGAGTAATGTTTAAATAACTGTCAGATTGAATGTGTCATTTATACTATCATAGTGAGTAAAACCAATATTTTGTATTTGCAAACCTTACAAAAACAACTGATTCTAGTAAAACTTACATGGATATAATGTTACAAGCATTTTTAGATATAATGCATGTTTGGTTTTGGAGTTATGTTTATATATTTTTTACATTTAGTATGACAGTTATACTGTCAAATTGAGTAAAAAAAACTTGTGCCTTTTAAACCTTACAAAAAAAATTTGTTTCCAGTAAAACTCACAAAGATACCTTTCTCCAGGCATAATTAGCCATTTAGCATGTTTTGTTGAGGAGTTATGTTTAAATAACTGTCATTTTAAATGTGGCAGTTATACTGTTATTATGAGTAAAACCTAATTTTTGTATTTGTAAACCTTACCTAAATACCTGATTCTGGTAAAACTCACATAGATTCAATATTACAGGCATTTGAGACAGATTGCAAGTTTGGTTTTGGAGTTATGTTTATAAACACTAAAAGTAGTTTTTTACTCAATATGACAGTAATGGTGGAAGAGGGGTTAGTGCGTCTGCCACACAATACGAAGGTCCTGAGTTCAATCCCGGCCTCGGGATCTTTCTGTGTGGAGTTTGCATGTTCTCCCCGTGACTGCGTGGGTTCCCTCCGGGTACTCCGGCTTCCTCCCACCTCCAAAGACATGCACCTGGGGATAGGTTGATTGGCAAAACTAAATTGGCCCTAGTGTGTGAATGTGAGTGTGAATGTTGTCTGTCTATCTGTGTTGGCCCTGCGATGAGGTGGCGACTTGTCCAGGGTGTACCCCGCCTTCCGCCCGATTGTAGCTGAGATAGGCTTCAGCGCCCCCCGCGACCCCGAAGGGAATAAGCGGTAGAAAATGGATGGATGGATGGATGACAGTAATGTTCTTAAAATCCTGAGATAATGCGAAAAAAGCAATAAAAATGATTTTCAACATAATTCCTACAACAAACATACAAAATGTCTATTAATGCCTGGAGACATGTAACTTTGTTAGTTTTACAAAAAAAACATATTTTGTAAGGTTTGCAACGATGCAAGATAGTTTTTTTAAATTTAAATATGACAGTATAACTGTCATACCAAATATGAAAGTTATATAAATATAACTCCAAAACTGAACATGCATTATGTCTAAAAATGCCTAAAATATTGTATCTATGTGAGTTTTACCAGAATCAGGTAATTTGGTATGGTTTACAAATACAAAAATTGGGTTTTTCTCATAATGACAGTATAACTGCTGCATTCAATTTGACAGTTATTTAAACATAACTTCCTAAAAACACATGCAAATAGGCTAATAAAGCCTAAAACAATGCATCCTTGTGAATTTTACTCGAAACATATGCTTTTTTAAGGCTTGCAAACACTAAAAATAGTTTTTTACTCAATATGACAGTAATGTTCTTAAAATCCTGAGATAATGCGAAAAAAGCAATAAAAATGTTTTTCAACATAATTCCTACAACAAACATGCAAAATGTCTAATAATGCCTGGAGACATGTAACTTTGTTAGTTTTACAAAAAAAAAAAAAAAAAACATATTTTGTAAGGTTAGCAACGATGCAAGATAGTTTTTTTTATTTAAATATGACAGTATAACTGTCATACCAAATATGAAAGTTATATTAATATAACTTCAAAACTGAACATGCATTATGTCTAAAAATGCCTAAAATATTGTATCTATGTGAGTTTAACCAGAATCAGGTAATTTGGTAAGGTTTACAAATACAAAAATTGAGTTATTCTCATAATGACAGTATAACTGCTACATTCAATTTGACAGTTATTTAAACATAACTTCCTAAAAACACATGCAAATAGGCTAATAAAGTCTAAAACAATGCATCCTTGTGAATTTTACTCGAAACATATGGCTTGCAAACACAAAAAGTAGTTTTTTTCTCCTTATGACAGTAATGTTCTTAAAATCCTGAGATAATGCAAAATAAGTATTACAAATGTTTTTCAACATAATACCTACACCAAACATGCAACATGTCTAATAATGCCTGGAGAATGTATCTTTGTTAGTTTCACTAGAAAACGTATCTTTTGTAAGTTTTGCAATGACCCAAATTATTTTTTTTTAATTCAATATGACAGTAAAACTGTTATACCAAATATGAATATTATATAAACATAACTCCAAAACTGAACATGCATTATGTCGAAAAATGCCTGTAATATTGTATCTATGTGAGTTTTACCAGAATCAAGTAATTTGGTATGGTTTACAAATACAAAATTTGGGTTTTTCTCATATTGACAGTATAACTGCTACTTTCAATTTGACAGTTATTTAAACATAACTTCCTAAAAACACATGTAAATAGTCTAATAACGCCTAAAACAATGCATCCTTGTAAATTTTACTCGAAACATATGCTTTTTTTAAGGCTTGCAAACACTAAAAAACGTTATTATGGTCTTACCTTTACTTATAAATTAAGTCCATGCGCCGCAACTAAAGCCCTCACTTAAACTTTCCACATGTAAGATTGAATCTATTTTAAAAAGTGTAACCGAAGGTTTATAAATGTCGCCTATACTGTATGAAACTACAAAATAACAAACACGGAGGCTCCAGTTTACACGAGGACCACTTTATTTACCTTCTTTCAAAAACCTCCGCAACGTGTCATCACTTCCGCTCTTAGCGCCTTCAAAATAAGAGCTCAAGGCATATACTGTATAACAACGCATAACAGGAACTTAACATCACAAAGAGGAAAGCCCATTAAAATAGGTTACAAAAGTTATTTAATAAGAAGCCAAAAAGTGCAAAAACAACAATGTTCGTGTTGGAGGAGTTGTGAATTAGATACACCTGCAGTCTGCAGGTGTACCTAATGTTGTGGCCCTGCAGTCATTCACAACTCCTCCAACACGAGCATTATTGTTTTTGCACTTTTTGGCTTCTTATTAAATAACTTTTTTAAATAGATTCAATCTTGCACGTGGAAAGTTTAAGTGTGGGCTTTAGTTGATATAACAATTCTACGGCGGGGGTGCAGGAGGCGAGATTACTGGAGCCTCAGCCAGTGCGTCTTTTGCAGCCGTTTTATGATCGCTCAGCACAAGAAATACGTTACACACATACAGTTGTTGACAAAATACACTGTACATTATATACCTCAGCTAAGTAAACTATGGAATTGTATAATATAATTCATATAGCAATACAGTCTCACTGCACAGCAGGCCAGCAGTTAGCCGAGTCCGGAATCCATGTTGAGGCACTGAGTGACGTGCCTCAACTGGCTGCTGTTCACCGCGTACCGTCTCTTCTCAGTATTTGAACGGCAAATGTGAAAATTCAGCGATTTTGAATAAAAATAATCTAAAACTGGTGAAGTAAATGGAAAATAACTTTATAGTATAATCACTGGATACATATAACAATTTAATTTTTTTTTTTTCTTTTTACATTTTTTTTCTTTCCATGATGGCAGGTGAGGCGGGGCCTCACCTGCCTCTAGTGACTGCACGTCACTGGGTTTTGGAATTATGTTTATATAACTTTCATATTTAGTATGACAGTTATACCATCATATTGAATTTTTAAAAAATGGTATCTTTTCAAACCTTACAAAATATATTTTTCAAGTAAAAATCACAAAGATACATTTATCCACGCATTATTAGTCATTTTGCATGTGTATTTTAGGAGTTATGTTCAAATAACTAACATATTGAGCGTGGCAGTTATACTGTCATTATGAGTAAACCTAATTTTTCTATTGTAAATCTTAGCAAAATACCTGATTTGGATAAAACTCACATATATTCAATATTATAGGCATTTTTAAACAGATTGCATTTTTGGTTTTCGAGTTTGGTTTTGGAGTTATGTTTATATAACGTATACATTTAGTATGACAGTTATACTGTCATATTGAGTAAAAAGAAATAACTTGTTACCTTACAAATTTTTTTTTTTTTCCAGTAAAACTCACAAAGATACATTTTCCAGGCATTATTAGCCATTATGCATGTGTGGTTTAGGAGTTATATTTAAATAACTGTCATATTGAGTGTGGCAGTTATACTGTCATTATGAGTAAAACCTAATTTTTGTATTTGTAAACCTTAACAACATACCTGATTCTAGTAAAACTCACATATATTCATTATTACAGGCATTTTAGACGGATTGCATGTTTGGTTTTGAAGTTGTGTTTATATAACTTTCAAATTTAGTAAGAGAGTTTTACCATCATATTGAGTAAAAAAAACTAACTTGTGTCCTTGAAAACCTTACAAAAGATCATTACTCTAGTAAAACTAACAAAGACACATTTCTCCAGGTTTATTAGCCATTTTGCATGTGTCGTTTATGAGTTTTGTTTAAATAACTGTCAGATTGAATGTGACAGTATGCAATATTACAGGCATTTTAAGACTTAATGCATGTTTGGTTTTGGAGTTATGTTTATATAACTTTCGAATTTAGTTTGACAGTTATACTGTCATATTGAGTAAAAAAAAAAGTAACTTGTGTCTTTACAAACCTTACAAAATACTTTTTTTCCCAGTAAAACTCAGACAGATACATTTCTCCAGGCATTATTAGCCATTTTGCATGTGTGGTTTAGAAGTTATGTTTAAATAACTGTTATATCAAATAATGCAGTTATACTGTCATTATGAGTAAAACCCAGGTTTTGTATTTGTAAACCTGACCAAAATACCTTATTCTGGTAAAACTCACATATATTCAATATTACAGGCAGTTTAAGACAGATTGCAAGTCTGGTTTAGGAGTTTGGTTTTGGAATTATGTTTATATAACTTTCATATTCAGTATGACAGTTATAGCATCATATTGAGTAAAAAAAAATAACTTTTGTCTTTACAAACTTACAAAATATTTTTTTCTCGTAAAACTTACAAAGATACATTTTCCAGGCATTATTAGCCATTTTGCATGTGTGGTTTAAGAGTTATGTTAAAATAACTGTCATATCAAATGTTGCAGATATTCTGTCATTATGAGTAAAACCAAAGTTTTGTATTTGTAAACCTTACCAAAATATCTGATTCTGGTTAAACTCACATAGATTCAATATTACAGGCATTTTTAGACGGATTACAAGTTTGGTTTTGGAGTTATGTTTATTTAACTTTCATATTTAGTATGACAGTTATGCTGTCACATTGAGTAAAAAAAAAATGAGCTTGTGTTTTTAAAAACCTTACAAAATATTTTTTTTCCAGTAAAACTCACAAAGATACATTTCTCCAGGCATTATTAACCATTTTGCATGTGTGGTTTAGGAGTTATGTTTACATATATTGAATGTGGCGGTTATACTGTCATTATGAGTAAAACCTAATTTTTTGTTTTTGTAAACCTTACCAAAATACCTGATTATAGTAAAACGAACATATATTTATTGGTTTTGGAGTTATGTTTATATAATTTTCACTTTTAGTATAACAGTTATATCATCATATTGAGTAAAAAAAACTAACTTGTGTCTTTATAAACCTTACAAATTCGTTTTTCCAGTAAAACTCACAAAGTTACGTTCATCCAGGCATTATTAACCATTTTGCATGTGTGGTATAGGAGTTATGTTTACATATTTGTCATATTAAACGTGGCAGTTATACTATCATTATGAGTAAAACCAAATTTGTGTATATGTAAACTTTACCAAGATACCTGATTCTGGCAAAACTCACATAGATACAATACTACAGGCATTTTTAGACATAATGCATGTTTGGTTTTTGGGTTATTTTTATATACATTTCTACAGGCATTATTAGCCAATTAGCATGTTTGGTTTAGGAGTTATGTTTAAATAACTGTTATTTTGAATATGGCAGTTATACTGTCATTATGAGTAAAACCCAATTTTTGTATTTGTAAACCTTACCAAAATACCTAATTCTGGTAAAACTCACATAGATTCAATATTACAGGCATTTTTAGACGTATTGCAAGTTTAGTTTTGGAGATATATATTTATTTAACTTTCATATTTAGTATGACAGTTATACTGTCATATTAAGTAAAAAAACTAACTTGTGTCTTAAAAAACCTTACAAAATATTTTTTTTTCCCCAGGAAAACTCAAAAAAGATACATTTCTCCAGACATTATTAGCCATTTTGCATTTGTGGTTTAGGAGTAACAGTATGTTTAAATAACTGTCAGATTGAATGTGACAGTATACTGTCATAGTGAGTAAAACCTAGATTTTGTATTTGTAAACCTTACCAAAATACCTGATTCTGGTAAAAATCACATAGATACAATATTACAGGCATTTTTAGACATAATCAAGGGACGGCGTGGCGCAGTGGAAGAGTGGCCGTGCGCAACCCAAGGGTCCCTGGTTCAATCCCCACCTAGTACCAGCCTTGTCATGTCCGTTGTGTCCTGAGCAAGACACTTCACCCTTGCTCCTGATGGGTGCTGGTTAGCGCCTTACATGGCAGCTCCCTCCATCAGTGTGTGAATGTATGTGTGAATGGGTAAATGTGGAAGTAGTGTCAAAGCGCTTTGAGTACCTTGAAGGTAGAAAAGCGCTACACAAGTACAACCCATTTATCATTATCATTATAATGCATGTTTGGTTTTGGAGTTATGTTTATATAACTTTCATATTTAGTATGAAAGTTTTACCATCATATTGAGTAAAAAAAAGTAATTTGTATCTTACAAAATATTGTTTTCCAGTAAAATTCACAAATATACCTTTCTCTAGGCATTATTATTGTCATTTTGCATTTGTGTTTTAGGAGTTATGTTTAATTACCTGTCATATTGAGTGTGGCAGTTATACTGTCACTATGAGTAAAACATAATTTTTGTATTTGTAAACCTTACCAAAATACCTGATTCTGATAAAACTCACATATATTCAATATTACAGGCATTTTTAGACGGATTGCATATTTGTTTTTGGTGTTGTGTTTATATAACTTCCATATATAGTATGACAGCTTTACTGTTAAATTGTGTAAAAAAACTAACTTGTGTCTTTACAAACCTTACAAAATATGTTTTCCAGTAAAACTCACAAAGATACATTCCTCAAGGCATTATTAGCCATTTTGTCAGATTGATTGTGACAGTATACTGTCATTATGAGTAAAACTAATATTTTGTATTTGTAAACCATACAAAAACAACTGATTCTACTAAAACTTACATGTATCCAAAATTATAGGCATTTTTAGACATAATGCATGTTTGGTTTTGGAGTTAACCGCGGTTTTGGAGTTAACCGCCCCCCGCTTAATCCCTTTGGGGTCGCGGGGGGCGCTGGAGCCAAAATATTCTGGTATTTAAGACAGATTGCAAGTTTGCTTTAGGAGTTTGGTTTTGGAATTATGTTTATATAACGTTCATATTTGATATGACAGTTATACTGTCATATTGAGTAAAAAAAACTAACTTTTGTCTTTATAAACTTTACAAAATATTTTTTTCTAGTAAAACTCACAAAGATACATTTCTTCAGGCATTATTAGCCATTTAGCATGTTTGGTTTAGGAGTTATGTTTAAATAACTGTTATTTTGAATATGGCAGTTATATTGTCATTATGAGGAAAACCCAATTTTTGTATTTAAAAACCTTATCAAAATACCTGATTCTGGTAAAACTCACATAGATTCAATATTGCAGGCATTTTTAGACGGATTGCAAGTTTGGTTTTGGAGTTATGTTTATTTAACTTTCATATTTAGTAGACAGTTATACTGTCATATTAAGTAAAAAAAAACTAACTTAGGTCTCTACAAACCTTACAAAATATTTTTTTTCTTCCAGTAAAACGCACAAAGATTCATTTCTCCAGGCATTATTAGCCATTTAGCATATTTTGTTTAGGAGTTATGTTTGAATAACTGTTATTTTGAATATGGCAGTTGTACTGTCATTTTGAGTAAAACCCATTTTTTGTATTTGTTAACCTTACCAAAATACCTGATTCTAGTAAAACTCACATGGATTCAAAATTGCAGGCATTTTTAGACATAAGGCATGTTTGGTTTTGGAGTTATGTTTATATAACGTTCATATTTAGTATGACAGTTATATAATGATATTGACTAAAAAAAACTAATTTGTGTCCTTGCAAACCTTACAAAATATTTGTTTCCTGTAAAACTCACAAAGATACATTTCTCCAGGCATTATCAACCAATTTGCATGCGTTGGTTTAGGAGTTATGTTTAAATAACAGTCTGATTAAATGTAACAGTATACTGTCATAGTGAGTAAAACCAATATATTTTGTATTTGCAAACCTTACAAAAACAACTGATTCTAGTAAAACTTGTATGGATACAATATTACAGGCATTATTAACATAATGCATGTTTGGTTTTGGAGTTATAATTATATAACTTTTACATTTAGTATGACAGTTATACTGTCATATTGAGTAAAAAAAAATTAACTTGTGTCTTTACAAACCTTACAATTTTTTTTTTCCAGTAAAACTCACAAAGATACATTTTTCCAGGCATTATTAGCCATTTTGCATGTGAGGATTAGGAGTTATATTTAAATAACTGTCATATTGCGTGTGGCAGTTATACTGTCATTATGAGTAAAACTTAATTTTTGTATTTGTAAACCTTAACAACATACCTGATTCTAGTAAAACTCACATATATTCATTATTACAGGCATTTTTAGACGGATTGCATGTTTGGTTTTGAAGTTGTGTTTATATAACTTTCAAATTTAGTAAGAGAGTTTTACCATCATATTGAGTAAAAAAAACTAACTTGTGTCCTTGAAAACCTTACAAAAGATCATTACTCTAGTAAAACTAACAAAGACACATTTCTCCAGGTTTATTAGCCATTTTGCATGTGTCGTTTATGAGTTATGTTTAAATAACTGTCAGATTGAATGTGACAGTATTCAATATTACAGGCATTTTAAGACTTAATGCATGTTTGGTTTTGGAGTTATGTTTATATAACTTTCGAATTTAGTTTGACAGTTATACTGTCATATTGAGTAAAAAAAAAGTAACTTGTGTCTTTACAAACCTTACAAAATACTTTTTTTCCCAGTAAAACTCAGACAGATACATTTCTCCAGGCATTATTAGCCATTTTGCATGTGTGGTTTAGAAGTTATGTTTAAATAACTGTTATATCAAATAATGCAGTTATACTGTCATTATGAGTAAAACCCAGGTTTTGTATTTGTAAACCTGACCAAAATACCTTATTCTGGTAAAACTCACATATATTCAATATTACAGGCAGTTTAAGACAGATTGCAAGTCTGGTTTAGGAGTTTGGTTTTGGAATTATGTTTATATAACTTTCATATTCAGTATGACAGTTATAGCATCATATTGAGTAAAAAAAAATAACTTTTGTCTTTACAAACTTACAAAATATTTTTTTCTCGTAAAACTTACAAAGATACATTTTCCAGGCATTATTAGCCATTTTGCATGTGTGGTTTAAGAGTTATGTTAAAATAACTGTCATATCAAATGTTGCAGATATTCTGTCATTATGAGTAAAACCAAAGTTTTGTATTTGTAAACCTTACCAAAATATCTGATTCTGGTTAAACTCACATAGATTCAATATTACAGGCATTTTTAGACGGATTACAAGTTTGGTTTTGGAGTTATGTTTATTTAACTTTCATATTTAGTATGACAGTTATGCTGTCACATTGAGTAAAAAAAAAAACGAGCTTGTGTTTTTAAAAAACTTACAAAATATTTTTTTTCCAGTAAAACTCACAAAGATACATTTCTCCAGGCATTATTAACCATTTTGCATGTGTGGTTTAGGAGTTATGTTTACATATATTGAATGTGGCGGTTATACTGTCATTATGAGTAAAACCTAATTTTTTGTTTTTGTAAACCTTACCAAAATACCTGATTATAGTAAAACAAACATATATTTATTGGTTTTGGAGTTATGTTTATATAATTTTCACTTTTAGTATAACAGTTATATCATCATATTGAGTAAAAAAAACTAACTTGTGTCTTTATAAACCTTACAAATTCGTTTTTCCAGTAAAACTCACAAAGTTACGTTCATCCAGGCATTATTAACCATTTTGCATGTGTGGTATAGGAGTTATGTTTACATATTTGTCATATTAAACGTGGCAGTTATACTATCATTATGAGTAAAACCAAATTTGTGTATATGTAAACTTTACCAAGATACCTGATTCTGGCAAAACTCACATAGATACAATACTACAGGCATTTTTAGACATAATGCATGTTTGGTTTTTGGGTTATTTTTATATACATTTCTACAGGCATTATTAGCCAATTAGCATGTTTGGTTTAGGAGTTATGTTTAAATAACTGTTATTTTGAATATGGCAGTTATACTGTCATTATGAGTAAAACCCAATTTTTGTATTTGTAAACCTTACCAAAATACCTAATTCTGGTAAAACTCACATAGATTCAATATTACAGGCATTTTTAGACGTATTGCAAGTTTAGTTTTGGAGATATATATTTATTTAACTTTCATATTTAGTATGACAGTTATACTGTCATATTAAGTAAAAAAACTAACTTGTGTCTTCAAAAACCTTACAAAATATTTTTTTTTTCCCAGGAAAACTCAAAAAAGATACATTTCTCCAGGCATTATTAGCCATTTTGCATTTGTGGTTTAGGAGTAACAGTATGTTTAAATAACTGTCAGATTGAATGTGACAGTATACTGTCATAGTGAGTAAAACCTAGATTTTGTATTTGTAAACCTTACCAAAATACCTGATTCTGGTAAAAATCACATAGATACAATATTACAGGCATTTTTAGACATAATCAAGGGACGGCGTGGCGCAGTGGAAGAGTGGCCGTGCGCAACCCAAGGGTCCCTGGTTCAATCCCCACCTAGTACCAGCCTTGTCATGTCCGTTGTGTCCTGAGCAAGACACTTCACCCTTGCTCCTGATGGGTGCTGGTTAGCGCCTTACATGGCAGCTCCCTCCATCAGTGTGTGAATGTATGTGTGAATGGGTAAATGTGGAAGTAGTGTCAAAGCGCTTTGAGTACCTTGAAGGTAGAAAAGCGCTACACAAGTACAACCCATTTATCATTATCATTATAATGCATGTTTGGTTTTGGAGTTATGTTTATATAACTTTCATATTTAGTATGAAAGTTTTACCATCATATTGAGTAAAAAAAAGTAATTTGTATCTTACAAAATATTGTTTTCCAGTAAAATTCACAAATATACCTTTCTCTAGGCATTATTATTGTCATTTTGCATTTGTGTTTTAGGAGTTATGTTTAATTACCTGTCATATTGAGTGTGGCAGTTATACTGTCACTATGAGTAAAACATAATTTTTGTATTTGTAAACCTTACTAAAATACCTGATTCTGATAAAACTCACATATATTCAATATTACAGGCATTTTTAGACGGATTGCATATTTGTTTTTGGTGTTGTGTTTATATAACTTCCATATATAGTATGACAGCTTTACTGTTAAATTGTGTAAAAAAAACTAACTTGTGTCTTTACAAACCTTACAAAATATGTTTTCCAGTAAAACTCACAAAGATACATTCCTCAAGGCATTATTAGCCATTTTGTCAGATTGATTGTGACAGTATACTGTCATTATGAGTAAAACTAATATTTTGTATTTGTAAACCATACAAAAACAACTGATTCTACTAAAACTTACATGGATCCAAAATTATAGGCATTTTTAGACATAATGCATGTTTGGTTTTGGAGTTATGTTTAAATAAGTGTCTATTGAATGTGGCAGTTATACTGTCTTTAGGAGTAAAACCTATTTTTTGTATTTGTCAACCTTACCAAAATACCTGATTCTGGTAAAACTCACATAGATACAATATTACAGGCATTTTTAGACATATTGCATTTTGGTTTTGGAGTTATGTTTATATAACTTTCATATTTAGTATGACAGTTATACCATCATATTAAATACAAAAAACTAACTTGTGTCTTTATAAACCATACACATTTTTTTTTTTCCAGTAAAACTCACAAGATACATTTCTCCAGGCATTATTAGCCATTTATCATGTTTGGTGTAGGAGCTATGTTTAAATAACTGTCATATCAAATGTTGCAGTATACTGTCATTATGAGCAAAATTCAAGTTTTGTATTTGTAAACCTTACCAAAATACCTGATTCTGGTAAAACTCACATAGATTCAATATTACAGGCAGTTTAAGACAGATTGCAAGGCATATTTGGTTTTGGAGTTATGTTTATATAACTTTCATATTTAGTATGACAGTTATACAATCATTTTGAGTAAAAAAAATAATTGGTGTCCTTACAAACCTTACAAGATATTTGTTTCCAGTAAAACTCACAAAGATACATTTCCTTAGGCATCATTAGCCAGTTAGCATGTTTGGTTTAGGAGTTATGTTTAAATAACTTTCATATTTAGTATGACAGTTATACTGTCATATTAAGTAAAAATAAAAACTAACTTCACGGTGGCAGAGGGGTTAGTGCATCTGCCTCAGAATACGAAGGTCCTGAGTAGTCTTGGGTTCAATCCCGGGCTCGGGATCTTTCTGTGTGGAGTTTGCATGTCCTCCCCGTGACTGCGTGGGTTCCCTCCGGGTACTCCGGCTTCCTCCCACTTCCAAAGACATGCACCTGGGGATAGGTTGATTGGCAACACTAAATTGGCCCTAGTGTGTGGATGTGAGTGTGAATGTTGTCTGTCTATCTGTGTTGGCCCTGCGATGAGGTGGCGACTTGTCCAGGGTGTATCCCGCCTTCCGCCCGATTGTAGCTGAGATAGGCTCCAGCGCCCCCCGCGACCCCAAAGGGAATAACCGGTAGAAAATGGATGGATGGATGGAAAAACTAACTTGTGTCTTTAAAAACCTTACAAAATATTTGTTTCCAGTAAAACTCACAAACATACATTTCCCCAGGCATTATTAGCCATTTAGCATGTTTGGTTTAGGAGTTATGTTTATATAACTTTCATATTTGGTAAAACAGTTATACTGTCATATTGAATAAAAACTAACAAAGATACATGTCTCCAGGCATTATTAGACATTTTGCATGTTTGGTGTAGGAATTATGTTGAAAAACATTTTTATTGTTTTTTTTCGAATTATCTCAGGATTTTAAGAACATTACTGTCATATTGAGTAAAAAACTACTTTTTGTGTTTGCAAGTCTTAAAATAGCAAATGTTTCTAGTAAAACTCACAAGGATGAATTGTTTTAGGCTTTATTAGCCTTTTTTCATGTGTGGTTAGGAAGTTATGTATAAATAACTGTCAAATTGAATGTAGCAGTTATACTGTCACAATGAGAAAAACCCAATTGTTGTATTTGTATACCTTACCAAATTACCTGATTCTGGTAAAACTCACATAGATACAATATTAAAGGCATTTTTAGATATAATGCATCTTTACTTTTGGAGTTATGTTTTTATAACTTTTACATTTAGTATGACAGTTATACTGTCATATTTAATTAAAAAAAAGTAACTTGCGTCATGGCAAAACTTAAAAAAGATCATTTTTATAGTGAAACTAACAAGGATACATGTCTCCAGGCATTATTAGACATTTTGAATATTTGGTGGAGGAATTATGTTGAAAGACATTTTTATTGCTTTTTTCGCATTTTCTCAGGTTTTTAAGAACATTACTGTCATATTGAGTAAAAAACTATTTTAGTGTTTGCAAGCCTTAAAAAAGCGAATGTTTAAAGTAAAACTCACAAGGATGCATTATTTTAGGCATTATTAGCCTTTTTGCATTTGTGGTTAGGAAGTTATGTTTAAATAACTGTCAAATTGAATGTAGCAGTTATCTGTCATTATGAGTAAACCCTAATTTATGTAATTGTAAACCTTACCAAATTACCTGATTCTTGTAAAACTCACATAGATACAATATTTTAGGAATTTTAAAACATAATGCATGTTCAGTTTTGGAGTTATGTTTATATAACTTTCATATTTGGTATGCCAGTTATACTGTCATTCCAAATTACCCAATTCTGGTAAAACTCACATATATGTAATATTACAGGCATTTTTAGACACAATGCATGTTCAGTTTTGGACATCCATCCATCCATCCATCCATCTTCTTCCGCTTAACCGAGGTCGGGTCGCGGGGGCAGCAGCTTAAGCAGGGAAGCCCAGACTTCCCTCTCCCCAGCCACTTCGTCCAGCTCCTCCCGGGGGATCCCGAGGCGTTCCCAGGCCAGCCGGGAGAGATAGTCTTCCCAGCGTGTCCTGGGTCTTCCCCGTGGCCTCCTACCGGTCGGACGTGCCCGAAACACCTTCCTAGGGAGGCGTTCGGGTGGCATCCTGACCAGATGCCCGAACCACCTCATCTGGCTCCTCTCGATGTGGAGGAGCAGCGGCTTTACTTTGAGCTCCCCCCGAATGACAGAGCTTCTCACCCTATCTCTAAGGGAGAGCCCCGCCACTCGGCGGAGGAAACTCATTTCGGCCGCTTGTACCCGTGATCTTGTCCTTTCGGTCATGACCCAAAGCTCATGACCATGGGTGAGGATGGGAACGTAGATCGACCGGTAAATCGAGAGCTTTGCCTTCCGGCTCAGCTCCTTCTTCACCACAACGGATCGATACAGCGTCCGCATTACTGAAGACGCCGCACCGATCCGCCTGTCGATCTCACGATCCACTCTTCCCCCACTCGTGAACAAGACTCCGAGGTACTTGAACTCCTCCACTTGGGGCAAGATCTCCTCCCCAACCCGGAGATGGCACTCCACCCTTTTCCGGGAGAGAACCATGGACTCAGACTTGGAGGTGCTGATTCCCATCCCAGTCGCTTCACACTCGGCTGCGAACCGATCCAGTGAGAGCTGAAGATCTTGGCCGGAGGAAGCCATCAGGACCACATCATCTGCAAATAGCAGTGACCTAATTCTGCAGCCACCAAACCAGATCCCCTCAACGCCTTGACTGTACCTAGAAATTCTGTTCATAAAGGTTATGAACAGAATCGGTGACAAAGGGCAGCCTTGACGGAGTCCAACCCTCACTGGAAACGTGTCCGACTTACTGCCGGCAATGCGGACCAAGCTCTGACACTGATTATACAGGGAGCGAACTGCCACAATAAGACAGTCCGTTACCCCATACTCTCTGAGCACTCCCCACAGGACTTCCCGGGGTACACGGTCGAATGCCTTCTCCAAGTCCACAAGGCACATGTAGACTGGTTAGGCAAACTCCCATGCACCCTCAAGGACCCTGCCGAGAGTATAGAGCTGGTCCACAGTTCCACGACCAGGACGAAAACCACACTGTTCCTCCTGAATCCGAGGTTCGACTATCCGGCGTAGCCTCCTCTCCAGTACACCTGAATAGACCTTACCGGGAAGGCTGAGGAGTGTGATCCCACGATAGTTGGAACACACCCTCCAGTTCCCCTTCTTAAAGAGAGGAACCACCACCCCGGTCTGCCAATCCAGAGGTACCGCCCCCGATGTCCACGCGATGTTGCAGAGTCTTGTCAACCAAGACAGCCCCACAACATCCGGAGCCCTAAGGAACTCCGGGCGGATCTCATCCAACCCCGGGGCCTTGCCACCGAGGAGCTTTTTAACTACCTCGGCAACCTCAGCCCCAGAAATAGGAGAGCCCACCACAGATTCCCCAGGCCCTGCTTCCTTATAGGAAGACGTGCTGGTAGGATTGAGGAGGTCTTCGAAGTATTCCCTCCACCGATCCACAACATCCGCAGTCGAGGTCAGCAGAGCACCATCCCCACTATACACGGTGTTGGCACTGCACTGCTTCCCCTTCCTGAGGCGGCGGATGGTGGTCCAGAATTGCTTCGAAGCCGTCCGGAAGTCTTTTTCCATGGCCTCCCCGAACTCCTCCCATGTCCGAGTTTTTGCCTCCGCGACCGCTGAAGCCGCACACCGCTTGGCCTGTCGGTACCTGTCTGCTGCCTCAGGAGTCCCATGAGCCAAAAGAACCCGATAGGACTCCTTCTTCAGCCTGACGGCATCCCTCACCGCCGGCGTCCACCAACGGGTTCTAGGATTACCGCCACGACAGGCACCAACTACCTTGCGGCCACAGCTCCAATCGGCCGCCTCGACAATAGAGGTACGGAACATTGTCCACTCGGACTCAATGTCAGTTTTGGAGTTATGTTTATATAACTTTCATATTTGGTATGACCGTTTTATTGTCATATTTAATTAAAAAAAACTAACTTGCATCGTTGCAAACCTTACAAAATAGGATTTTTCTAGTAAAACTAACAAAGATACATGTCTCCAGGCAATATTAGACCTTTTGCATGTTTAGTGTAGGAAATATGTTGAAAAACATTTGTTTTTGTTTTTTTCGAATTATCTCAGGATTTTAAGAACATTACTGTCATATTGAGTAAAAAACTACTTTTTCTGTTTGCAAGCCTTAAAATAGAATATGTTTCTAGTAAAACTCACAAGGATGCATTGTTTTAGGCTTTATTAGCCTTTTTGCATGTGTGGTTAGGAAGTTATGTATAAATATCTGTCAAATTAAATGTAGCAGTTATACTGTCATTATGAGAAAAACCCAATTTTTGTATTTGTAAACCTTACCAAATTACCTGATTCTGGTAAAACTCACATATATACAATATTTTAGGCATTTTTAGACATAATGCATGTTCAGTTTTGGAGTTATATTTATATAACTTTCATATTTGGTATGACAGTTATACAGTCATATTTAAATAAATAAAAAATCTTGCATTGTTGCAAATCTTACAAATGATGTTTTTTTTGTAAAACTAACAAAGTTACATGTCTCCAGGCATTATTAGACATTTTGCATGTTTGTTGTAGGAATTATGTTGAAAAACATTTTTATTGCTTTTTTCGCATTATCTCAGGATTTTAAGAACATTACTGTCATATTGAGTAAAAAAACTACTTTTAGTGTTTGCAAGCCTTAAAAAAGCATATGTTTCGAGTAAAATTCACAAGGATGCATTGTTTTAGGCTTTATTAGCCTATTTGCATGTGTTTTAAAGAAGTTGTGTTTAAATAACTGTCAAATTGAAAGTAGCAGTTATACTGTCAATATGAGAAAACCCCAATTTTTGTATTTGTAAACCTTACCAAATGACTTTTTTCTGGTTAAACTCTCATAGATACAATATAACAGGCATTTTTCGACATAATGCATGTTCAGTTTTGGAGTTATGTTTATATAATTTTCATTTTTGGTAGAACAGTTATACTGTCATATTGTATTAAAAAAAACTAACTTGCGTCATTGCAAAACGTACAAAAGATAAGTTTTCTAGTGAAACTAACAAAGATACATGTCTCCAGGCATTATTAGACATGTTGCATGTTTGGTGTAGGAAATATGTTGAAAAACATTTTTATTCCTTATTTCGCATTATTTCAGGATTTTAAGAACATTACTGTCATAATCAGTAAAAAAATACTTTTTGTGTTTGCAAGCCTTAAAATAGCATATGTTTTGACTAAAACTCACAAAGATGCATTTTTTTAAGGCTTTATTAGCCTATTTGCATGTGTTTTTAGGAAGTTATGTTTAAATAACTGTCAAATTCAATGTAGCAGCTATACTGTCATTTTGACTAAACCCTAATTTATGTTATTGTAAACCTTACCAAATTACTTGATTCTTGTAAAACTCACATATATACAATATTTTAGGCATTTTTTAGACATAATGCATGTTCAGTTTTGGAGTTTTCTTTATATAACTTATATTTTGTATGACAGTTATACTGTCATATTGAATTAAAAAAACTAACTTGCCTCTTTGCAAAACTTACAAAAGACTAACAAAGATACATGTCTTCAGGCATTATTAGACATGTTGCATGTTTGGTGTAGGAATTATGTTGAAAAACATTTTTATTGCTTATTTTGCATTATCTCAGGATTTTAAGAACATTACTGTCATAAGGAGAAAAAAACTACTTTTGTGTTTGCAAGCCATATGTTTTGAGTAAAATTCACAAGGATGCATTGTTTTAGGCTTTATTAGCCTATTTGCATGTGTTTTTTGGAAGTTATGTTTAAATAACTGTCAAATGGAATTTAGCAGATATACTGTCATTATGAGAATAACTAAATTTTTGTATTTTTAAACCCTACCAAATTACCTGATTCTGGTTAAACTTACATAGATACAATATTTTAGGCATTTTTAGACATAATGCAAGTTCAGTTTTGGAGTTATATTTATATAAATTTCATATTTGGTATGAAAGTTATACTGTCATATTTAAGTAAAAAAAACTATCTTGCATCGTTGCAAACTTTACAAAATATGTTTTGTTTTGTAAAACTAACAAATTTACATGTCTTCAGGCATTATTAGACATTTTGCACGTTTGTTGTAGGAATTATGTTGAAAAACATTTTTATTGCTTTTTTTGCATTATCTCAGGATTTTAAGAACATTACTGTCATAGTGAGTAAAAAACTACTTTTAGTGTTTGCAAGCCTTAAAAAAGCATATGTTCCGAGTAAAATTCACAAGGATGCATTGTTTTAGGCTTTATTAGCCTATTTGCATGTGTTTTTAGGAAGTTATGTTTAAATAACTGTCAATTTGAATGAAGCAGTTATACTGTCATTATGAGAAAAACCCAAATTTTGTATTTGTAAACCTTACCAAATTACCTGATTCTGGTAAAACTCACATATATACAATATTTTAGGAATTTTTAGACATAATGCATGTTCAGTTTTGGAGTTATATTTATATAACTTTCATATTTGGTATGACAGTTATACTGTCATATTGAATAAAAAAAAAACTAACTTGCGTCATTGCAAAACTTTCAAAAGATAAGTTTTCTAGTGAAACTAACAAAGATACATGTCTTTAGGCATTATTAGACATGTTGCATGTTTGGTGTAGGAATTATGTTGAAAAACATTTTTATTGCTTATTTCGCATTATCTCAGGATTTTAAGAACATTACCTTCATAATCAGTAAAAACCTACTTTTTATGCTTGCAAGCCTTAAAATAGCATATGTTTCGACTAAAACTCACAAAGATGCATTGTTTTAGGCTTTATTACCCTATTTGCATGTGTTTTTAGGAAGTTATGTTTAAATAACTGTCAATTTCAATGTAGCAGTTATCTGTCATTATGACTAAACCCTATTTTTTGTAATTGTAAACCTTACCAAATTACCGGATTCTTGTAAAACTCACATAGATACAATATTTTAGGCATTTTTAGACATAATGCACCTTCAGTTTTGGAGTTCTCTTTATATAACTTTCATATTTAGTATGACAGTTATACTGTCATATTTAAATTTAAAAAACTATCTTGCATCGTTGCAAACCTTACAAAATATGTTTTTTTTTGTAAAACTAACAAAGTTACATGTCTCCAGGCATTATTAGACATTTTGCATGTTTGTTGTAGGAATTATGTTGAAAAACATTTGTATTGCTTTTTTCGCATTATCTCAGGATTTTAAGAACATTACTGTCATATTGAGTAAAAAAGCTACTTTTAGTGTTTGCAAGCCTTAAAAAAGCATGTTTTGAGTAAAATTCAAAAGGATGCATTGTTTTAGGCTTTATTAGCCTATTTGCATGTGTTTTTAGGAAGTTATGTTTAAATAACTGTCAAATTGAAAGTAGCAGTTATACTGTCAATATGAGAAAAACCCAATTTTTGTATTTGTAGACCTTACCAACTTACCTGATTTTGGTAAAACTCACATAAATACAATATTACAGGCATTTTTCGACATAATGTATGTTCAGTTATGGAGTTAGGTTTATATAACTTTCATATTTGGTATAACAGTTGTACTGTCATATTGAATTAAAAAAAACTAACTGGCGTCATTGCAAAACTTACAAAAGATAAGTTTTCTAGTGAAACTAACAAAGATACATGTTTCTAGGCATTATTAGACATGTTGCATGCACCATTACTGTCATACTGAGTAAAAAACTACTTTTTGTGTTTGCAAGCCTTAAAATAGCATATGTTTCGACTAAAATTCACAAAGATGCATTGTTTTAGGCTTTATTATGCGTGGCAAAGTTGGTAGAGTGGCCGTGCCAGCATTGGAGGGTTGATGGTCACTGGGGTTCAATCCCCACCTTCTACCATCGTTGTCATATCCGTTGTGTCCTTGGGCAAGACACTTCAACCATTGCTACTGATGGCTGCTGGTTAGCACCTTGCATGGCAGCTCCTACCATCAGTGTGTGAATGTGTGTGTGAATGGATGAATGTGGAAATACTGTCAAAGCGCTTTGAGTACCTTGAAGGTAGAAAAAAGCTAAACAAGTATAACCCATTTATTTGCATGTGTGGTTAGGAAGTTATGTTTAAATAACTGTCAAATTGAATGTAGCAGTTATACTGTCTTTATGAGAAAACCCCACATTTTGTATTTGTAAACCTTACCAAATTACCTGATTCTGGTAAAACTCAAATAGATACAATATTTTAGGCATTTTTAGACATAATGCATGTTCATTTTTGGAGTTATGTTGATATAACTTTTACATTAATTTTGACAGTTATACTGTCATATTGAATTAAAAAAACTAACTTGCGTCGTTGCAAAACTTACAAAAGATACATTTTCTAGTAAAACTAACAAAAGATACACGTCTCCAGGCATTATTATTCATGTTGCATGTTTGGTGTATGAATTATGTTGAAAAACATTTTTATTGCTTTTTTCGCATTATCTCAGGATTTTAAGAACATTTACTGGCATATTGAGTAAAAAACTACTGTGACAGTATACTGCCATATTCAAAATAACAGTTATTTAAACATAACTCCTAAACCAAATATGCTAAATGGCTAATAATACCTGGAGAAATGAATCTTTGTGAGTTTTACTAGAAAAAAATAATTTGTAAGGTTTGTAAAGACAAAAGTTAGTTTTTTTTACTCAATATGATGGTATAACTGTCATACTAAATGTGAAATTTATATAAACATAATTCCAAAACCAAACTCCTAAATAAACTTGCAATCCGTCTTAAACTGCCTGTAATATTGAATATATGTGAGTTTTACCAGAATAAGGTATTTTGGTAAGGTTTACAAATACAAAACCTGGGTTTTACTCATAATGACAGTATACTGCAACATTTGATAAAACAGTTATTTAAACATAACTCCTAAACCACACATGCAAAATGGCTAATAATGCCTGGAGAAATGTATCTTTGTAAGTTTTACTGGGGGAAAAAGGTATTTTGTAAGGTTTGTAAAGACACAAGTTACTTTTTTTTACTCACTATGACAGTATAACTGTCATACTAAATTCGAAAGTTATATAAACCTAACTCCAAAACCAAACATGCATTATGTCTAAAAATGCCTGTAATATTGTATGCATGTGAGTTTTACTAGAATCAAGTATTTTGGTAAGGTTTACATGTACACAAATTTGGTTTTACTCATAATACCAGTATAACTGCCACATTCAATATGACAGTTATGTAAACATAACTCTTAAACCACACATGCAAAATGGTTAATAATGCCTGGAGAAAGGTATCTTTGTGAGTTTTACTAGAAAAAAAATATTTTGTAAGGTTTGTAAAGACACAAGTTAGGTTTTTTTATTCAATATGTTTCTATAACTGTCATCATAAATGTAAAAGTTATATAAACATAACTCCAATACCAAACATGCAATCCGTCTAAAAATGCCTGTAATATTGAATCTATGTGAGTTTTACTAGAATCAGGTATTTTGTTAAGGTTTACAAATACAAAAATTAGGTTTTATTCACTATGACAGTATACTGTCACATTCAATCTGACAGTTATTTAAACATAACTCCTAAACCACTCATGCAAAATGACTAATAATGCCTGGAGAAATGTATCTTTGTAAGTTTTACTGGGAAAAAAAATAGTTTGTAAGGTTTGTAAAGACACAAGTTAGTTTTTTTTTACTCAATATGACAATATAACTGTCATACTAAATTTGAAAGTTATATAAACATAACTCCAAATTCAAACATGCATTATGTCTAAAAATGCCTGTAATATTGTATCCATGTGAGTTTTACTAGAATCAGTTGTTTTTGTAAGGTTTGCAAATTCTAAATATTGGCTTTACTCACTATGACAGTATACTGTCACATTCAATCTGACAGTTATTTAAACATAACTCATAAACGACACATGCAAAATTGCTAATAAACCTGGAGAAATGTATCTTTGTTAGTTTTACTAGAATAACGATCTTTTGTAAGGTTTTCAAAGACACAAGTTAGTTTTTTTTACTCAATATGACGGTATAACTGTCATACTAAATATAAATGTTATATAAACATCACTCCAAAACAAAACTCGAAAACCAAACATTCAATCCATCTAAAAATGCCTGTAATATTGAATATATGTTAGTGTTATCAGAATCAGGTATTTTGGTAAGGTTTACAAATACAAAAAAATAGGTTTTACTCATAATGACAGTATAACTGCAACACTCAAAATGACAGTTATTTAAACATAACTCCTAAACCAATCATGCTAAATGGCTAATAATGCCTGGAGAAATGTATCTTGTGAGTTTTACTGGAAAAAAAGAATTAGTAAGGTTTATAAAGACACAAGTTAGTTTTTTTTTTACACAATATGACAATATAACTGTCATACTAAATATGAAAGTTATATAAACATAACTCCAAAACCAAACATGCATTATGTCTAAAAATGCCTGTAATATTGTATCTATGTGAGTTTAACCAGAATCAAGTATTTTGGTAAGGTTTACATATACAAATATTAGGTTTTTGTCATAATGCCAGTATAACTGCCACGTTCAATGTGACAGTTATGTAAACATAACTCCTAAACCACACATGCAAAATGGTTAATAATGCCTGGAGAAATGTATCTTTGTGAGTTTTAATGGAAAAACAATATTTTGTAAGGTTTGTAAAGACACAAATAGTTGTTTTTACTCAATATGACAGTATTACTGTCATACTAAATCCATCCATCCATCCATCTTCTTCCGCTTATCCGAGGTCCGGTCGCGGGGGCTGCAGCCTAAGCAGGGAAGCCCAGACTTCCCTCTCTCCAGCCACTTCATCCAGCTCTTCCCGTGGGACCCCGAGGCGTTCCCAGGCCAGGACATAGTCTTCCCAACGTGTCCTGGGTCTTCCCTGCGGCCTCCTACCAGTCGGACGTGCCCTAAACACCTCCCTAGGGAGGCGCTCGGGTGGCATCCTGACCAGATGCCCGAACCACCTCATCTGGCTCCTCTCGATGTGGAGGAGCAGCGGCTTTACTTTGAGCTCTCCCCGGATGGCAGAGCTTCTCACCCTATCTCTAAGGGAGAGCCCCGCCACCCGGCGGAGGAAACTCATTTCGGCCGCTTGTAACCGTGATCTTGTCCTTTCGGTCACAACCCAAAGCTCATGACCATAGGTGAGGATGGGAACGTAGATCGACCGGTAAATTGAGAGCTTTGCCTTCCGGCTCAGCTCCTTCTTCACCACAACGGATCGATACAGCGTCCGCATAACTGAAGACGCCGCACCGATCAGCCTGTCGATCTCACGATCCACGCTTCCCTCACTCGTGAACAAGACTCCGAGGTACTTGAACTCCTCAACTTGGGGCAAGATCTCCTCCCCAACCCGTAGATGGCACTCCACCCTTTTCCGGGCGAGAACCATGGACTCGGACTTGGAGGTGCTGATTCTCATCCCAGTCGCTTCACACTCGGCTGCGAACCGATCCAGCGAGAGCTGAAGATCCTGGCCAGATGAAGCAATCAGGACCACATCATCTGCAAAAAGCAGAGACCTAATCCTGCAGCCACCAAATCAGATCCCCTCAACGCCTTGACTGCGCCTAGAAATTCTGTCCATAAAAGTTATAAACAGAATCGGTGACAAACGGCAGCCTTTGCGGAGTCCAACCCTCACTGGAAACGTGTCCGACTTACTGCCGGCAATGCGGACCAAGCTCTGGCACTGAGCATACAGGGAGCGGACTGCCACAATCAGACAGTCCGATACTCCATACTCCCTGAGCACTCCCCACAGGACTTCCCGAGGGACACGGTCGAATGCCTTCTCCAAGTCCACAAAGCACATGTAGACTGGTTGGGCAAACTCCCATGCACCCTCAAGGACCCTGCCGAGAGTATAGAGCTGGTCCACAGTTCCAAGACCAGGACGAAAACCACTCTGTTCCTCCTGAATCCGAGGTTCGATTATCCGGCGTAGCCTCCTCTCCAGTACACCCGAATAGACCTTACCGGGAAGGCTGAGGAGTGTGATCCCACGATAGTTAGAACACACCCTCCGGTTCCCCTTCTTAAACAGAGGAACCACCACCCCGGTCTGCCAATCCAGAGGTACCGCCCCCGATGTCCACGCGATGCTGCAGAGTCTTGTCAACCAAGACAGCCCCACAGCATCCAGAGCCTTAAGGAACTCCGGGCGGATCTCATCCACCCCCGGGGCCTTGCCACCGAGGAGCTTTTTAACTACCTCAGCAACCTCATCCCCAGAAATAGGAGAGCCCACTACAGACTCCCCAGGCACTGCTTCCTCATAGGAAGACGTGTTGGTGGGATTGAGGAGGTCTTCGAAGTATTCCTTCCACCGATCCACAACATCCGCAGTCGAGGTCAGCAGAACACCATCCTCGCCATACACGGTGTTGATAGTGCACTGCTTCCCCTTCCTGAGGCGGCGGATGGTGGTCCAGAATTGCTTCGAAGCCGTCCGGAAGTCGCTTTCCATGGCTTCCCCGAACTACTCCCATGTCCGAGTTTTTGCCTCTGCGACCGCTGAAGCCGCCCACCGCTTGGCCTGTCGGTACCTGTCCGCTGCCTCAGGAGTCCTATGAGCCAAAAGAACCCGATAGGACTCCTTCTTCAGCTTGACGGCATCCCTCACCGCCGGTGTCCACCAACAGGTTCTAGGATTACCGCCACGACAGGCACCAACTACCTTGCGGCCACAGCTCCAATCAGCCGCCTCGACAATAGAGGCGCGGAACATGGTCCATTCGGACTCAATGTCCAGTACCTCCCTCGTGACATGTTCAAAGTTCTTCCGGAGGTGGGAATTGAAACTCTCTCTGACAGGAGACTCTGCCAGACGTTCCTAGCAAACCCTCACAATGCGTTTGGGCCTGCCAGATCTGTCCGGCATCCTCCCCCACCATCGAAGCCAACTCACCACCAGGTGGTGATCGGTAGAAAGCTCCGCCCCTCTCTTCACCCGAGTGTCCAAAACATGAGACCGCAAATCCGATGACACAACTACAAAGTCGATCATGGAACTGCGGCCTAGGGTGTCCTGGTGCCAAGTGCACATATGGACACCCTTATGTTTGAACATGGTGTTCGTTATGGACAATCTGTGACGGGCACAAAAGTCCAATAACAAAACACCGCTCGGGCAGCCTTTCTTCCCAATCACGCCTCTCCAGGTTTCACTGTCGCTGCCAACATGAGCATTGAAGTCACCCAGTAGAACGAGGGAATCACCCGGGGGAGCACTCTCAAGTACTCCCTCGAGTGAATCCAAAAAGCGTGGGTACTCTGAGCTGCGGTTTGGCGCGTAAGCGCAAACCACAGTCAGGACCCGTTCCCCCACCTGAAGGCGGAGGGAAGCTACCCTCTCATCCACCGGGTAGAACTCCAATGTGCAGGCTCTGAGCCGGGGGGAAACAAGAATTGCCACCCCAGCCCGTCGCCTCTCACTGCTGGCAACGCCAGAGTGGAAGAGAGTCCAGCCCCTATCGAGAGAACTGGTTCCAGAGCCCTTGCTGTGCGTCGAAGTGAGTCCGACTATATCTAGCCGGAACTTCTCCACCTCGCGCACTAGCTCGGGCTCCTTCCCCCCCAGCGAGGTGACGTTCCACGTCCCAAGAGCTAGCTTCTGTAGCCGAGGATCGGACCGCCAAGTGTCCTGCCTTCGGCTGCCGCCCAGCTCACATCGCACCCGACCTCTATGACCCCTGCTATGGGTGGTGAGCCCATTGGAGGGGGGACCCACGTTGCCTCTTCGGGCTGTGCCCGGCCGGGCCCCATGGGGACAGGCATTCGCCATCGTGCCCCACCTCCGGGCCTGGCTCCAGAGGGGGGCCCCGGTGACCCGCGTCCGGGCGAGGGAAATCTGGGTTCCTTGTCAGTGTTCCTAAATGTAAAAGTTATATAAACATAATTCCAAAACCAAACTCCTAAACCAAACTTGCAATCTGTCTTAAACTGCCTGTAATATTGAATATATGTGAGTTTTACTAGAATCAGGTATTTTGGTAAGGTTTACAAATACAAAACTTTGGTTTTACTCATAATGACAGTATAACTGCACCATTTGATATGACAGTTATTTTAACATAACTCTTAAACCACACATGCAAAATGGCGAATAATGCCTGGAAAAATGTATCTTTGTAAGTTTTACTAGAAAAAAATATTTTGTAAGGTTTGTAAAGACAAATATTTTTTTTTTTTATTCAATATGATGCTATAACTGTCATACTAAATATGAAAGTTATATAAACATAATTCCAAAACCAAACTCCTAAACAAAACTTGCAATTTGTCTTTAACTGCCTGTAATATTGAATCTATGTGAGTTTTACCAGAATAAGGTAAGGTTTATAAATACAAAACCTGGGTGTTACTCATAAATGACATTTGATATTACAGTTATTTAAACATAACTCCTAAACCACACATGCAAAAGGGCTAATAATGCCTGGAGAAATGTATCTTTGTAAAATTTACTGGGGAAAAAAAAGTATTTTGTAAGGTTTGTAAAGAGACAAGTTACTTTTTTTTACTCACTATGACAGTATAACTGTCATACTAAATTTGAAAGTTATATAAACATAACTCCAAAACCAAACATGCATTATGTGTAAAAATGCATGTAATATTGTATCCATGTGAGTTTTACTAGAATCAAGTATTTTGGTAGGGTTTACATATACAAAAATTAGGTTTTACTCATAATGCCAGTATAACTGCAACATTCAATAAGACAGTTATGTAAACATAACTCCTAAACCACACATGCAAAAAGGTTGATAATGCCTGGAGAAATGTATCTTTGTGAGTTTTACTGGAAAAAAAATATTTTGTAAGGTTTGGAAAGACACAAGTTAGTTTTTTTTTTACTCAATATGACAGTGTATCTTTGTGAGTTTTACTGGAAAAAAATATTTTGTAAGGTTTGTAAAGACACAAGTTAGTTTTTTTTATTCAATATGTTTGTATAACTGTCATCATGAATGTAAAAGTTATATAAACATAACTCCAATACCAAACATGCAATCCGTCTAAAAATGCCTGTAATATTGAATCTATGTGAGTTTTACTAGAATCAGGTATTTTGTTAAAGTTTACAAATACAAAAATTAGGTTTTACTCACTATGACAGTAAACTGTCACATTCAATCTGACAGTTATTTAAACATAACTCCTAAATCACACATGCAAAATGACTAATAATGCCTGGAGAAATGTATCTTTGTAAGTTTTACTGGAAAAAAAATAGTTTGTAAGGTTTGTAAAAACACAAGTTAGTTTTTCTTTACTCAATATGACAATATAACTGTCATACTAAATATGAAAGTTAAATAAACATAACTCCAAAACCAAACTTGCAATCCATTTAAAAATGCCTGTAATATTTAATCTATGTGAGTTTTACCATAATCAGGTATTTTGGTCAGGTTTACAAATACAAAACCTGGGCTTTACTCATAATGACAGTATAACTGCAACATTTGATATGACAGTTATTTAAACATAACTCCTATACCACACATGCAAAATGGCTAATAATGCCTGGAGAAATGTATCTTTGTGAGATTTACTGGGGAAAAAAAATATTTTATAAGGTTTGTAAGACACAAGTTACTTTTTTTTACTCGATATGACAGTATAACTGTCATACTAAATTTGAAAGTTATATGAACATAACTCCAAAACCAAAAATGCATTATGTCTAAAAATGCCTGTAATATTGTATCTATGTGAGTTTTACTAGAAACAGTTGTTTTTGTAAGGTTTGCAAATTCTAAATATGGGCTTTACTCACTATGACAGTATACTGTCACATTCAATCTGACAGTTATTTAAACATAACTCATAAACGACACATGCAAAATGGCTAATAAACCTGGAGAAATGTATCTTTGTTAGTTTTACTACAATAATGATCTTTTGTAAGGTTTGCAAAGACACAAGTTAGTTTTTTTTTTACTCAATATGACGGTATAACTGTCATACCAAATATAAAAGTTATATAAACATAACTCCAAAACAAAACTCGAAATCCAAACATTTAATCCGTTTAAAAATGCCTGTAATATTGAATATATGTCAGTTTTATCATAATCAGGTATTTTGGTAAGGTTTACAAATACAAAAAATAGGTTTTACTCATAATGACAGTATAACTGCCACACTCAAAATGACAGTTATTTAAACATAACTCCTAAACCAATCATGCTAAATGGCTAATAATGCCTGGAGAAATGTATCTTGTGAGTTTTACTGGAAAATAATAATTAGTAAGGTTTATAAAGACACAAGTTAGTTTTTTTTTACTCAACATGATGGTATAACTGTCATACTAAAAATGAAAGTTATATAAACATAACTCCAAACCCAAACATGCATTATGTCTAAAAAAGCCTGTAATATTGTATCTATGTGAGTTTAACCAGAATCAAGTCATTTGGTAAGGTTTACATATACAAAAATTAGGTTTTTGTCATAAGGCCAGAATAACTGCCACATTCAATATGACAGTTATGGAAACATAACTCCTAAACCACACATGCAAAATGGTTTATAATGCCTGGAGAAATGTATCTTTGTGAGTTTTACTGGAAAAAAAAATATTTTGTAAGGTTTGTAAAGACACAAATAGTTTTTTTTTACTCAATATGACAGTATTACTGTCATACTAAATGTATATGTTATATAAACATAACTCCAAAACCAAACATGCATTATGTCTAAAAATGCCTGCAATATGGCATCCATGTGAGTTTTACTAGAATCAATTGTTTTTGTAAGGTTTGTAAATACAAAATATTGGTTTTACTCACTATGACAGTATACTTTCACATTCAATCTGACTGTTATTTAAACATAAATTCTAAACCACAGATGCAAAATGGCTAGCAATACTGGAGAAATGTATTTGTGTGAGTTTTACTGGAAAATAATTTTTTTTTGTAAGGTTTGTATAGACACACGTTTGTTTGTTTTTACTCAATATGATGGAAACATGTTTTAAGTCTGAAAAATCCTGTAATATTGTATCTATATGAGTTTTATCTGAATCAGTTATTTTGGTAATTTAAAAAATACAAAGAATAGGTTTTACTCATAATGACAGTATAAATGCCGCACTCAATATGACAGTTATTTAAACATAACCACTAAACCAAACATGATTAATGGCTAATAATGCCTGGAGAAATTTATCTTTGTGAGTTTTACTGGAAAAAAAATATTTTTTAAGGTTAATAAAGACACAAGTTAGTTTTTTTTACTTAATATGATGGCATAACTGTCATAATAAATATGAAAGTTATATAAACATAACTCCAAAACCAAACATGCATTATGTCTAAAAATGCCTGTAATATTGTATCTATGTGAGTTTTACCAGAATCAGGTATTTTGGTAAGGTTGACAAATACAAAAATTAGGTTTTACTCATAATGACAGTATAACTGCCACATTGTCTGCCACCAAACATGCATTATGTCTAAAAATGCCTTTAATATTGTATCCATGTGAGTTTTACTAGAATCAGTTGTTTTTGGAAGGTTTGCAAATACAAAATATTGGTTTTACTCAACATGATTGCATAACTGTCATACTAAATATGAAAGTTATATAAACATAACTCCAAAACCAAACATGCCTTATGTCTAAAAATGCCTGTAGTTTTGAATCCATGTGAGTTTTACTAGAAACAGGTATTTTGGTAAGGTTTACAAATACAACAAATAGGTTTTGCTCATAATGACAGTATAACTGCCACATTCAAAATGACAGTTATTTAAAGAAAACTCCTAAACCAAACATGCTAAATGGCTAATAATGCCTGAAAAAATGTATTTTTGTGAGTTTTCCTGGAAAAAAAATATTGTGTAAGGTTTGTATAGACACAAGTTAGTTTTTTTTACTCAATATGACAGTATAACTGTCATACTAAATGTAAAAGTTATATAAACATAACTCCAAAACCAAACATGCATTATATCTAAAAATGCCTGTAATATTGTATCCATGTGAGTTTTACTAGAATCAGTTGTTTTTGTAAAGTTTTCAAATACAAAATATTGGTTTTACTCACTATGACAGTATACTGCTGTCATATTAAGTAAAATAAAACTAACTTGTGTCTTTACAAACCTTACAAAATAATTTTTTTCCAGTAAAACTCACAAAGATACATTTTTCCAGGCATTTTTAACCATTTTGCATGTGTGGTTTAGGAGTTACGTTTAAATAACTGTCAGATTGAATGTGACAGTATACTGTCATAGTGAGTAAAACCAATATTTTGTATTTGCAAACCTTACAAAAACAACTGATTCTAGTAAAACTCACATGGATACAATGTTACAGGTATTTTTAGACATAATGCATGTTTGGTTTTGGAGTTATGTTTAATACATTTTACATTTAGTATGACAGTTAAACTGTCATATGGAGTAAAAAACAACTAACTTGTGTCTTTACAAACCTTACAAAAAAAATTGTTTTCCAGTGAAACTCACAAATATGCATTTCTCCAGGCATTATTAGCTCTTTAGCATGTTTGGTTTAGGAGTTTTGTTTAAATAACTGTTATTTTGAAAGTGGCAGTTATACTGTCATTATGAGTAAAACCTAATTGTTGTATTTGTAAACCTTACCAAAATACCTGATTTTGGTAAAACTCACATAGATTCAATATTACAGGCATTTTTAGACGGATTGCAAGTTTAATTTTGGAGTTATGTTTATATAAATTTCATATTTAGTATGACAGTTATACTGTCATATTAAGTAAAAAAACAACAAATTTGTGTCTTTGCAAACCTTACAAAATATTTTTTTCTTATAAAACTCACAAAGACACATTTCTCCAGGCATTATTAGCCATTTTGCATGTGTGGTTTAGGAGTTATGTTTACATAACCGTCATATTGAGTTCGGCAGTTATACTGTCATTATGAGTAAAACCTAATTTTTGTATTTGTAAACCTTACCAAAATACCTGATTCTAGTAAAACTCACATATATTCAATATTACAGCCATTTTTTTTACGAATTGCGTGTTTTGTTTTGGCAGTGACGTGCGGTGAGGTTGATGGCTGGTGAGGCACTGACTTCATCACAGTCAGATTGACAAACATATGAACCCTAAAGAGTATCTTTTTCACCATTTGATTGGCAGCAGTTAACGGGTTATGTTTAAAAGCTCATACCAGCATTCTTCCCTGCTTGGCGCTCAGCATCAAGGGTTGGAATTGGGGGTTAAATCACCAAAAATGATTCCCGGGCACGGCGCCGCTGCTGTCCATGCTCCCCTCACCTCCAAGGGGGTGAACAAGGGGATGGGTCAAATGCAGACGACAAATTTCATTACACCTAGTGTGTGTGTGACAATCTTTGGTACATTAACTTAACTTTAACTTTACACATACAAACTGTAGCACACAAAAAAGCACATTTAATAAAAAAAACGTTATTATGGTCTTACCTTTACTTATAAATTAAGTCCATGCGCCGCAACTAAAGCCCTCACTTAAACTTTCCACGTGCAAGATTGAATATATTTAAAAAAGTGTAACCGAGGGTTTATAAATGTCACATATACTGTATGAAATTACAAAATAACAAACACGGAGGCTCCAGTTTACACAAGGACCACTTTATTTACCTTCTTTCAAAAACCTCCGCAACGTGTCATCACTTCCGCTCTTAGCGCCTTCAAAATAAGAGCTCAAGGCATATACTGTATAACAACGCATAACAGGAACTTAACATCACAAAGAGGAAAGCCCATGAAAATAGGTTACAAAAGTTATTTAATAAGAAGCCAAAAAGTGCAAAAACAATAATGTTCGTGTTGGAGGAGTTGTGAATTAGATACACCTGCAGTCTGCAGGTGTACCTAATGTTGTGGCCCTGCAGTCATTCACAACTCCTCCAACACGAGCATTATTGTTTTTGCACTTTTTGGCTTCTTATGAAATAACTTTTTTAAATAGATTCAACCTTGCACGTGGAAAGTTTAAGTGTGGGCTTTAGTTGATATAACAATTCTACGGCGGGGGTGCAGGAGGCGGGATTACTGGAGCCTCAGCCAGTGCGTCTTTTGCAGCCGTTTTATGATCGCTCAGCACAAGAAATACGTTACACACATACAGTTGTTGACAAAATACACTGTACATTATATACCTCAGCTAAGTAAACTATGGAATTGTATAAAATAATTCATATAGCAATACAGTCTCACTGCACAGCAGGCCAGCAGTTAGCCGAGTCCGGAATCCATGTTGAGGCACTGAGTGACGTGCCTCAACTGGCTGCTGTTCACTGTACCGTCTCTTCTCAGTATTTGAACGGCAAATGTGAAAATTCAGCGATTTTGAATAAAAATAATCAAAAACTGCTGAAGTTAAATGGAAAATTAATTTATAGTATAATCACTGGATACATATAACTAATTAATTTTTTTCTTTTCTTTCCATGATGGCAGGTGAGGCCCCATCACTGGGTTTTGGAGTTATGTTTATATAACTTTAATATTTAGTATGACAGTTATACCATCATATTGAGTTAAAAAAAATGGTATCTTTACAAACCTTACAAAATATATTTTTCAAGTAAAAATCACAAAGATACATTTATCCACGCAATATTAGTCATTTGCATGTGTATTTTAGGAGTTATGTTCAAATAACTAACATATTGAGCGTGGCAGTTATACTGTCATTATGAGTAAACCTAATTTTTGTATTGTAAACCTTACCAAAATACCTGATTCTGATCAAACTCACTTATATTCAATATTATAGGCATTTTTAAACGGATTGCATGTTTGGTTTTCGAGTTTGGTTTTGGAATTATGTTTATATAACTTTTACATTTAGTATGACAGTTATACTGTCAAATTGAGTAAAAAGAAATAACTTGTGTCTTTACAAACCTTACAAAATATTTTTTTTTTCCCAGTAAAACTTACAAAGATACATTTTCCAGGCATTATTAGCCATTTTGCATGTGTGGTTTAGGAGTTATATTTAAATAACTGTCATTATTGAGTGTGGCAGTTATACTGTCATTATGAGTAAAACCTAATTTTTTTATTTGTAAACCTTACCAAAATACCTGATTCTAGTAAAACTCACATATATTCAATATTGCAGGCATTTTTAGACGGATTGCATGTTTGGTTTTGAAGTTTTGTTTATATAACTTTCAAATTTAGTAAGAGAGTTTTACCATCATATTGAGTAAAAAAAACTAACTTGTGTCTTTGAAAACCTTACAAAAGATCATTACTCTAGTAAAACTAACAAAGATACATTTTTCCAGGTTTATTAGCCATTTTGCATGTGTCATTTATGAGGTATGTTTAAATTACAGTCAGATTGAATGTGACAGTATACTGTCATAGTGAGTAAAGCTAATATTTTGTATTTGCAAAAACTCACATGGATACAATATTACAGGCATTTTAGACATAATGCATGTTTGGTTTTGGAGTTATGTTTATATAACTTTCGAATTTAGTATGACAGTTGTACTGTCATATTGAGTAAAAAAAAAGTAACTTGTGTCTTTACAAACCTTACAAAATACTTTTTGTCCCAGTAAAACTCAGAAAGATACATTTCTCCAGGCATTATTAGCCATTTTGCATGTGTGGTTGAGGAGTTATGTTTAAATAACTGTCATATCAAATGTTGCATTTATACTGTCAGTATGAGTAAAACCCAAGTTTTGTATTTTTAAACCTTACCAAAATACCTGATTCTGGTAAAACTCACATAAATTCAATATTACAGGCAGTTAAAGACAGATTGCATGTTTGGTTTAGGAGTTTGGTTTTGGAATTATGTTTATATAACTTTCATATTTAGTATGACAGTTATACTATCATATTGAGTAAAAAAAACTAACTTTTGTCTTTACAAACCTTACAAAATATTTTTTTTCTAGTAAAAATCACAAAGATACATTTCTCCAGGCATTATTAGCCATTTTGCATGTGTGGTTTAGGAGTTATGTTTAAATAACTGTTATTTTGAATATGGCAGTTCTCCTGTCATTATGAGTAAAACCCAAATTTTGTATTTGTAAACCTTACCAAAATAACGGATTCTGGTAAAACTCACATAGATTCAATATTACAGGCATTTTTAGACGTATTGCAAGTTTGGTTTTGGAGTTATGTTTATTTAACTTTCATATTTAGTATGACGGTTATACTGTCATATTAAGTAAAAAAAACTAACTTGTGTCTTTAAAAACCTTTCAAAATATTTTTTTTTCCAGTAAAACTCACAAAGATTCTTTTCTCCAGGCATTATTAGCCATTTAGCATATTTGGTTTAGTAGTTATGTTTAATTAACTGTTATTTTGAACATGGCAGTTATACTGTCAGTATGAGTAAAACCCAATTTTTGTATTTGTAAACCTTACCAAAATATCTGATTATGGTAAAACTCACATAGATTCAATATTACAGGCATTTTTAGACATAATGCATGTTTGGTTTTGGAGGTATGTTTATATAACTGTCATTTTGAATGTGGCAGATATACTGTCATTATGAGTAAAACAAACTAACTTGTGTCTTTACAAACCTTACAAAATATTTTTTTCCCCAGTTAAACTCACAAAGATACATTTCCCCTGGCATTATTAGCCATGTATTATTTTTGGTTTAGAAGTTATGTTTAAATAACTGTCATATTGAGTGTTGCAGTTATACTGTCATTATGAGTAAAACGCAAATTTTGTATTTGTAAACCTTACCAAAATACCTGATTCTGGTAAAACTCACATAGATTCAATATTACAGGCATTTTTAGACATAATGCATGTTTGGATTTGGAGTTATGTTTATATAACTTTTACATTTATTATGACAGTTATACAAATATATTGAATAAAAAAACCTAACTTGTGTCTTTACAAACCTTACAAAATATATTTTTTTTCCAGTAAAACTCACAAAGATACATTTCTCCAGGCATTATTAGTCATTTATCAGGTTTAGTTTAGGAGTCATGTTTAAATAATTGTCATATCAAATGTTGCAGTTATACTGTCATTATGAGTAAAACTGAAGTTTTGTATTTGTAAACCTTACCAAAATACCTGATTCTGGTAAAACTCACATATATTCAATATTACAGGCAGTTTAAGACGGATTGCAAGTTTATTTAGGAGTTTGGTTTTGAAATTATGTTTATATAACTTTCATATTTAGTATGACAGTTATACCATCATATTGAGTAAAAAAAACTAACTTTTGTCTTTACAAACCTTACAAAATATTTGTTTCTAGTAAAACTCACAAAGATTCATTTCTCCAGGCATTATTAGCCATTTAGCATATTTGGTTTAGGAGTTATGTTTAAATAACTGTTATTTTAATATGGCAGTATACTGTCATAGAAGTTTTTTACTCAATATGCCAGTAATGTTCTTAAAATCCTGAAATAATGCGAAAAAAGCAATAAAAATGTTTTTCAACATAATTCCTACACCAAACATGCAACATGTCTAATAATGCCTGGAGATGTGTATCTTTTAGTAGTTTTACTAGAAAATGTATCTTTTGTAAGTTTTGCAACGATGCAAGTTAGTTTTTTTAATTGAATATGACAGTATAACTGTCAAACTAAATGTAAAAGTTATATAAACATAACTCCAAAAATGAACATGCATTATGACTTAAAATGCCTAAAATATTGTATCTAGTTGAGTTTTACCAGAATCAGGTAATTTGGTAAGGTTTACAAATACAAAATTTGGGTTTTTCTCATAATGACAGTATAACTGCTACATTCAATTTGACAGTTATTTAAAAATAACTTCCTAACCACACATGCAAATAAATGGGTTATAATTGTATAGCGCTATTCTACCTTCAAGGTACTCAAAGCGCTTTGACAGTATTTCCACATTCATCCATTCACACACACATTCACACATTGATGGCAGGAGCTGCCATGCAAGGTGCTAACCAGCAGCCATCAGTAGCAATGGTTGAAGTGTCTTGCCCAAGGACACAACGGACATGACAACGATGGTAGAAGGTGGGGATTGAACCCCAGTAACCATCAACCCTCCAATGCTGGCACAGCCACTCTACTGGCCAATAAAGCCTAAACAATGCATCCTTGTGAGTTTTACTCGAAACATATGCCATTATTAAGGCTTGCAAACACAAAAAGTAGTTTTTTACTCAATATGACAGTAATGTTCTTAAAATCCTGAGATAATGCGAAATAAGCAATACAAATGTTTTTCAACATAATTCCTACACCAAACATGCAACATGTCTAATAATTCCTAAAGACATGTATCTTTGTTGGTTTTACTAGAAAAATTATCTTTTGTAAGTTTTGCAAAGACGCAAATTAGTTTTTTTTAATTCAATATGACAGTATAACTGTCATACCAAATATGAAAGTTATATAAACATAACTCCAAAATTGAACATGCATTATGTCTAAAAATGCCTAAAATATTGTATCTATGTGAGTTTTACAAGAATCCGGTAATTTGGTAAGGTTTACAATTACAAAAATTAGGGTTTAGTCATAATGACAGATAACTGCTACATACAATTTGACAGTTATTTAAACATAACATCCTAACCACACGTGAAAATAGGCTATTAAAGCCTAAAACAATGCATCTTTGTGAGTTTTAGTCGAAACATATGCTTTTTTAAAGCTTGCAAACCCAAAAAGTAGTTTTTTACTCATGACAGTAATGTTCTTAAAATCCTGAGATAATGCGAAATAAGCAATAAAAATGTTTTTCAACATATTTACTACACCAAACATGCAACATGTCTAATAATGCCTGAAGACATGTATCTTTGTTAGTTTCACTTGAAAACGTATCTTTTGTAAGTTTTTCAATCACGCAAGTTAGTTTTTTTTATTCAATATGACAGTATAACTGTTATACCAAATATGAATGTTATATAAACATAGTTCCAAAACTGAACATGCATTATGTCGAAAAATGCCTGTAATATTCTATCTATGTGAGTTTTACCAGAATCAGTTAATTTGGTAAGGTTTACAAATACAAAAATTGGGCTTTTCTCATATTGACAGTATAACTGCTACTTTGAATTTGACAGTTATTTAAACATAACTTCCTAAAAACACATGCAAATAGGCTAATAAAGCCTAAAACAATGCATCCTTGTGAGTTTTACGAGAAACATTTGCTATTTTAAGGCCTGCAAACACAAAAAGTATGGCAGTTATTTAAACATAACTCCTAAACCAAACATGCTAAATGGCTAATAATGCCTGGGGAAATGTATCTTTGTGAGTTTTACTGGAAACAAATATTTTGTAAGGTTTTTAAAGACACAAGTTAGTTTTTATTTTTACTTAATATGACAGTATAACTGTCATACTAAATATGAAAGTTATATAAACATAACTCCAAAACCAAACATGCAATCCGTCTAAAAATGCCTGTAATATTGAATAGATGTGAGTTTCACTAGAAGCAAGAATTTGGTAAGGTTTACAAATACAAACATTAGGTTTTACTCATAATGACAGTATCACTCAATATGACAGTTATTTAAACATAACTCCTAAACCAAACATGCTAACTGGCTAATAATACCTAGGGGAATGTATCTTTGTGAGTTTTACTGGAAACAAATATTTTGTAAGGTTTGTAAGGACAACAATTTTTTTTTTATTCAATATGATTGTATAACTGTCATACTAAAAATGAAAGTTATATAAACATAACTCCAAAACCAAATATGCTTTATGTCTAAAAATGCTTGAAGTTTGAATCTATGTGAGTTTGACTAGAAACAGGTATTTTGGTAAGGTTTACAAAAACAAAAAATAGGTTTACTCATAATGACTGTTTGTAAGGACACAAGTTAGTTTTTTTTTTTTACTTAATATGACAGTATAACTGTCATACTAAATATGAAAGTTAAATAAACATAAATCCAAAACCAAACTTGCAATCCGTCTAAAAATGCCTGTAATATTGAATCTATGTGAGTTTTACCAGAATCAGGTGTTTTGGTAAGGTTTAAAAATACAAAAATTGGGGTTTACTCATAATGACAATATAACTGCCATATTCAAAATAACAGTTATTTAAACATAACTCCTAAACCAAACATGCTAAATGGCTATAAATGCCTGGAGAAATGTATCTTTGTGAGTTTTACTAGAAACATTTTTTTAGTAAGGTTTGTAAAGACAAATGTTATTTTTTTTTTTACTCAAGTTGACAGTATAACTGTCATACTAAATGTAAAAAATATATAAACCTAACTCCAAAACCAAACATGCATTATATCTAAAAATGCTTGTAACATTGTATCCATGTGAGTTTTAATAGAATCAGTTGTTTTTGTAAGGTTTGCAAATACAAAATATTGGTTTTACTCACTATGACAGTATAACTGCCACATTAAATCTGACAGTTAATTAAACATAACTCCTAAACCACACATGCTAAATGGCTAATAATGCATGGAGAAATGTACCTTTGTGAGTTTAAATGGGGAAAAAAATATTTTGTAAGGTTTGTAAAGACACAAGATTTTTTTTTTTACTCCATATGACAGTAGTAAATGTAAAAGTTATATAAACGTAACTCCAAAACCAAACATGCATTATGTCTAAAAATGCCTATAATATTGTATCCATGTGAGTTTTAGTAGAATCAGTTGTTTTTGTAAGGTTTGCAAATACAAAATTTGGGTTTTACTCACTATGACAATATACTGTCACATGTAATCTGACTGTTATTTAAACATATATTCTAAACTACAGATGCAAAATGGCTAATAATGCGTGGAGAAATGTATTTTTGTAAGATTTACTGGAAAACAAATATTTTGTAAGGTTTGTAAAGACACAAGTTAGTTTTTTTTTACTCAATATTATGGTATAACTGTTTTACCAAATTTAAAAGTTATATAAACATAACTCCAAAACCAAACATGCAATCTGTCTAAAAATGCCTGTAATATTGAATCTATGTGAGTTTTACTAGAATCAGGTATTTTGGTTAGGTTTACAAATACAAAAATTGGGTTTTACTCAAAATGACAGTATAACTGCCATATTCAAAATAACAGTTATTTAAACATAACTCCTACACAAAATATGCTAAATGGCTAATAATGCCTTAAGAAATGAATCTTTGTGCGTTTTACTGGAAGAATTTTTTTTTTTTTTGTAAAGACACAAGTTAGTTTTTTTTTTACTTAATATGACAGTATAACTGTCTACTAAATATGACAGTTAAATAAACATAACTCCAAAACCAAACTTGCAATCTGTCTAAAAATGCCTGTAATATTGAATCTATGTGAGTTTTACCAGAATCAGGTGTTTTGGTAAGGTTTAAAAATACAAAAATTGGGGTTTACTCATAATGACAATATAACTGCCATATTCAAAATAACAGTTTTTTAAACATAACTCCTAAACCACACATGCAAAATGGCTAATAATGCCTGGAGAAATGTATCTTTGTAAGTTTTACTGGGGAAAAAAAAGTATTTTGTAAGGTTTGTAAAGACACAAGTTACTTTTTTTTACTCAATATGACAGTATAACTGTCATACTAAATTCGAAAGTTATACAAACATAACTCCAAAACCAAACATGCATTATGTCTAAAAATGCCTGTAATATTGTATGCATGTGAGTTTTACTAGAATCAAGTATTTTGGTAAGGTTTACATATACACAAATTTGGTTTTACTTATAATGCCAGTATAACTGCCACGTTCAATATGACAGTTATGTAAACATAACTCCTAAACCACACATGGAAAATGGTTAATAATGCCTGGAAAAATGTATTTTTGTGAGTTTTACTGGGAAAAAAAATATTTTGTAAGGTTTGGAAAGACACAAGTTAGTTTTTTTTACTCAATATGACAGTGTATCTTTGTGAATTTTACTAGAAAAAAATATTTTGCAAGGTTTGTAAAGACACAAGTTAGGTTTTTTTATTCAATATGTTTGTATAACTGTCATCATAAATGTAAAAGTTATATAAACATAACTCCAATACCAAACATACAATCCGTCTAAAAATGCCTGTAATATTGAATGTGAGTACAAAAATTAGGTTTTACTCACTATGACAATATACTGTCACATTCAGTCTGACAGTAATTTAAACATAACTCATAAAAGACACATGCAAAATGGCTAATAAACCTAGAGAAATGTATCTTTGTTAGTTTTACTAGAATAACGATCTTTTGTAAGGTTTGCAAAGACACACGTTAGTTTTTTTTACTCAATATGACGGTATAACTGTCATACTAAATATAAAAGTTATATAAACATAACTCCAAAACAAAACTCGAAAACCAAACATTCAATCCGTCTAAAATTGCCTGTAATATTGAATATATGTTAGTTTTATCAGAATCAGGTATTTTGGTAAGGTTTACAAATACAAAAAATAGGTTTTACTCATAATGACAGTATAACTGCCACACTCAAAATGACAGTTATTTAAACATAACTCCTAAACCAATCATGCTAAATGGCTAATAATGCCTGGAGAAATGTATATTGTGAGTTTTACTGGAAAAAAAGAATTAGTAAGGTTTATAAAGACACAAGTTAGTTTTTTTTTACTCAATATGATGGTATAACTGTCATACTAAATATGAAAGTTATATAAACCTAACTCCAAAACCAAACATGCATTATGTCTAAAAATGCCTGTAATATTGTATCTATGTGAGTTTAACCAGAATCAAGTATTTTGGTAAGGTTTACATATACAAACATTAGGTTTTTGTCATAATGCCAAGTATAACTGCCACTTTCAATATGACAGTTATGTAAACATAACACCTAAACCACAAATGCAAAATGGTTAATAATGCCTGGAGAAATGTATCTTCGTGAGTTTTACTGGAAAAAAAATATTTTGTAAGGTTTGTAAAGACACAAATAGTTGTTTTTACTCAATATGACAGTATTACTGTCATACTAAATTAAAAAAGGTTATATAATATATATAAACATAATTCCAAAACCAAACTCCTAAACCAAACTTGCATTCAGTCTTAAACTGCCTGTAATATTGAATCTATGTGAGTTTTACCAGAATAAGGTATTTTGGTAAAGTTTACAAACCCAAAACCTGGGTTTTACTCATAATGACAGTATAACTGCAACATTTGATAACACAGTTATTTAAACATAACTCCTAAACCACACATGCAAAATGGCTAATAATGCCTGGAGCAATGTATCTTTGTAAGATTTACTGGGAAAAAAAGTATTTTGTAAGGTTTGTAAAGACACAAGTTACTTTTTTTTTACTCAATATGACAGTATAACTGTCATACTAAATTCGAAAGTTATATAAACATAACTCCAAAACCAAACATGCATTATGTATAAAAATGCCTGTTATATTGAATCTATGTGAGTTTTACTAGAATCAGGTATTTTTTTAAGGTTTACAAATACAAAAATTTGGTTTTACTCACTATGACAGTATACTGTCACATTCAATCTGACAGTTAGTTAAACATAACTCCTAAACCACACATGCAAAATGACTAATAATGCCTGGAGAAATGTATCTTTGTAAGTTTTACTGGAAAAAAAAATGTTTGTAAGGTTTGTTAAGACATAAGTTAGTTTTTCTTTACTCAATATGACAATATAACTGTCATACTTAATATGAAAGTTGAATAAAAATAACTCCAAAACCAAACTTGCAATCCATTTAAAAATGCCTGTAATATTGAATCTATGTGAGTTTTACCATAATCAGGTATTTTGGTAAGGTTTACAAATACAAAACCTGGGTTTTACTCATAATGACAGTATAACTGCAACATTTGATATGACAGTTATTTAAACATAACTCCTATACCACACATGCAAAATGGCTAATAATGCCTGGAGAAATGTATCTTTGTGAGTTTTACTGGGAAAAAAAATATTTTATAAGGTTTGTAAGACACAAGTTACTTTTTTTTACTCAATATGACGGTATAACTGTCATACTAATTATAAAAGTTATATAAACATAACTCCAAAACAAAACTCAAAATCCAAACATTCAAACCGTCTAAAAATGCCTGTAATATAGAATATATTTCAGTTTTATCAGAATCAGGTATTTTGGTAAGGTTTACAAATACAAAAAATAGGTTTTACTCATAATGACAGTATAACTGCCACACTCAAAGTGACAGTTATTTAAACATAACTCCTAAACCAATCATGCTAAATGGCTTATAATGCCTGGAGAAATGTATCTTTTGAGTTTTACTGGAAAAAAATAATTAGTAAGGTTAATAAAGACACAAGTTAGGTTTTTTTTACTCAACATGATGGTATAACTGTCATACTAAATATGAAAGTTATATAAACATAACTCCAAAACCAAAGATGCATTATGTCTAAAAGTGCTTGTAATATTGTATCTATGTGAGTTTAACCAGAATCAAGTCTTTTGGTAAGGTTTACATATACAAAAATTAGGTTTTTGTCATAAGGCCAGTATAACTGCCACATTCAATATGACAGTTATGTAAACATAACTCCTAAACCACACATGCAAAATGGTTAATAATGCCTGGAGAAATGTATCTTTGTGAGTTTTACTGGAAAAAAAATATTTTGTAAGGTTTGTAAAGACACAAATAGTTTTTTTTTTCTCAATATGACAGTATTACTGTCATACTAAATGTAAAATTTATATAAACATAACTCTAAAACCAAACATGCATTATGTCTAAAAATGCCTGTAATATTGTATCCATGTGAGTTTTACTAGAATCAGTTGTTTTTGTAAGGTTTGTAAATACAAAATATTGGTTTTACTCAATGTGACAGTATACTGTCACATTCAATCTGACAGATATTTGAACATAACTCCTAAACCACAAATGCTAAATGGCTAATAATGCCTGGAAAAGAGTACCTTTGTGAGTTTTACTGGGAAAAAAAATATTTTGTAAGGTTTGTAAATACACAAGTTAGTTTTTTTTACTCCATTTGACAGTATAACTGTCATACTAAATGTAAAAGTTATATAAATATAAGTCCAAATTCAAACATGTATTATGTCTAAAAATGCCTGCAATATGGTATCCATGTGAGTTTTAGTAGAATCAGTTGTTTTTGTAAGGTTTGCAAATACAAAATTTTGGTTTTACTCACTATGACAGTATACATTCACATTCAATCTGACAGTTATTTAAACATAACTCATAAACGACACATGCAAAATGGCTAATAAACCTGGAAAAATTTATCTTTGTTAGTTTCACCAAAACAATGATCTTTGTTAAGGTTTGCAAAGACACAAGTTAGTTTTTTTTACTCAATATGACGGTATTACTGTCATACTAAATATAAAAGATATATATACATAACTCCAAAACCAAACCCGAAAACCAAGCATGCAATCCGTCTAAAAATGCCTGTAATAATAAATGTATATGTGAGTTGTATCAGAATCAGGTATTTTGGTAAGGTTTACAAATACAAAAATTAGGTTTTACTCATAATGACAGTATAACTGCCACGTTCAATACGACAGTTATTCAAACATAACTCCTAAAACACACATGCAAAATGACTAATAATGCCTGGAGAAATTTTTCTTTTTCTTTCTTTTACAGGTAGAAAATATTTTGTAATGTTTGTAAAGACACAAATTATTAATTATATAAAAATAACTCCAAAACCAAACATGCAATCCGTATAAAAATGGCTGTATTATTGAATCTATGTGAGTTTTAATAGAATCAGGTATTTTGGTAAGGTTTAAAAATACAAAAATTAGGTTTAACTTATAATGACACCATAACTGCCACACTCAATATGACAGTTAATTAATCATAACTCCTAAACCAAACATGCTAAATGGCTAATAATGCCTTGAAAATTGTATCTTTGTGAGTTTAACTGGAAAAAAAATGGTAATGTTTGTAAAGACACAAGTTAGTTTTTTTACTCAATATGACAGTAAAACTGTCATACTAAATGTAAAAGTTTTATAAACTTAACTCCAAAACAAAACATGCATTATGTCTAAAATGTTCTGTAATATTGTATCCATGTAAGTTTTACTTGAATCAGTTGTTTTTGTAAGTTTTGCAAATACAAAATATTGGTTTTACTCACTATGACAGTATACTGTCACATTCAATCTGACAGTTGTTTTAAACATAACTACTAAACCACACATGCAAAATGGCTAATAATTCCTGGACAACTGTATCTTTGTGAGTTTTACCGGAAAAAAATATTTTGTAAGGTTTGTAAAGACACAAATTAGTTTTTTTTTTTTTTACTTAATTTGACAGTATAACTGTCATACTAAATATGAAAGTTAAATAAACATAACTCCAAAACCAAACTTGCAATACGTCTAAAAATGCCTGTAATATTGAATCTATGTGAGTTTTACCAGAATCAGGTATTTTGGTAAGGTTTACAAATACAAAATTTGGGTTTTATTCATAATGACAGTATAACTGCCATATTCAAAATAACAGTTATTAAACATAACTCCTAAACCAAACAAGCTAAATGGCTAATAATGCCTGGAGAAATGTATCATTTTTACTGGAAAAAAAATAATTTGTAAGGTTTATAAAGATACAAGTTAGTTTTTTTTATTTAATATGATGGTATAACTGTCATACTAAATATGAAAGTTATTTAAACATAACTCCAAAACCAAACATGCATTATGTCTAAAAATGCCTGTAATATTGTATCTATGTGAGTTTTACCAGAATCATGTATTTTGGTAAGGTTGACAAATACAAAACTTAGGTTTTACTCATAATTACAGTATAACTGCCACATTGACTGCCACCAAATATGCATTATGTCTAAAAATGCCTATCATTTTGAATCCATGTGAGTTTTACTAGAATCAGTTGTTTTTGTAAGGTTTACAAATACAAAATATTAGTTTTACTCATAATGACAGTATACTGTCACAATCAATCTGACAAAATGGCTAATTATGCCTTGAGGAATGTATCTTTGTGAGTTTTACTGGAAAACATATTTTGTAAGGTTTGTAAAGACACAAGTTTTTTTTACACAATTTAACAGTATAGCTGTCATACTATATATGAAAGTTATATAAACACAACTCCAAAACCAAATATGCAATCCGTCTAAAAATGCCTGTATAATTGAAAATATGTGAATTTTATCAGAATCAGGTATTTTGGTAAGGTTTACAAAAAATTTTTTTAGGTTTTACTCATAGTGACAGTATAACTGCCACACTCAATATGACAGTTAATTAAAAATAACTCCTAAAACACACATGCAAAATGACTAATAATGCTTAGAGAAAGGTATATTTGTGAATTTTACTGGAAAATAATATTTTGTAAGGTTTGTAGAGATACAAATTAGTTTTTTTTACTCAATATGATGGTAAAACTTTCATACTAAATATGAAAGTTATATAAACATAACTCCAAAACCAAACATGCTTTATGTCTAAAAATTCCTGTAATATTGTATCGATGTGGGTTTTACCAGAATCAGGTATTTTGGTAAGGTTTACAAATACAAAAAATAGGTTTTACTCATAATGACAGTATAACTGCCACAATCAATATGACAGTTATTTAAACATAACTCCTAAACCAAACATGATAAATGGCTAATTATGCCTGGAGAAATGTATCTTTGTGAGTTTTACTGGAAAAAAAAAATTGTAAGGTTTATAAAGACACAAGTTTTTTTGTTTTTTTTTACTCAATATAATGGTATAACTGTCATACTAAATATGAAAGTTGTATAAACATAACTCCAAAACTAAACATGCATTATGTCTAAAAATGCCTATAATATTGTATCTATGTGATTTTTACCAGAATCAGGTATTTTGGTAAGGTTTACAAATACAAAATCTAGGTTTTACTCACTATGACAGTATACTGTCACATTCAATCTGACGGTTATTTAAACATACTATAACTCCTAAACCACAAATGCAAAATGGCTAATAATGTCTGGAGAAATATATCTTTTTTGAGTTTTCCTGGAAGAAAAAAAATAGTTTGTAAGGTTTGTAAAGAACCAAGTTAGTTTTTTTTTGCTTAATATGACAGTATAACTGTTACACTAAATATTAAAGTTAAATAAACATTACTTCAAAACCAAACTTGCATTACGTCTAAAAATGCCTATAATATTGAATCTATGTGAGTTTTACCAGAATCAGGTATTTTGGTAAGGTTTACAAATACAAAAATTGGGTTTTACTCATAATGACAGTATAACTGCCATATTCAAAATAACAGTTATTTAATTATAACTCCTAAACCAAACATGCTAAATGGCTAATAATGCCTGGAGAAATGTATATAAACATAACTCCAAAACCAAACATGCATTATGTCTAAAAATGCCTGTAGTATTGTATCTATGTGAGTTTTACCAGAATCAGGTATTTTGGTAAGGTTTACATATACACAAATTTGGTTTTACTCATAATGACAGTATAACTGTCACATTTAATATGACAGTTATGTAAACATAACTCCTATACCACACATGCAAAATGGTTAATAATGCCTGGAGAAATGTATCTTTTTAAGTTTTACAGGAAAACATTTTTTTTTTTGTAAGGTTTGTAAAGACTGCGATGAGGTGGCGACTTGTCCAGGGTGTACCCCGCCTTCCGCCCGATTGTAGCTGAGATAAGCTCCAGCGCCCCCCACGACCCCAAAGGAAATAAGCGGTAGAAAATGGATGGATGGATGGGTTTGTAAAGACACAAGTTTTTGTTTTTTTACTCAATATGACAGTATAACTGTCATACTAAATGTAAAAAAATTATAAACATAACTCCAAAACCAAACATGCATTATGTCTAAAATGCCTGTAATATTTGTAACCCGGGTGACAAAACCCCATTTAAATATCCTGTCTATTTATTTTTCGTCGTCTAAGCTGTTATTGCGTGCGTCATTACGTCACGCGGTCACGTGACTTGCGTGCGTCATTACGTCACGCGGTCACGTGACTTCATGCGGCTGTCAGACAGCATAAAACCCGGAAGTCAGCTGCTACCGGTGAGAGCGAGAGGAACACACTGTGTGAGGTTGCTGCAGGTATGTGACTCGGTTTTACGCTTTAATTATTAAATCAGCCTTCTAAACTAAAATGTAATGATGTCGAACTGTAGGAGCCGACTACCGGAGCCGTGGGTCGTCCGCGGCAGTGTTTGAGAGTGATTTATCTGCGGAATTGGTGAGTTGCATTTGTGTAGCTTTATGTAGCCTAGCCGCTGCATTCGTTTTGAATGGAGCGGTTAGCATCTACTTATATGCCCGGTTTCTCTGAATATAGTTAAACCCAATGAATGAAATGTTATTACTGTCAACAATTGTCTTATTGTTCTTGTGTTGTCATACTAGCTTTGATAGTTATCAGTGCTATGCATCCAAGGCACTTTATGAAGCAGTCCAGTCAACCACTGTGTCTGCTAGCACTCTATTTGTGGATGCAGTGTTTACATTTTGATACCTTTTTAGAGTAATGAATATTTTGATATAACAATTATTATATTTATTCTAATTGGATGTATGAATTATTTATTGTACAATATTAAGGAATATACTTTGCTATTTGAATACAGTAGTATTATTTAGTATTTAGTATTTGAATGTATTTTTTGTGTGCGCACTGGAAATTTGACTGGTCCTGCCCTTTCATACAGGCCAGGTTGGATGGCGAGCTATAGAGCCCTGAACTAGAGTCTGAAGCTTTATGCCTGGAACCGAACTACTTGAACTGAATCCACCCAACCGAACCCCGGGCTGGTAGGAGGCTTCTCAGCAGCCGCCATCTGTTTTCCCTTCTTTTTGCCAAAACGCAACGAGTTCATTGCGGTCCTCCTGAACCTTCATTTTTCCCCGTCCCTTCACTAAAACCCCTCTGGACACTGCCACCACAACGTGGACTTTGCGGGGCTGTTTAATGAACTATGAATTTGTGTTGCGCTCATACCATCGTTGGTAAAAACCAAGGACTAAATCACGGATACTGATATTGTAAATAACTGAACGTTGTGTGAATTGATGTATATGTGAATGGCCATTTGGATTTACATGTTTAATGTTGTTTGTTATTTTTCCTATTATTCTTTAATATAATTTGGTACCACTTAAACTCAAAACCTGTGTTCAGTCTTTATTACTCTCCATTCCTAGAGCTGAATTTAGTTTCTTCTGATCTAGCCCAGACATATCATTTACTGTTTTATTTAGTACTTGTACAGTGCTTTATTGAAGTAACATACAGGTTACATATTGTATTCATGTGAGTTTAACTAGAATCAGTTGTTTTTGTAAGGTTTGTAAATACAAAATATTGGTTTTACTCACTATGACAGTATACTGTCACATTCAATCTGACAGTTATTTAAACATCACTCCTAAACCAAACATGTTTTATGTCTACAAATTCCTGTAATATTGTATCTATAGGAGTTTTACCAGAATCAGGTATTTTGGAGAAATATATCTTTTTGATTTTTACTCAAATAAAATATTTTGTAAGGTTTGTAAAGACAAAAGTTAGTTTTTTTTACTCAATATGATGGTATAACTGTCATACTAAATATGAAAGTTATATAAACATAATTCCAAAACCAAACTCCTAAACCAAACTTGCAATCTGTCTTAAACTGCCTGTAATATAAATCTATGTGAGTTTTACCAGAATCAGGTATTTTGGTAAGGTTTACAAATACAAAACTTGGGTTTTACTCAAAATGACAGTATAACTGCAACATTTGATATGACAGTTATTTAAACATAACTCCTAAACCAAACATGATAAATAGCTAATAATGCCTGGAGAAATGTATCATTGTGAGTTTTACTGGAAAAAAAATAATTTGTAAGGTTTATAAAGACACAAGTTAGTTTTTTTTATTTAATATGATGGTATAACTGTCATACTAAATATGAAAAATATATATAAACATAACTCCAAAACCAAACATGCATTATGTCTAAAAATGCCTGTAATATTGAATCTATGTGAGTTTTACCAGAATCAGGTATTTTGGTAAGGTTGACAAACACAAAAAATAGGTTTTACTCATAATGACAGTATAACTGCCACATTGACTGCCACCAAAAATGCATTATGTCTAAAAATGCCTTTAATATTGTATCCATGTGAGTTTTACTAGAATCAGTTGTTTTTGGAAGGGTTGCAAATACAAAATATTGGTTTTATTCAATATGATTGCATAACTGTCATACTAAATATGAAAGTTATATAAACATAACTCCAAAACCAAACATGCCTTATGTCTAAAAATGCCTGTAATTTTGAATGAATTTTTGTGAGTTTTCCTGGAAAAAAAAAATATTGTGTAAGGTTTGTATAGACACAAGTTAGTTTTTTTTACTCAATATGACAGTATAACTGTCATACTAAATGTAAAAGTTATATAGACATAACTCCAAAACCAAACATGCATTATATCTAAAAATGCCTGTAATATTGTATCCATGTGAGTTTTACTAGAATCAGTTGTTTTTGTAAGGATTTCAAATACAAAATATTGGTTTTACTCAATATGACAGTATACTGCTGTCATATTAAGTAAAATAAAACTAACTTGTGTCTTTACAAACCTTACAAAATATATTTTTTTCCAGTAAAACTCACAAAGATACATTTCTCCAGGCATTATTAGCCATTTTGCATGTGTGGTTTAGGAGTTATGTTTAAATAACTGTCAGATTGAATGTGACAGTATACTGTCATAGTGAGTAAAACCAATATTTTGTATTTGCAAACCTTACAAAAACAACTGATTCTAGTGAAACTCACATGGATACATTATTACTGGCATTTTTTGACATAATGCATGTTTGGTTTTGGAGTTATGTTTATATAACTTGTACATTTAGTATGACAGTTATACTGTCTAATTAAATTAAAAAAACTAACTTATGTCTTTACAAACCTTACAAAATATTTTTTTTCCTGTTAAACTCACAAAGATACCTTTCTCCAGGCATTATTAGCCATTTAGCATGTTTAGTTTCGGAGTTATGTTTAAATAACTGTAATTTTGAATGTCTCAGTTATACTGTCATTATGAGTAAAACCTACTTTTTGTATTTGAAAACCTTACCAAAATACCTGAATCTGGTCAAACTAACATAAATTTAATATTACAGGCATTTTTAGACATAATACATGTTTGGTTTTGGTGTTATGTTTATATAACTGTCTTTTTGAATGTGGCAGTTATACTGTCATTAAGAGTAAAAAAAACTAACTTGTGTCTTTACAAACCTTACAAAATATTTTTTTTCCGGTTAAATTCACAAAGATACATTTCCCCAGGCATTATTAGCCATTTATCATGTTTGGTTTAGGGGTTATGTTTAAATAACTGTCATATTGAGGGTGGCAGTTATACTGTCATTTTGATTAAAACCTATTTTTTGTATTTGTAAACCTTACCAAAATACCTGATTCTGGTAAAACCCACATAGATATAGGATTTTTTATAAACAAAAAGTATGTTTGGTTTTGGCGTTATGTTTATATAACTTTCATATTTATTATGACAGTTATACCATCATATTGAGTAAAAAAAAACTAATTTGTATCTTTACAAACCTTACAAAATATTGTTTTCGAGTAAAATTTAAAAATATACATTTCTCTAGACAGTATTAGTCATTTTGCATTTGTGTTTTAGGAGTTATGTTTAAATAACTGTTATATTGAGAATTAGGTTTTACTCATAGTGACAGTATAACTGCCACTATGAGTGAAACCTAATTTTTGTATTTGTAAACCTTACCAAAATACCTGATCTTGATATAACTCACAGAGATTCAATATTACAGACATTTTTAGACGGATTGCATGTTTGGTTTTTTGAGTTATGTTTATATAACTTTCATTTATAGTTTGACAGCTATACTGTTAAATAGAGTAAAAAAAACTAACTTGTGTCTTTAAAAACATTACAAAAATATTTTTTCCAGTAAAATTCACAAAGATACATTCCTCCAGGCATTATTAGCCATTTTGTCAGATTGATTGTGACAGTATACTGTCATTATGAGTAAAACTAATATTTTGTATTTGTAAACCTTACAAAAATACCTGATTCTAGTAAAACTTACATGGATACAAAATTATAGGCATTTTTAGACATAATGCATGTTTGGTTTTGGAGTTATGTTTAAATAATTGTCATATTGAATGTGGCAGTTATACTGTCATTAGGAGTAAAACCTAATTTTTGTATTTGTCAACCTTACCAAAATACCTGATTCTGGTAAAACTCACATGGAAACAATATCACAGGCATTTTTAGATATAATGCATGTTTGGTTTTGGAGTTATGTTTCTATAACTTTTACATTTAGTATGACAGTTATACTGTCATATTGAGTAAAAAAAACTAACTTGTGTCTATACAAACCTTACACAATAATTTTTTTCCAGGAAAACTCACAAAAATACATTTTTTTAGGCATTATTAGCCATTTAGCATGTTTGGTTTAGGGGTTTTCTTTAAATAACTGTCATTTTGAATGTGGCAGTTATACTGTCATTATGAGTAAAACCTATTTGTTGTATTTGTAAACCATACCAAAATACCTGTTTCTAGTAAAACTCACATGGATTCAAAATTACAGGCATTTTTAGACATAAGGCATGTTTGGTTTTGGAGTTATGTTTATATAACTTTCATATTTAGTATGACAGTTATGCAATCATATTGAGTAAAACCAATATTTTGTATTTGCAAACCTTCCAAAAACAACTGATTCTAGTAAAACTCACATGGATACAATATTAAAGGCATTTTTAGACATAATGCATGTTTGGTGGCAGTCAATGTGGCAGTTATACTGTCATTATGAGTAAAACCTAATTTTTGTATTTGTCAACCTTACCAAAATACCTGATTCTGGTAAAACTCACATAGATACAATATTGCTGGCACTTTTAGACATAATGCATGTTTGGTTTTGGAGTTCTGTTTATATAACTTTCATATTTAGTATGACAGTTATACCATCATATTAAATAAAAAAAAACTAACTTGTGTCTTTATAAACCTTACAAATTATTTTTTTTCCAGTAAAACTCACAATGATACATTTCTCCAGGCATTATTAGCTATTTAACATGTTTGGTTTAGGAGTTATGTTTAAATAACTGTCATATCAAATGTTGCAGTTATACTGTCATTTTGAGTAAAACCCAAGTTTTGTATTTGTAAACCTTACCAAAATACCTGATTCTAGTAAAACTCACATAGATTCAATATTACAGCCATTTTTATACGGATTGCATGTTTGGTTTTGGAGTTATTTTTATATAACTTTTATATTTAATATGGCAGTTATACCATCATATTGAGTAAAAAAAAATAATAATTTGTGTCTTTACAAACATTACAAAATATTTTTTACCTGTAAAATTCACAAAGATAAATTTCTCCAGGCATTATTAGTCATTTTGCATGTGTGTTTTAGGAGTTATGTTTGAATAACTGTCGTATTGAATGTGGCAGTTATACTGTCATTATGAGTAAAACCTAATTTTTGTATTTGTAAACCTTACCAAAATACCCGATTCTGATACAACTCACATATATATTTATAATTACAGGCATTTTTAGACGGATTGCATGCTTGGTTTTCGGGTTTGGTTTTGGAGTTATATTTATATAACTTTTATATTTAGTATGACAGTTATACTGTCATATTGAGTAAAAAAACGAACTTGTGTCTTTGCAAACCTTACCAAAGATCATTGTTTTGGTAAAACTAACAAAGATACATTTTTCCAGGTTTATTAGCCATTTTGCATGTGTCGTTTAAATAACTGTCAGATTGAATGTGACTGTCACATTCAACACATATTTGCAAACGCTACAAAAACAACGGTTTCTAGTAAAACTCACTTGGATACAATATTACATGCATTTTTAGACATGTTTGGTTTTGGAGTTATGTTTATACAACTTCCAAATTTAGTATGACAGTTATACTGTCTTATTGAGTAAAAATAAAGTAACATGTGTCATTACAAACCATACAAAATATTATTTTTCCCTGTAAAACTCACAAAGATACATTTCTCCATATATTATTAGCCATTTTGCATGTGTGGTTTAGGAGTTATGTTTACATAACTGTCATATTGAATGTGGCAGTTATACTGTCATTATGAGTAAAATTTAATTTTTGTTTTTGAAAACCTTACCAAAATACCTGATTCTAGTAAAACGAACATAGATTCATTGGTTTTGGAGTTATGTTTATATAACTTTCATTTTTAGTATGACAGTTATATCATCATATTGAGTAAAAAAAACTAACTTGTGTCTTTATAAACCTTACAAATTCGTTTTTTCCAGTAAAACTCACAAAGTTACATTCATCCAGGCATTATTAACCATTTTGCATGTGTGGTATAGGAGTTATGTTTACATAACTGTCATATTAAACGTGGCAGTTATACTGTCATTATGAGTAAAACCAAATTTGTGTATATGTAAACCTTACCAAAATACCTGATTCTGGTAAAACTCACATAGATACAATACTACAGGCATTTTTAGACATAATGCATGTTTGGTTTTGGAGTTATGTTTATATACATTTCTACAGGCATTATTAGCCAATTAGCATGTTTGGTTTAGGAGTTATGTTTAAATTACTGTTATTTTGAATATGGCAGTATTACTGTCATTATGAGTAAAACCCAATTTTTGTATTTGTAAACCTTACCAAAATACCTGATTCTGGTAAAACTCATTATTCAATATTACAGGCATTTTTAGACGTATTGCAAGTTTGGTTTTGGAGTTATGTTTATTTAACTTTCATATTTAGTATGACAGTTATACTGTCATATTAAGTAAAAAAAACTAACTTGTGTCTTAAAAAACCTTACAAAATATTTTTTTTTTTTCAGGAAAACTAAAAAAAGATACATTTCTCCAGGCATTATTAGCCATTTTGCATTTGTGGTTTAGGAGTTACAGTATGTTTAAATAACTGTCAGATTGAATGTGACAGTATACTGTCATAGTGAGTAAAACCTAGATTTTGTATTTGTAAACCTTACCAAAATACCTGGTTCTGGTAAAAATCACATTGATACAACAATACAGGCATTTTTAGACATAATGCACGTTTGGTTTTGGAGTTATGTTTATATAACTTTCATATTTAGTATGAACGTTTTACCATCATATTGAGTGAAAAAAACTAATTTGTATCTTTACAAACCTTACAAAATATTGTTTTCCAGTAAAATTCACAATTATACCTTTCTCTCGGCATTATTAGTCATTTTGCATTTGTTTTTTAGGAGTTATGTTTAATTAACTGTCATATTGAGTGTGGCATTTATACTGTCACTATGAGTAAAACCTAATTTTTGTATTTGTAAACCTTACCAAAATACCTGATTCTGATAAAACTCACATATATTCAATATTACAGGCATTTTTAGACGGATTGCATATTTGTTTTTGGTGTTGTGTTTATATAACTTTCATATATAGTATGACAGCTATACTGTTAAATTGTGTAAAAAAAACTAACTTGTGTCTTTACAAACCATTCAAAACATGGTTTCCAGTAAAACTCACAAAGATACATTCCTCAAGGCATTATTAGCCATTTTGTCAGATACATTGTGACAGTATACTGTCATTATGAGTAAAACTAATATTTTGTATTTGTAAACCTTACCAAAATACCTGATTCTGGTAAAACTCACATAGATACAATATTACAGGCATTTTTAGACATAATGCATGTTTGGTTTTGGAGTTATCTTTATAAAACGTTCATATTTAGTATGACAGTTATACCATCATATTAAATAAAAAAACTAACTTGTGTCTTTATAAACCTTACAAATTATTTTTTTCCAGTAAAACCCACAATGATACATTTCTCCAGGCATTATTAGCTATTTATCATGTTTGGTTTAGGAGTTATGTTTAAATAACTGTCATATCAAATGTTGCAGTTATACTGTCAGTATGAGTAAAACCCAAGTTTTGTATTTTTAAACCTTACCAAAATACCTGATTCTGGAAAAACTCACATAAATTCAATATTACAGGCAGTTAAAGACAGATTGCAAGTTTGGTTTAGGAGTTTGGTTTTGTAATTATGTTTATATAACTTTCATATTTAGTATGACAGTTATACTATCATATTGAGTAAAAAAAACTAACTTTTGTCTTTACAAACCTTGCAAAAAAAAAATGTTTCTAGTAAAAATCACAAAGATACATTTCTCCATGCATTATTAGCCATGTAGCATGTTTGGTTTAGGAGTTATGTTTAAATAACTGTCATATCAAATGTTGCAGTTATACTGTCATTATGAGTAAAACCCAAATTTTGTATTTGTAAACCTTACCAAAATAACTGATTCTGGTAAAACTCACATAGATTCAATATTATAGCCATTTTTTAGACGTATTGCAAGTTTGGTTTTGGAGTTATGTTTATTTAACTTTCATATTGAGTATGACAGTTATAATGTCATATTAAGTAAAAAAAACTAACTTGTGTCTTTAAAAACCTTACAAAATAATTTTTTTCCCCAGTAAAACTCACAAAGATTCATTTCTCCAGGCATTATTAGCCATTTAGCATATTTGGTTTAGTAGTTATGTTTAAATAACTGTTATTTTGAACATGGCAGTTATACTGTCATTATGAGTAGAACCCAATTTTTGTATTTGTAAACCTTACCAAAATACCTGATTCTGGTAAAACTTACATAGATTCAATATTACAGGCATTTTTAGACATAATGCATGTTTGGTTTTGGAGTTATGTTTATTTATTATTATTATTATTATTATTATTATTATTTATTTATTTATTTATTTGTAATTTAACTGGAAAAAAAATATTTTGTAAAGTTTGTAAAGACACAAGTTAGTTTTTTTTTACTCATAATGACAGTATAACTGCCGCGTTCAAAAAGACAGTTATATAAACATAACACCAAAACCAAACATGCATTATGTCTAAAAATGCCTGTAATATTAATATATGTGAGTTTGACCAGAATCAGGTATTTTGGTGAGGTTTTCAAATACAAAAAGTAGGTTTTACTCATAATGACAGTATAACTGACACATTCAAAATTACAGTTATTTAAACATAACTCTGAAACTAAACATGCTAAATGGCTAATACTGCCTGGAGAAAGGTATCTTTGTGAGTTTAACTGGAAAAAAAATATTTTGTAAGGTTTGTAAAGACATAAGTTAGTTTTTTTTACTCAATTAGACAGTATAACTGTCATACTAAATGTACAAGTTATATAAACATAACTCCAAAACCAAACATGCATTATGTCAAAAAATGCCAGTAATAATGTATCTTTGTGAGTTTCACTAGAATCAGTTGTTTTTGTAAGGTTTGCAAATACAAAATATTGGTTTTACTCACTATGACCGTATACTATCACATTCAATCTGACAGTTATTTAAACATAACTCCTAAACCACACATGCAAAATGGCTAATAATAACTGGAGAAATGTATCTTTGTAAGTTTTACTGGAAAAAAATATTTTGTAAGGTTTGTAAAGACACAAATTAGGTTTATTTATTTAATATGTTTGTATAACTGTCATAATAAATGTAAAAGTTATATAAACATAACTCCAAAACCAAACATGCAATCCGTCTAAAAATGCCTGTATTTTGAATATATGTGAGTTTTACTAGAATCAGGTATTTTCTTAAGGTTTACAAATACAAAAATTAGGTTTTACTCAAAATGACAGTATGTGTTGTGATGAAGTCAGTGCCTCACCAACCATCAACCTCACCGCACGTCACTGCCAAAACCAAACACGCAATTCGTAAAAAAAATGGCTGTAATATTGAATATATATGAGTTTTACTAGAATCAGGTATTTTGGTAAGGTTTACAAATACAAAAATTAGGTTTTACTCATAATGACAGTATAACTGCCGAACTCAATATGACGGTTATGTAAACATAACTCCTAAACCACACATGCAAAATGGCTAATAATGCCTGGAGAAATGTATCTTTGTGAGTTTTACTGGAAAAAAAATATTTTGTAAGGTTTGTAAAGACACAAATTTGTTGTTTTGTTTTACTTAATATGACAGTATAACTGTCATACTAAATATGAAATTTATATAAACATAACTCCAAAACCAAAATATTGGTTTTACTCACTATGACAGTATACTGTCACATTCAATCTGACAGTTATTTAAACATAATCCTAAACCACACATGCAAAATGGCTAATAATGCCTGGAGAAAAGTATCTTTGTGAGTTTTACTGGAAAAAAATATTTTGTAAGGTTTGTAAAGACACAAGTTAGTTTTATTTTACTTAATATGACAGCAGTATACTGTCATAGTGAGTAAAACCAATATTTTGTATTTGAAAACCTTTCAAAAACAACTGATTCTAGTAAAACTCACATGGATACAATATTACAGGCATTTTTAGATATAATGCATGTTTGGTTTTGGAGTTATGTTTATATAACTTTTACATTTAGTATGACAGTTATACTGTCGTATTGAGTAAAAAAAACTAACTTGTGTCAATACAAACCTTACACAATTTTTTTTTTTCCAGGAAAACTCACAAATACATTTTTTCAGGCATTATTAGCCATTTAGTATGTTTGGTTTAGGAGTTTTCTTTAAATAACTGTTATTTTGAATGTGGCAGTTATACTGTCATTATGACTAAAACCTATTTGTTGTATTTGTAAACCTTACCAAAATACCTGTTTCTAGTAAAACTCACATGGATTCAAAATTACAGGCATTTTTAGATAAAAGGCATGTTTGGTTTTGGAGTTATGTTTATATAACTTTCATATTTAGTATGACAGTTATGCAATCATATTGAGTAAACCCAATATTTTGTATTTGCAAACCTTCCAAAAACAACCGATTCTAGTAAAACTCACATGGATACAATATTAAAAGCATTTTTAGACATAATGCATGTTTGGTCAATGTGGCAGTTATACTGTCATTATGAGTAAAACCTCATTTTTGTATTTGTCAACCTTACCAAAATACCTGATTCTGGTAAAACTCACAGATACAATATTGCTGGCACTTTTAGACATAATGCATGTTTGGTTTTGGAGTTATGTTTATATAACTTTCATATTTAGTATGACAGTTATACCATCATATTAAATTAAAAAAAACTAACTTGTGTCTTTATAAACCTTACAATCTATTTTTTTCCAGTAAAACTCACAATGATACATTTCTCCAGGCATTATTAGCTATTTACATGTTTTGTTTAGGAGTTATGTTTAAATAAATGCCATATCAAATGTTGCAGTTATACTGTCAATTTGAGTAAAACCCAAGTTTTGTATTTGTAAACCTTACCAAAATACCTGATTCTGGTAAAACTCACATAGATTCAATATTACAGGCAGTTTAAGACAGATTGCAAGTTTGGTTTAGGAGTTTGGTTTTTTTAATTATGTTTATATAACTTTCATATTTAGTATGACAGTTATACCATCATATTGAGTAAAAAAAACTAACTTTTGTCTTTACAAACCTTACAAAATATTTTTTTCGAGTAAAAATCAAAAAGATACATTTCTCCAGGCATTATTAGCCATGTATCATATTTGGTTTAGGAATTATGTTTAAATAACTGTCATGTTGAGTGTGGCAGTTATATTTTATCATAATGAGTAAAACCTATTTTTGTATTTGTAAACCTTACCAAAATACCTGATTCTGGTAAAACTCCTATAGATATGTTTGGTTTTGGAGTTATGTTTATAATTTTTTTACATTTAGTATGACAGTTATACTGTCATATTGAGTAAAAAAAAAAAACTTGTGTCTTTACAAACCCATCCATCCATCAATTTTCTACCGCTTATTTCCTTTGGGGTCGCAGGGGGCGCTGGAGCTTATCTCAGCTACAATCGGGCGGAAAGCGAGGTACACCCTGGACAAGTCACCATCTCATCGCAGTCTTTACAAACCTTACAAAAAATTTTTTTCCTGTAAAACCTAAAAAGATACATTTCTCCAGGCATTATTAACCATTTTGCATGTGTGGTTTAGGAGTTATGTTTACATAACTGTCCTATTGAATGTGGCAGTTATACTGTCATTATGAGTAAAACCTAATTTTTGTTTTTGTAAACCTTACCAAAATACCTGATTCTAGTAAAACGAACATAGATTCATTGGTTTTGGAGTTATGTTTATATAACTTTCATATTTAGTATGACAGTTATATCATCATATTGAGTAAAAAAAAGTAACTTGTGTCTTTATAAACCTTACAAATTCATTTTTTCCAGTAAAACTCACAAAGATACATTTCTCCAGGCATTATTAACCATTTTGCATGTGTGGTATAGGAGTTATGTTCACATAACTGTCATATGAAATGTGGCAGTTATACTGTCATTATGAATAAAACCAAATTTGTGTATATGTAAACCTTACCAAAATACCTGATTGTGGTAAAACTCACATAGATACAATACTACAGGCATTTTTAGACATAATGCATGTTTGGTTTTGGAGTTATGTTTATATGCATTTCTCCAGGCATTATTAGCCATTTAGGATGTTTGGTTTAGGAGTTATGTTTAAATAACTGTTATTTTGAATATGGCAATCATACTGTCATTATGAGTAAAACCCAATTTTTGTATTTGTAAACCTTACCAAAATACCTGATTCTGGTAAAACTCACATAGATTCAATATTACAGGCATTTTTAGACGTATTGCAAGTTTAGTTTTGGAGTTATGTTTATTTAACTTTCATATTTAGTATGACGGTTATACTGTCATATTAAGTAAAAAAAACTAACTTGTGTATTTAAAAACCTTAAAAATATTTTTTTTACCCAGTAAAACTCACAAAGATTCATTTCTCCAGGCATTATTAGCCATTTAGCATATTTGGTTTAGTAGTTATGTATAACTGTATAACTGTTATTTTGAATATAGCAGTTATACTGTCCTTTTGAGTAAACCTATTTCTTTTAATTGTAAACATTACCAAAATACCTGATTCTAGTAAAACTTGCATATATTCAATTCTAGAGGCATTTTTAGACGGATTGCATGTTTGGTTTTGGAGTTATGTTTATATAACTTTAATATTTAGTATGACAGTTATACTGTCATTTTAAGTAAAAAAAACTAACTTGTGTCTTTACAAACCTTACAAAATATTTGTTTTCCGGTAAAACTCACAAAGATACAGTTCTCCAGGAATTATTAGCCATTTTGCATGTGTGGTTTAGTAGTTATGTTTAAAAAAAACTGTCAGATTGAATGTGACAGTATACTGTCATAGTGAGTAAAACCAATATTTTGTATTTGCAAAACTTACAAAAACAACTGATTCTAGTAAAACTCACATGGATACAATATTACAGAAAATTGTAGACATAATGCATGTTTTGTTTTGGAGTTAAGTTTATATAACTTTTACATTTAGTATGACAGTTTTACTGTCATATTGAGTAAAAAAACTAACTTGTGTCTTTACAAACGTTACAATTTTTTTACAGTAAAACTCACAAAGATACATTTCTCAAGGCATTATTAGCAATTTAGCATGTTTGGTTTAGGAGTTATGATTAAATAACTGTCATATTGAGCGTGGCAGTTATGCTGTCATTATAAGTAAAACCTAATTTTTGTATTTGTAAACCTTACCAAAATACCTGATTCTAGTAAAACTCACATAGATTTAATATTACAGCCATTTTTATACGGATTGCATGTTTGGTTTTGGATTAATTTTTATATAACTTTCATATTTAATATGGCAGTTATACCATCATATTGAGTAAAAAAATAATAATAATGTGTGTCTTTACAAACATTACAAAATATTTTTTACCTGTAAAATTCACAAAGATAAATTTCTCCAGGCATTATTAGTCATTTTGCATGTGTATTTAGGAGTTATGTTTGAATAACTGTCGTATTGAATGTGGCAGTTATACTGTCATTATGAGTAAAACCTAATTTTTGTATTTGTAAACCTTACCAAAATACCTGATTCTGATACAACTCACATATATATTTATTATTACAGGCATTTTTAGACGGATTGCATGCTTGATTTTCGGGTTTGGTTTTGGAGTCATGTTTATATAACTTTTATATTTAGTATGACAGTTATACCGTCATATTGAGTAAAAAAAACTAACTTGTGTCTTTGCAAACCTTACCAAAGATCATTGTTTTGGTAAAACTAACAAAGATAATTTTTTCCAGGTTTATTAGCCATTTTGCATGTGTCGTTAATGAGTTATGTTTAAAAAACTGTCAGATTGAATGTGACAGTATACTGTCACATTCAACACATATTTGCAAACCCTACAAAAACAACGGTTTCTAGTAAAACTCACATGGATACAATATTACATGCATTTTTAGACATAATGCATGTTTGGTTTTGGAGTTATGTTTATACAACTTTCAAATTTAGTATGACAGTTATACTGTCTTATTGAGTAAAAATAAAGTAACATGTGTCATTACAAACCATACTAAATATTATTTTTCCCAGTAAAACTCACAAAGATACATTTCTCCATATATTATTAGCCATTTTGCTTGTGTGGTTTATGAGTTATGTTTACATAACTGTCATATTGAATGTGGCAGTTATACTGTCATTATGAGTAAAATCTAATTTTTGTATTTGTGAACCTTACCAAAATACATGATTCTGGTAAAACTCACATTTAAACAATTTTACAGGCATTTTAATACATAATGCATGTTTGGTTTTAGGGTTATGTTTATACAACTTTCAAAATTTGTATGACAGTTATACAATCATATTGAGTAAAAAAAGAATAACTTGTGTCATGACAAACCTTACAAAAAATTTTTTTTTTCCAGGAAAACTCACAAAGATACATTTCTCCAGGCATTATTGGCCATTTTGCATGTGTGGTTTAGGAGTTACAGTATATTTAAATAACTGTCAGATTGAATGTGACAGTATACTGTCATAGTGAGTAAAACCTAGATTTTGTATTTGTAAACCTTACCAAAATACCTGATTCTGGTAAAACTCACATAGATACAATATTACAGGCATTTTTAGACATAATGCATGTTCGGTTTTGGAGTTATGTTTATATAACGTTCAAATTTATTATGACAGTTATGCAATCATATTAAGTAAAAAAAAAAACGAACTTGTGTCTTTATTAACCTTAAAAATTATTTTCTTTCCAGTAAAACTCACAAAGATAAATTTCTCCAGGCATTATTAGCCATTAATCATGTTTGGTTTACTGGTTATGTTTAAATAACTGTCATATTGAGTGCGGCATTTATACCGTCATTATGAGTAAAACCTATTTTTTGTATTTTTTAAATTACCAAAATAACTGATTCTGATAAAACTCACATAGATACAATAAGCATGTTTCCATCATATTAAGTAAAAAAAAAACTAACTTGTGTCTATACAAACCTTACAAAATATTTTTTCCAGTAAAACTCACACAAATACATTTCTCCAGTTATTATTAGCCATTTTGCATCTGTGGTTTAGAATTTATGTTTAAATAACAGTCAGATTGAATGTGAAAGTATACTGTCATATTGAGTAAAACCAAAATTTTGTATTTGCAAACCTTACAAAAACAACTGATTCTACTAAAACTCACATGGATACCATATTGCAGGCATTTTTAGACATAATACATGTTTGGTTTTGGAGTTATGTTTATTTAACTTTTTCATTTAGTATGACAGTTATACTTTCAAATGGAGTAAAAAAACTAACTTGTGTCTTTACAAACCTTACAAAATATTTTTTTTTCCAGTAAAACTCACAAAGGTACATTTTTCCAGGCATTATTAGCCATTTAGCATTCGTGGTTTAGGAGTTATGTTTAAATAACTGTCAGATTGAATGTGAAAGTATACTGTCATATTGAGTAAAACCAAAATTTTGTATTTGCAAACCTTACAAAAACAACTGATTCTAGTAAAACTCACATGGATACAATATTACAGGCATTTTTAGACATAATGCATGTTTGGTTTTGGAGTTATGTTTATATAACTTTTACATTTAGTATGACAGTAATACTGTCATATTGAGTAAAAAAAAAACTGTGTCTTTACAAACCTTACAAAATATTTTTTTTCCAGTAAAACTCACAAAGATACATTTCTCCAGTCATTATTAACCATTTTGCATGTGTGGTTTAGGAGTTATGTTTACATAACTGTCATATTGAATGAGGCAGTTATCCTGGCCTTATGACAAAAACCTAATTTTTGTATATGTAAACCTTACCAAAAGACTTGATTCTGGTTAAACTCTCATAGATACACTATTACAGGCATTTTTAGACATAATGCATGTTATGTTTTGGAGTTATGTTTATGTAACTTTCATATTTAGTATGACAGTTATACCATCATATTGAGGAAAAAAAAAACTAACTTGTGTCTTTATAAACCTTACTAATTATTTTTTTCCAGTAAAACTCACAAGATACATTTCTCCAGGTATTATTAGCCATTTAGCATGATTGGTTTAGGAGTTATGTTTAAATAACTGTCATTTTGAGTGTGGCAGTTATACTGTCATTATGAGAAAAACCTATTTTTTGTATTTATAAACCTTACCAAAATACCTGATTCTGATAAAACTCACATATATTCAATATTACAGGCATTTTTAGACGTATTGAGTTTTTGGTTTTCGAGTTTTGTTTTGGAGTTATGTTTATATAACTTTTATATTTAGAATGACAGATACCGTCATATTGAGTAAAAAAACCTAACTTGTATCTTTGCAAACCTTACAAAAGATCGCTATTCTAGTAAAACTAACAAAGCTACATTTCTCCAGGTTTATTAGCCATTTTGCATGTGTCGTTTATGAGTTATGTTTATATAACTGTCAGATTGAATATGACAGTATATTGTCATTGTGAGTAAAGCCAATATTTAGAATTTGCAAACCTTACAAAAACGACTGTTTCCAGTAAAAGTCACATGGATACAATATTACAGGCATTTTTAGACATAATGCATGTTTGGTTTTGGAGTTATGTTTATATAACTTTCAAATTTAGTATGACAGTTATACTGTCATATTGAGTAAAAAAAAGTAACTTGTGTCTTACAAACCTTATAAAATATATTTTTTTCCCAGTAAAACTCACAAAGATACATTTCTCCAGGCATTATTATCCATTTTGCATGTGTGGTATAGGAAATGTGTTTAAATAACTGTCATATCAAATGTTGCAGTTATACTGTCATTATGAGTAAAACCCAGGTTTTGTATTTGTAAACCTTACCAAAATACCTGATTATGGTAAAACTCACACAGATTCAATATTACAGGCATTTTTAAATGGATTGCAAGTTTGGTTTTGGAGTTATGTTTATTTAACTTTCATATTTAGTATGACAGTTATATTGTCATATTGAGTAAAGAAAAACTAACTTGTGTCTTTACAAACCTTAAAAACTATTTTTTTCCCAGTAAAACTTACAAAGATACATTTCTCCAGGCATTATTAGTCATTTTGCATGTGTGATTTAGGAGTTATGTTCAAATAACTGTCAGATTGAATGTGACAGTATACTGTCATTGTGAGTAAAACCTAATTTTTGTATTTGTAAACTTTAACAAAATACCTGATTCTAGTAAAACTCACATAGATTCAATATTACAGGCATTTTTAGACGGATTGCATGTTTGGTATTGGAGTTATGTTTATATAACTTTTACATTTATGAAGACAGTTATACAAACATATTGAATAAAAAAACCTAACTTGTGTCTTTACAAACCTTACAAATATTTTTTTTTCTAGTAAAACTCACAAAGATACATTTCTCCAGGCATTATTAGTCATTTATCAGGTTTGGTTTAGGAGTTATGTTTAAATAACTGTTATTTTGAATATGGCAGTATACTGTCATAGTAGTTTTTTACTCAATATGCCAGTAATGTTCTTAAAATCCTGAGATAATGCGAAAAAAGCAATAAAAATGTTTTTCAACATAATTCCTACACCAAACATGCAACATGTCTAATAATGCCTGGAGACATGTATCTTTGTTAGTTTTACTAGAAAATGTATCTTTTGTAAGTTTTGCAACGACGCAAGTTAGTTTTTTTAATTCAATATGATAACTGTCAAACTAAATGTAAAAGTTATATAATTATTACTCCAAAAATGAACATGCCAATATGTCTAAAAATGCCTAAAACATTGTATCTAGTTGAGTTTCACCAGAATCAGGTAATTTGGTAAGGTTTACAAATACAAAATTTGGGTTTTTCTCATAATGACAGTATAACTGCTACATTCAAATTGACAGTTATTTAAACATAACTTCCTAACCACACATGCAAATAAATGGGTTATAATTGTATAGCGCTATTCTACCTTCAAGGTACTCAAAGCGCTTTGACAGTATTTCCACATTCATCCATTCACACACACACTCACACACTGATGGCAGGAGCTGCCATGCAAGGTGCTAACCAGCAGCCATCAGTAGCAATGGTTGAAGTGTCTTGCCCAAGGACACAACGGACATGACAACGATGGTAGAAGATGGGGTATGAACCCCAGTAACCATCAACCCTCCGATTGCTGGCACGGCCACTCTACCAACTTCGCCACAGCTAATGAAGCCTAAACAATGCATCCTTGTGAGTTTTACTCGAAACATATGCTATTTTAAGGCTTGCAAACACAAAAAGTAGTTTTTTACTCAATATGACAGTAATGTTCTTAAAATCCTGAGATAATGCGAAAAAAGCAATTTGTCATACCAAATATAAACGATATATGAATGTAACTCCAAAACTGAACATGCATTATGTCTAAAAATGCCTAAAATATTGTATCTATGTGAGTTTAACGAGAATAAAGTAGTTTGGTAAGGTTTACAATTACAAAAATTGAGTTTTTCTCATAATGACAGTGTAACTGCTACATTCATTTTTACAGTTATTTAAACATAACTTCGTAAAAACACATGCAAGTAGGCTTATAAAGCCTAAAACAATGCATCCTGGTGAATTTTACTCGAAACATAGGGCTTGCAAACACAAAAAGTAGTTTTTTTCTCCTTATGACAGTAATGTTCTTAAAATCCTGAGATATTGCGAAATAAGCAATAAAAATGTTTTTCAACCTAATTCCTACACCAAACATGCAACATGTCTAATTATGCCTGAAGACATGTATCTTTGTTAGTTTTACTAGAAAAATTATCTTTTGTAAGTTTTGCAAAGAGGCAAGTTAGTTTTTTTAATTTAATATGACAGTATAACTGTCATACCAAATATGAAAGTTATATAAAGAGAACTCCAAAACTGAACATGCATTATGTCTAAAAATGCCTAAAATATTGTATCTATGTGAGTTTTACAAGAATCCGGTAATTCGGTAAGGTTTACAATTACAAAAATTGAGTTTAGTCAAAATGACAGATAACTGCTACATTGAATTTGACAGTTTTTTAAACATAACTTCCTAAAAACACATGCAAATAGGCTAATAAAGCCTAAAACAATGCATCTTTGTGAGTTTTAGTCGAAACATATGCTATTTTAAGGCTTGCAAAAAAAAAAGTAGTTTTTTTACTCATTATGACGGTAATGTTCTTAAAATCCTGAGATAATGCGAAATAAGCAATAAAAATGTTTTTCAACATAATTCCTACACCAAACATGCAACATGTCTAATAATGCTTGAAGACATGTATCTTTGTAGTTTCACTAGAAAACTTATCTTTTGTAAGTTTTGCAATAACGCATGTTAGTTTTTTTTACTTCAATATGACAGTATAACTGTTATACCAAATATGAAAATTATATAAACATAACTCCAAAACTGAACAGGCATTATGTCGAAAAAAATGCCTGTATATTGTATCTATGTGAGTTTTACCAGAATCAAGTAATTTGGTAAGGGTTACAAATACAAAAATTGGGTTTTTCTCATATTGACAGTACAACTGCCACATTTAAAATGACAGTTATTTAAACATAACTCCTCAACAAAACATGCTGAATGGCTAGTTATGCCTGGAGAAAGGTATCTTTGTGAGTTTTACTGGGAAAAAAAATATTTTGTAAGGTTTGTAAGGACAAAAGTTAGGTTTTTTTTACTCAATTGGACAGTATAACTGTCATACTAAATGTAAAAAATATATAAACCTAACTCCAAAACCAAACATGCATTACCGGTATATCTAAAAATGCTTGTAACATTGTATCCATGTGAGTTTTAATAGAATCAGTTGTTTTTGTAAGGTTTGCAAATACTAAATATTGGTTTTACTCACTATGACAGTATATCTGCCTCAATTCAATCTGACAGTTATTTAAATATAACTCCCAAACCACACGTACAAAATGACTATTAATGCCTGGAGAAATGTATCTTTGTGAGTTTTACTGGAAAAAAAAAAGTTTTTAAGGTTTGTATCTTTACAAACCTTAAAAACTTAGTTTTTAAAACAAGTTAGTTTGTTTTTTTTACTCCATATGACAGATAACTGTCATACTAAGTGTAAAAGTTATATAAACATAACTCCAAAACCAAACATGCATTATGTCTTAAAATGCCTGTAATATTGTATCTATGTGAGTTTCACTACAATCAGGTATTTTGGTAAGTTTTACTAGAAAAAAATATTTTGGTAAGTTTTACTAGAAAAAAATATTTTGTAAGGTTTGTAAAGACAAAAGTTGTTTTTTTTATTCAATAGATGCTATAACTGTCATACTAAATATGAAAGTTATATAAATATAATTCCAAAACCAATCTCCTAAACCAAACTTGCAATCCATCTTAAACTGCCTGTTATATTGAATCTATGTGAGTTTTACCAGAATAAGGTATTTTGGTAAGGTTTACAAATACAAAACCTGGGTTTTACTCATAATGACAGTATAACTGCAACATTTGATAACACAGTTATTTAAACATAACTCCTAAACCACACATGCAAAATGGCTAATAATGCCAGGAGAAATGTATCTTTGTAAGATTTACTGGGGAAAAAAAAGTATTTTGTAAGGTTTGTAAAGACACAAGTTACTTTTTTTTTTTCTCAATATGACAGTATAACTGTCATACTAAATTCGAAAGTTATATAAACATAAATCCAAAACCAAACATGCATTATGTCTAAAAATGCCTGTAATATTGTATCCATGTGAGTTTTACTAGAATCAAGTATTTAAGTAAGGTTTTTATATACAAAAATTAGGTTTTGCTCATAATGCCAGTATAACTGCAACATTCAATATGACAGTTATGTAAACATAACTCCTAAACCACACATGCAAAATGGTTAATAATGCCTGGAGAAATGTATCTTTGAGTTTTATTGGAAAAAAATATTTTGTACCTTTGTGAGTTTAAATGGGGAAAAATATTTTTTAAGGTTTGTAAAGACACAAGTTTTTTTTTTACTCCATATGACAGTATAACTGTCATACTAAATGTAAAAGTTATATAAACATAACTCCAAAACCAAACATGCATTATGTCTAAAAATGCCTATAATATTGTATCCATGTGAGTTTTAGTAGAATCAGTTGTTTTTGTAAGGTTTGCAAATACAAAATTTGGGTTTTACTCACTATGACAGTATACTGTCACATTCAATCTGACTGTTATTTAAAAATATATTCTAAACCACAGATGCAAAATGGCTAATAATGCCTGGAGAAATGTATGTTTGTAAGTTTTACTGGAAAACAAATATTTTGTAAGGTTTGTAAAGACACAAGTTAGTTTTTTTTTTACTCAATATGATGGTAATCTTACTAAATTTGAAATTTATATAAACATAACTCCAAAACCAAACATGCAATCCTTCTAAAAATGCCTGTAATATTGAATCTATGTGAGTTTTACTAGAATCAGGTATTTTATTAAGGTTTACAAATACAAAAATTAGGTTTTACTCATAATGACAGTATAGCTGCCACACGCAATATGACAGTTATTTAAATATAACTCCTAATCCTCACATGCAAAATGGCTAATATGCCTGGAAAAATGTTTTTTTTTACTCATTATGACAGTATAACTGTCATACTAAATGTAAAAGTTATATAATTATAACTCCAAAACCAAAAATGCATTATGTCTAAAAATGCCTGTAATATTGTATCCATGCGAGTTTTACTAGAATCAGTTGTTGTTGTAAGTTTTGCAAATACAAAATATTGGTCTTACCCACTATGACAGTATACTTTTACATTCAATCTGACAGTTATTTAAACATAACTCCTAAACCAATGCATGCAAATTGGTTGATAATGCCTGGAGAAATGTATCTTTGTGAGTTTTACAGGAAACAAATATTTTGTAAGGTTTGCAAGGACACAAATTAGTTATTCAATATTATTGTATAACTGTCATACTAAATATGAAAGTTATATAAATATAACTCCAAAACCAAACATGCCTTATGTCTAAAAATGCCTGCAATTTTGAATCCATGTGAGTTTTACTAGAATCAGGTATTTTGGTAAGGTTTATCCATCCATCCATCCATCTTCTTCCGCTTATCCGAGGTCGGGTCGCGGGGGCAGCAGCTTAAGCAGGGAAGCCCAGACTTCCCTCTCCCCAGCCACTTCGTCCAGCTCCTCCCGGGGGATCCCGAGGCGTTCCCAGGCCAGCCGGGAGAGATAGTCTTCCCAGCGTGTCCTGGGTCTTCCCCGTGGCCTCCTACCGGTCGGACGTGCCCGAAACACCTTCCTAGGGAGGCGTTCGGGTGGCATCCTGACCAGATGCCCGAACCACCTCATCTGGCTCCTCTCGATGTGGAGGAGCAGCGGCTTTACTTTGAGCTCCCCCCCGAATGACAGAGCTTCTCACCCTATCTCTAAGGGAGAGCCCCGCCACTCGGCGGAGGAAACTCATTTCGGCCGCTTGTACCCGTGATCTTGTCCTTTCGGTCATGACCCAAAGCTCATGACCATAGGTGAGGATGGGAACGTAGATCGACCGGTAAATCGAGAGCTTTGCCTTCCGGCTCAGCTCCTTCTTCACCACAACGGATCGATACACCGTCCGCATTACTGAAGATGCCGCACCGATCCGCCTGTCGATCTCACGATCCACTCTTCCCCCACTCGTGAACAAGACTCCGAGGTACTTGAACTCCTCCACTTGGGGCAAGATCTCCTCCCCAACCCGGGATGGCACTCCACCCTTTTCCGGGAGAGAACCATGGACTCGGACTTGGAGGTGCTGATTCCCATCCCAGTCGCTTCACACTCGGCTGCGAACCGATCCAGCGAGAGCTGAAGATCTTGGCCAGAGGAAGCCATCAGGACCACATCATCTGCAAATAGCAGAGACCTAATCCTGCAGCCACCAAACCAGATCCCCTCAACGCCCTGACTGCGTCTAGAAATTCTGTCCATAAAGGTTATGAACAGAATCAGTGACAAAGGGCAGCCTTGGCGGAGTCCAACCCTCACTGGAAACGTGTCCGACTTACTGCCGGCAATGCGGACCAAGCTCTGGCACTGATTATACAGGGAGCGAACTGCCACAATAAGACAGTCCGTTACCCCATACTCTCTGAGCACTCCCCACAGGACTTCCCGGGGTACACGGTCGAATGCCTTCTCCAAGTCCACAAAGCACATGTAGACTGGTTGGGCAAACTCCCATGCACCCTCAAGGACCCTGCCGAGAGTATAGAGCTGGTCCACAGTTCCACGACCAGGACGAAAACCACACTGTTCCTCCTGAATCCGATGTTCGACTATCCGGCGTAGCCTCCTCTCCAGTACACCTGAATAGACCTTACCGGGAAGGCTGAGGAGTGTGATCCCACGATAGTTGGAACACACCCTCCGGTTCCCCTTTTTAAAGAGAGGAACCACCACCCCGGTCTGCCAATCCAGAGGTACCGCCCCCGATGTCCACGCGATGTTGCAGAGTCTTGTCAACCAAGACAGCCCCACAACATCCAGAGCCTTAAGGAACTCCGGGCGGATCTCATCCACCCCTGGGGCCTTGCCACCGAGGAGCTTTTTAACAACCTCGGCAACCTCAGCCCCAGAAATAGGAGAGCCCACCACATATTCCCCAGGCCCTGCTTCCTCATAGGAAGACGTGCTGGTAGGATTGAGGAGGTCTTCGAAGTATTCCCTCCACCGATCCACAACATCCGCAGTCGAGGTTAGCAGAGCACCATCCCCACCATACACGGTGTTGACACTGCACTGCTTCCCCTTCCTGAGGCGGCGGATGGTGGTCCAGAATTGCTTCGAAGCCGTCCGGAAGTCTTTTTCCATGGCCTCCCCGAACTCCTCCCATGTCCGAGTTTTTGCCTCCGCGACCGCTGAAGCCGCACATCGCTTGGCCTGTCGGTACCTGTCTGCTGCCTCAGGAGTCCCATGAGCCAAAAGAACCCGATAGGACTCCTTCTTCAGCCTGACGGCATCCCTCACCGCCGGCGTCCACCAACGGGTTCTAGGATTACCGCCACGACAGGCACCAACTACCTTGCGGCCACAGCTCCAATCGGCCGCCTCGACAACAGAGGTACGGAACATCGTCCACTCGGACTCAATGTCCAGCACCTCCCTCGTGACATGTTCAAAGTTCTTCCGGAGGTGGGAATTGAAACTCTCTCTGACAGGAGACTCTACCAGGCGTTCCCAGCAAACCCTCACAATGCGTTTGGGCTTGCCAGGTCTGTCCGGCATCCTCCCCCACCATCGAAGCCAACTCACCACCAGGTGGTGATCGGTAGAAAGCTCCGCTCCTCTCTTCACCCGAGTGTCCAAAACATGAGACCGCAAATCCGATGACACAACTACAAAGTCGATCATGGAACTGCGGCCTAGGGTGTCCTGGTGCCAAGTGCACATATGGACGCCCTTATGTTTGAACATGGTGTTTGTTATCGACAATCTGTGACGAGCACAAAAGTCCAATAACAGAACACCACTCGGGTTCAGATCCGGGCGGCCATTCTTCCCAATCACACCTCTCCAGGTTTCACTGTCGCTGCCAACATGAGCGTTGAAGTCCCCCAGTAGAACGAGGGAATCACCCGGGGGAGCACTCTCCAGTACTCCCTCGAGTGAATCCAAAAAGGGTGGGTACTCTGAGCTGCCGTTTGGCGCGTAAACGCAAACAACAGTCAGGACCCGTCCCCCCACCCGAAGGCGGAGGGAAGCTACCCTCTCGTCCACCGGGTTGAACTCCAACGTGCAGGCTTTGAGCCGAGGGGCAACAAGAATTGCCACCCCAGCCCGTCGCCTCTCACTGCCGGCAACGCCAGAGTGGAAGAGAGTCCATCCCCTCTCAAGAGAAGTGGTTCCAGAGCCCTTGCTGTGCGTCGAAGTGAGTCCGACTATATCTAGCCGGAACTTCTCCACCTCACGCACTAGCTCAGGCTCCTTCCCCCCCAGCGAAGTGACGTATGGTAAGGTTTACAAATACAAAAATTGGGTTTTACTCAAAATGACAGTACAACTGCCATATTCAAAATAACAGTTATTTAAACATAACTCCTAAACAAAATATGCTAAATGGCTAATAATGCCTGGAGAAATAAATCTTTGTGCGTTTTACTGGAAGAAAAAAAATATTTTGTAAGGTTTGTAAAGACACAAGTTAGTTTTTTTTACTTAATATGACAGTATAACTGTCTACTAAATATGAAAGTTAAATAAACATAACTCCAAAATCAAACTGGCAATCCGTCTAAAAATTCCTGTAATATTGAATATATGTGAGTTTTACCAGATTCAGTTAATTTGATAAGGTTTTTAAATACAAAAATTGAGTTTTACTCATAATGACAATATAACTGCCATATTCAAAATATCAGTTATTTAAACATAACTCCTAAACCAAACATGCTAAATGGACAATAATGCCTGTAGAAATGTATATAAACATAACTCCAAAACCAAATATGAAAGTTATATAAACATAACTCCAAAACCAAAATGCATTATGTCTAAAAATGCCTGTAATATTGTATCTATGTGAGTTTTACCAGAATCAGGTATTTTGGTAAGGTTGACAAATACAAAAATTAGGTTTTACTCCTAAAGACAGTATAACTGCCACATTCAATATGACAATTATTTAAACATAACTCCAAAACTAAGCATGCATTAAATGCCTATAATTTTGTATCCATGTAAGTTTTACTAGAATCAGTTGTTTTTGTAAGGTTTACAAATACAAAATATTAGTTTTACTCATAATGACAGTATACTGTCACAATCAATCTGACAAAATGGCTAATAATGGCTTGAGGAATGTATCTTTGTGAGTTTTACTGGAAAGCATGTTTTGTAAGGTTTGTAAAGACACAAGTTAGTTTTTTTTACACAATTTAACAGTATAGCTGTCATACTATATATGAAAGTTATATAAACACAACACCAAAAACAAATATGCAATCCGTCTAAAAATGCCTGTAATATTGAATATATGTGAGTTTTATCAGAATCAGGTATTTTGGTAAGGTTTACAAATACAAAAATTAGGTTTTACTCATAGTGACAGTATAACTGCCACACTCAATATGACAGTTAATTAAACATAACTCCTAAAACGCAAATGCAAAATGACTAATAATGCCTAGAGAAAGGTATAATTGTGAATTTTACTGGAAAACAATTTGTAAAGATACAAATAAGTTTTTTTTTCTCAATATGATGGTAAAACTTTCATACTAAATATGAAAGTTATATAAACATAACTCCAAAACCAAACATGCATTATGTCTAAAAATGCCTGTAATATTGTATCTATATGATTTTTACCAGAATCAGGTATTTTGGTAAGGTTTACAAATACAAAATCTAGGTTTTACTCACTATGACAGTATACTGTCACATTCAATCTGACAGTTATTTAAACATACTGTTACTCCTAAACCACAAATGCAAAATGGCTAATAATGCTTGGAGAAATCGTTTTTGAGTTTCCCTGGAAAAAAAATAAAAAATTGTAAGGTTTTTTAAGACACAAGTTAGTTTTTTTACTTAATATGACAGTATAACTGTCATACTAAATATGAAAGTTAAATAAACATAACTCCAAAACCAAACTTGCAATACGTCTAAAAATGCCTGTAATATTGAATCTATGTGAGTTTTACCAGAATCAGGTATTTTGGTAAGGTTTACAAATACAAAAATTGGGTTTTACTCATAATGACAGTGTAACTGCCATATTCAAAATAACAGTTATATAAACATAACTCCTAAACCAAACATGCTAATTGGCTAATAATGCCTGTAAAAATGTATATAAACATAACTCCAAAACCAAACATGCATTATGTCTAAAAATGCCTGTAGTATTGTATCTATGAGAGTTTTACCAGAATCAGGTATTTTGGTAAGGTTTACATATACACAAATTTGGTTTTACTCATAATGACAGTATAACTGCCACATTTAATATGACAGTTATGTAAACATAACTCCTATACCACACATGCAAAATGGTTAATAATGCCTGGATGAATGTAACTTTGTGAGTTTTACTGTAAAAAACGAATTTGTAAGGTTTATAAAGACACAGGTTAGTTTTTTTTACTCAATATGATGATATAACTGTCATACTAAAAATGAAAGTTTTATAAACATAACTCCAAAACCAATGAATCTATGTTCGTTTTACTAGAATCAGATATTTTGGTAAGGTTTACAAATACAAAACTTTGGTTTTACTCATCATGACAGTATAACTGCAACATTTGATATGACAGTTATTTTAACATAACTCTTTAACCACACATGCAAAATGGCTAATAATGCCTGGAAAAATGTATCTTTGTAAGTTTTACTAGAAAAAAATAATTTGTAAGGTTTGTAAAGACAAACGTTGTTTTTTTTTACTCAATATGATGCTATAACTGTCATACTGAATATGAAAGTTATACAAACATAATTCCAAAACCAAACTCCTAAACCAAACTTGCAATCTGTCTTAAACTGCCTGCAATATTGAATATTAGTGAGTTTTACCAGAATAAGGTATTTTGGTAAGGTTTACAAATACAAAACTTGGGTTTTACTCAAAATGACAGTATAACTGCAACATTTGATATGACAGTTATTTAAACATAACTCTTAAACCAAACATGTTAAATAGCTAATAATGCCTGGAGAAATGTATCATTGTGAGTTTTACTGAAAAAAAATAATTTGTAAGGTTTATAAAGACACAAGTTAGTTTTTTTTATTTAATATGATGGTATAACTGTCATACTAAATATGAAAGTTATATAAACATAACTCCAAAACCAAACATGCATTATGTCTAAAAGTGCCTGCAATATTGTATCTATGTGAGTTTTACCAGAATCAGGTATTTTGGTAAGGTTGACAAATACAAAAAATAGGTTTTACTCATAATGAGTTATATAAATGTGCTGCCATCTTATAAAAACACAACTCCAAAACCGAATATGCAATCCGTCTAAAAATGCCTGTAATATTGAAAATATGTGAATTTTATCAGAATCAGGTATTTTGGTAAGGTTTACAAATACAAAATTTAGGTTTTACTCATAGTGACAGTATAACTACACCACTCAATATGACAGTTAATTAAAAATAACTCCTAAAACACACATACAAAATGACTAATAATGCCTAGAGAAAGGTATATTTGTGAATTTTACTGGAAAATAATAATTTGTAAGGTTTGTAGAGATACAAATTATTATTTTTTACTCAATATGATGGTAAAACTTTCATATTAAATATGAAAGTTATATCAACATAACTCCAAAACCAAACATGCTTTATGTCTAAAAATTCCTGTAATATTGTATCGATGTGGGTTTTACCAGAATCAGGTATTTTGGTAAGGTTTACAAATACAAAAAATAGGTTGTACTCATAATGACAGTATAACTGCCACACTCAATATGACAGTTAATTAAACATAACTCCTAAAACGTAAATGCAAAATGGCTAATAATGCCTGGAGAAATGTATCTTTTTTGAGTTTTCCTGGAAAAAAAAAATAGTTTGTAAGGTTTGTAAAGAACCAAGTTAGTTTTTTTTACTTAATATGACAGTATAACTGTTATACTAAATATGAAAGTTAAATAAACATAACTTCCAAACCAAACTTGCAATACGTCTAAAAATGCCTATAATATTGAATCTATGTGAGTTTCACCAGAATCAGGTATTTTGGTAAGGTTTACAAATACAAAAATTGGGTTTTACTCATAATGACAGTATAACTGCCATATTCAAAATAAAAGTTATTTAAACATAACTCCTAAACCAAACATGATAAATGGCTAATAATGCCTGGAGAAATGTATATAAACATAACTCCAAAACCAAACATGCATTATGTCTAAAAATGCCTGTAGTATTGTATCTATGTGAGTTTTACCAGAATCAGGTATTTTGGTAAGGTTTACATATACACAAATTTGGTTTTACTCATAATGACAGTATAACTGCCACATTTAATATGACAGTTATGTAAACATAATTCCATACCACACATGCAAAATGGTTAATAATGCCTGGAGAAATGTATCTTTCTGAGTTTTACTGGAAAAATGAATTTGTAAGGTTTATAAAGACACAAGTTAGTTTTTTTTACTCAATATGATGATATTACTGTCATACTAAATATGAAAGTTGTATGAACATAACTCCAAAACCAATGAATCTATGTTCGTTTTACTAGAATCAGGTATTTTGGTAAGGTTTACAAAAACAAAAATTAGGTTTTACTCATAATGACAGTATAACTGCCACATTCAATAGGACAGTTATGTAAACGTAACTTCTAAACCACACATGCAAAATGGTTAATAATGCCTGGAGAAATGTTTCTTTTTAAGTTTTACAGGAAAAAAAATATTTTGTAAGGTTTGTAAAGACTGCGATGAGGTGGCGACTTGTCCAGGGTGTACCCCGCCTTCCGCCCGATTGTAGCTGAGATAAGCTCCAGCGCCCCCCACCACCCCAAAGGAAATAAGCGGTAGAAAATGGATGGATGGATGGGTTTGTAAAGACACAAGTTTGTTTTTTTTTACTCAATATGACAGTATAACTGTCATACTAAATGTAAAAAAAATATAAACCTAACTCCAAAACCAAACATGCATTATGTCTAAAAATGCCTGTAATATTGTATCTATGTGAGTTTTACCAGAATCAGGTATTTTGGTAAGGTTGACAAATACAAAAATTAGGTTTTACTCATAATGACAGTATAACTGCCACATTGACTGCCACCAAACATGCATTATGTCTAAAAATGCCTTTAATATTGTATCCATGTGAGTTTTACTAAAATCAGTTGTTTTTGGAAGAGTAGCAAATACAAAATATTGGTTTTACTCAATATGATTGCATAACTGTCATACTAAATATGAAAGTTATATAAACATAACTCCAAAACCAAACATGCCTTATGTCTAAAAATGCCTGTAGTTTTGAATCCATGTGAGTTTTACTAGAAACATATATTTTGGTAAGGTTTACAAATACAACAAATAGGTTTTACTCATAATGACAGTATATCTGCCACATTTAAAATGACAGTTATTTAAAGAAAACTCCTAAACCAAACATGCTAAATGGCTAATAATGCCTGAAAAAAATGTATTTTTGTGAGTTTTCCTGGAAAAAAAAATATTGTGTAAGTTTTGTATGGACACAAGTTAGTTTTTTTTACTCAATATGACAGTATAACTGTCATACTAAATGTAAAAGTTATATAAACATAACTCCAAAACCAAACATGCATTATATCTAAAAATGCCTGTAATATTGTATCCATGTGAGTTTTACTAGAATCAGTTGTTTTTGTAAGGTTTTCAAATACAAAATATTGGTTTTATTCACTATGACAGTATACTGCTGTCAAAATAAGTAAACAAACAAACAAATTTGTGTCTTTACAAACCTTATAAAATATTTTTTTCCAGTAAAACTGACAAAGACACATTTCTCCAGGCATTATTAGCCATTTTGCATGTGTAGTTTAGGAGTTATGTTTACATAACCGTCATATTGAGTTCGGCAGTTATACTGTCATTATGAGTAAAACCTAATTTTTGTATTTGTACACCTTACCAAAATACCTGATTCTAGTAAAACTCACATATATTCATTATTACAGCCATTTTTTTTACGAATTGCGTGTTTGGTTTTGGCAGTGACGTGCGGTGAGGTTGATGGCTGGTGAGGCACTGACTTCATCACAGTCAGATTTACAAACATATGAACCCTAAAGAGTACCTTATTCACCATTTGATTGGCAGCAGTTAACGAGTTATGTTTAAAAGCTCATACCAGCATTCTGCCCTGCTTGGCGCTCAGCATCAAGGGTTGGAATTGGGGGTTAAATCACCAAAAATGATTCCCGGGAATGGCGCCGCTGCTGCCCATGCTCCCCTCACCTCCAAGGGGGTCAAATGCAGACGACAAATTTCATTACACCTAGTGTGTGTGTGACAATCCTTGGTACATTAACTTAACTTTAACTTTACACATACAAACTGTAGCACACAAAAAAGCACATTTAATAAAAAAAACGTTATTATGGTCTTACCTTTACTTATAAATTAAGTCCATGCGCCGCAACTAAAGCCCTCACTTAAACTTTCCACGTGCAAGATTGAATATATTTAAAAAAGTGTAACCGAGGGTTTATAAATGTCGCCTATACTGTATGAAACTACAAAATAACAAACACGGAAGCTCCAGTTTACACGAGGACCACTTTATTTACCTTCTTTCAAAAACCTCCGCAACGTGTCATCACTTCCGCTCTTAGCGCCTTCAAAATAAGAGCTCAAGGCATATACTGTATAACAACGCATAACAGGAACGTAACATCACAAAGAGGACAGCCCATGAAATAGGTTACAAAAGTTATTTAATAAGAAGCCAAAAAGTGCAAAAACAATAATGTTCGTGTTAGAGGAGTTGTGAATTAGATACACCTGCAGTCTGCAGGTGTACCTAATGTTGTGGCCCTGCAGTCATTCACAACTCCTCCAACACGAGCATTATTGTTTTTGCACTTTTTGGCTTCTTATGAAATAACTTTTTTAAATAGATTCAATCTTGTATGTGGAAAGTTTAAGTGTGGGCTTTAGTTGATATAACAATTCTACGGCGGGGGTGCAGGAGGCGGGATTACTGGAGCCTCAGCCAGTGCGTCTTTTGCAGCCGTTTTATGATCGCTCAGTACAAGAAATACGTTACACACATACAGTTTTTGACAAAATACACTGTACATTATATACCTCAGCTAAGTAAACTATGGAATTGTATAATATAATTCATATAGCAATACACTCCTCTCTGAGCTGCCACCTTACCGTGGTAGAGGAATTTGCGTGTCCCAATGATCCTAGGAGCTATGTTGTCTGGGGGCTTTATGCCCCCTGGTAGGGTCTCCCAAGACAAACTGGTCCTAGGTGAGAGATCAGACAAAGAGCAGTTCGAAGACCTCCATGAAGAATAAAAATAAAGGACCCAGATTTCCCTCGCCCAGACGCGGGTCACCGGGGCCCCCCTCCGGAGCCAGGCCCGGAGGCGGGGAACGATGGCGAGCGCCTGGTAGCCGGGCCTGTCCCCATGGGGCCCGGCCGGGCACAGCCCGAAGAGGCAACGTGGGTCCCCCCTCCAATGGGCTCACCACCCATAGCAGGGGCCATAGAGGTCGGGTGCAGTGTGAGCTGGGCGGCAGCCGAAGGCAGGGCACTTGGCGGTCCGATCCTCGGCTACAGAAGCTAGCTCTTGGGACGTAGAACGTCACCTCGCTGGGGGGGAAGGAGCCTGAGCTAGTGCGCGAGGTCGAGAAGTTCCGGCTAGATATAGTCGGACTCACTTCGACGCACAGCAAGGAACCAGTTCTCTCGAGAGGGGCTGGACTCTCTTCCACTCTGGATGAGAGGCGACGGGCTGGGGTGGAAATTCTTGTTTCCCCCCGGCTCAGAGCCTGCACGTTGGAGTTCAACCCGGTGGACGAGAGGGTAGCTTCCCTCCGCCTTCGGGTGGGGGGACGGGTCCTGACTGTGGTTTGCGCTTACGCGCCAAACGGCAGCTCAGAATACCCACCCTTTTTGGATTTGCTCGAGGGAGTACTTGAGAGTGCTCCCTCGGGTGATTCCCTCGTTCTACTGGGGGACTTCAATGCTCATGTTGGCAGCGACAGTGAAACCTGGAGAGGTGTGATTGGGAAGAATGGCCGCCCGGATCTGAACCCGAGTGGTGTTTTGTTATTGGACTTTTGTGCTCGTCACAGATTGTCCATAATGAACACCATGTTCAAACATAAGGGTGTCCATATGTGCACTTGGCACCAGGACACCCTAGGCCGCAGTTCCATGATCGACTTTGTAGTTGTGTCATCGGATTTGCGGCCTCATGTTTTGGACACTCGGGTGAAGAGAGGGGCGGAGCTTTAAACCGATCACCACCTGGTGGTGAGTTGGCTGCGATGGTGGGGGAGGATGCCGGACAGACCTGGCAGGCCCAAACGCATTGTGAGGGTTTGCTGGGAGCGTCTGGCAAAGTCTCCTGTCAGAGAGAGTTTCAATTCCCACCTCCGGAAGAACTTTGAACATGTCACGAGGGAGGCGCTGGACATTGAGTCCGAGTGGACCATGTTCCGCGCCTCTATTGTCGAGGCAGCTGATTGGAGCTGTGGCCGCAAGGTAGTTGGTGCCTGTCGTGGCGGTAATCCTAGAACCCGTTGGTGGACACCGGCGGTGAGGGATGCCGTCAAGCTGAAGAAGGAGTCCTATCGGGTTCTTTTGGCTCATAGGACTCCTGAGGCAGCGGACAGGTACCGACAGGCCAAGCGGTGTGCGGCTTCAGCGGTTGCGGAGGCAAAAACTCGGACATGGGAGGAGTTCGGGGAAGCCATGGAAAACGACTTCCGGACGGCTTCGAAGCGATTCTGGACCACCATCCGCCGCCTCAGAAAGGGGAAGCAGTGCACTATCAACACCGTGTATGGTGAGGATGGTGTTCTGCTGACCTTGACTGCGGATGTTGTGGATCGGTGGAGGGAATACTTCGAAGACCTCCTCAATCCCACCAACACGTCTTACTATGAGGAAGCAGTGCCTGGGGAATCTGTGGTGGGCTCTTCTATTTCTGGGGCTGAGGTTGCTGAGGTAGTTAAAAAGCTCCTCGGTGGCAAGGCCCCGGGGGTGGATGAGATCCGCCCGGGGTTCCTTAAGGCTCTGGATGCTGTGGGGCTGTCTTGGTTGACAAGACTCTGCAGCATCGCGTGGACATCGGGGGCGGTACCTCTGGATTGGCAGACCGGGGTGGTGGTTCCTCTCTTTAAGAAGGGGAACCGGAGGGTGTGTTCTAACTATCGTCGGATCACACTCCTCAGCCTTCCCGGTAAGGTCTATTCAGGTGTACTGGAGAGGAGGCTACGCCGGATAGTCGAACCTCGGATTCAGGAGGAACAGTGTGGTTTTCGTCCTGGTCGTGGAACTGTGGACCAGCTCTATACTCTCGGCAGGGTCCTTGAGGGTGCATGGGAGTTTGCCCAACCAGTCTACATGTGCTTTGTGGACTTGGAGAAGGCATTCGACCGTGTCCCTCGGGAAGTCCTGTGGGGAGTGCTCAGAGAGTATGGGGTATCGGACTGTCTGATTTTGGCGGTCCGCTCCCTGTATGATCAGTGTCAGAGCTTGGTCCGCATTGCCGGCAGTAAGTCGGACACGTTTCCAGTGAGGGTTGGACTCCGCCAAGGCTGCCCTTTGTCACCGATTCTGTTCATAACTTTTATGGACAGAATTTCTAGGTGCAGTCAAGGGGTTGAGGGGATCCGGTTTGGTGGCTGCAGGATTAGGTCTCTGCTATTTGCAGATGATGTGGTCCTGATGGCTTCATCTGGCCAAGATCTTCAGCCCTCACTGGATCGGTTCGCAGACGAGTGTGAAGTGACTGGGATGAGATTCAGCACCTCCAAGTCCGAGTCCATGGTTGTCATTATGAGTAAAACCAAAGTTTTGTATTTGTAAACCTTACCAAAATATCTGATTCAGGTTAAACCCACATAGATTCAATATTACAGTCATTTTTGGACGTATTGCAAGTTGGTTTTGGAATTATGTTTATTTAACTTTCATATTTAGTATGACAGTTATGCTGTCATATTGAGTAAAAAAAAACGAACTTTTGTTTTTACAAACCTTACAAAATATTTTTTTTCCAGTAAAAATCACAAAGATACATTTCCCCAGGCATTATTAACCATTTTGCATGTGTGGTTTAGGAGTTATGTTTACATAACTGTCATATTGAATGTGGCAGTTATACTGTCATTATGAGTAAAACCTAATTTTTTTTTTGTAAACCTTACCAAAATACCTGATTCTAGTAAAACGAACATAGATTCATTGGTTTTGGAGATATGTTTATATAACTTTCATTTTTATTATGACAGTTATATCATCATATTGAGTAAAAAAAACTAACTTGTGTCTTTATAAACCTTACAAATTCGTTTTTTCCAGTAAAACTCACACAGTTACAATTCTCCAGGCATTATTAACCATTTTGCATGTGTGGTATAGGAGTTATGTTTACATAACCGTCATATTAAATGTGGCAGTTATACTGTCATTATGAGTAAAACCCAGTTGTTGTATTTGTAAAACTTACTAAATTACCTGATTCTGGTAAAATTCACATAGATTCAATATTACAGGCATTTTCAGACGTATTGCAAATTTGGTTTTGGAGTTATGTTTATTTAACTTTCATATTTAGTATGACAGTTATACTGTCATATTAAGTAAAAAAACTAACTTGTGTCTTTACAAACCTTACAAAAAAAATTTTTTTCCAGGAAAACTCAAAAAAAGATACATTTCTCCAGGCATTATTAGCCATTTTGCATTTGTGGTTTAGGAGTTACAGTATGTTTAAATAACTGTCAGGTTGAATGTGACAGTATACTGTCATAGTGAGTAAAACCTAGATTTTGTATTTGTCAACCTTACCAAAATACCTGATTCTGGTAAAAATCCCATAGATACTATATTACAGGCATTTTTAGACATAATGCATGTTTGGTTTTGGAGTTATGTTTATACAACTTTCATATTTAGTATGACAGTTATACCATTATATTGAGTAAAAAAAAACAAAAAAACTTGTGTCTTTATAAACCTTACAATTTTTTTTTCCAGTAAAACTCACAAAGATACATTTCTCCAGGCATTATTAACCATTTTGCATGTGTGGTATAGGAGTTATGTTTAAATAACTGTCATATTAAATGTGGCAGTTATACTGTCACTATGAGTAAAACCAAATTTGTGTATATGTAAACCTTACCAAAATACCTTATTCTGGTAAAACTCACATAGATACAATATTACAGGTATTTTTAGACAAAATGCAAGTTTGTTTTTGGAGTTATGTTTATATAACTTTCATATTTAGTATGACGGTTATACCATTATATTGAGTAAAAAAACTAACTTGTGTCTTTATAAACCTTACAAATTATTGTTTTCCTGTAAAACTCACAAAGATACATTTCTCCAGGCATAATTAGCCATTTATCATGTTTGGTTTAGGAGTTATGTTTAAATAACTGTCATATTGACTGTGGCAGTTTTACTGTCATTATGAGTAAAACGTATTTTTTGTATTTTTAAACCTTACCAAAATACCTGATTCAGGTAAAACCCACATCGATACAGTATTACAAGAATTTTTAGACTAAAGCATGTTTGGTTTTGGAGTTATGTTTATATAACTTTCATATTTAGTATGAAAGTTTTACCATCATATTGAGTAAAAAAAAACTAATTTGTATCTTTACAAACCTTACAAAATATTGTTTTCCAGTACAATTCACAAATATACCTTTCTCTAGGCATTATTAATCATTTTGCATTTGTGTTTTAGGAGTTATGTTTAATTAACTGTCATATTGAGTGTGGCAGTTATACTGTCACTATGAGTAAAACCTAATTTTTGTATTTGTAAACCTTACCAAAATACCTGATTCTGATAAAACTCACATATATTCAATATTACAGGCATTTTTAGACGGATTGCATATTTGTTTTTGGAGTTGTGTTTATATAACTTTCATATATAGTATGACAGCTATACTGTTAAATTGTGTAAAAAAAACTAACTTGTGTCTTTACAAACCTTACAAAATATGTTTTCCTGTAAAACTCACAAAGATACATTCCTCAAGGCATTATTAGCCATTTTGTCAGATTGATTGTGACAGTATACTGTCATTATGAGTAAAACTAATATTTTGTATTTGTAAACCTTACAAAAACAACTGATTCTAGTAAAACTCACATGGATACAAAATTATAGGCATTTTTAGACATAATGCATGTTTGGTGGCAGTCAATGTTGCAGTTATACTGTCATTATGAGTAAAACCTAATTTTTGTATTTGTCAACCTTACCAAAATACCTGATTCTGGTAAAACTCACATAGATACAATATTACAGGCATTTTTAGACATAATGCATGTTTGGTTTTGGAGTTATGTTTATAAAACTTTCATATTTAGTATGACATTTATACTATCTAGGTTTTACTCACTATGACAGTATACTGTCACATTCAACCTGACAGTTATTTAAACATACTGTAACTCCTAAACCACAAATGCAAAATGGCTAATAATGCCTGGAGAAATGTATCTTTTTTTGAGTTTTCCTGGAAAAAAAAATATTTTGTAAGGTTTGTAAAGACACAAGTTAGTTTTTTTACTTAATATGACAGTATAACCGTCATACTAAATATGAAAGTTAAATAAACATAACTCCAAAACCAAACTTGCAATCCGTCTAAAAATGCCTGTAATATTGAATCTATGTGAGTTTAACCACATTCAGATATTTTGGTAAGGTTTACAAATACAAAACTTTGGTTTTACTCATCATGACAGTATAACTGCAACATTTGATATGACAGTTATTTTAACATAACTCTTAAACCACACATGCAAAATGGCTAATAATGCCTGGAAAAATGTATATTTGTAAGTTTTACTAGAAAAAAATAATTTGTAAGGTTTGTAAAGACAAAAGTTTTTTCTTTTTACTCAATATGATGCTATAACTGTCATACTGAATATGAAAGTTATATAAACATAATTCCAAAACCAAACTCCTAAACCAAACTTGCAATCTGTCTTTAACTGCCTGTAATATTGAATCTATGTGAGTTTAACCACATTCAGATATTTTGGTAAGGTTTACAAATACAAAACTTTGGTTTTACTCATAATGACAGTATAACTGCAACATTTGATATAACAGTTATTTAAACATAACTCCTAAACCACACATGCAACATGGCTAATAATGCCTGGAGAAATGTATCTTTGTGAGTTTTACTGAGAAAAAAAAGTATTTTGTAAGGTTTGTAAAGACACAAGTTACTTTTGTTTTACTCAATATGACAGTATAACTGTCATACTAAATTCGAAAGTTATATAAACATAACTCCAAAACCAAACATGCATTATGTCTAAAAATGCCTGTAATATTGTATCCATGTGAGTTTTTGCAAATACAAAATGTTAGCTTTACTCACTATGACAGTATACTGTCACATTCAATCTGACAGTTATTTAAACATAACTCATAAACGACACATACAAAATGGTTAATAAACCTGGAGAAATGTATCTTTGTTAGTTTTACTAGAGTAATGATCTTTTGTTTGGTTTTCAAAGACACAAGTTAGTTTTTTTTACTCAATATGATGGTAAAACTCTCTTACTAAATTTGAAAGTTATATGAACAAAACTTCAAAACCAAACATGCAATCCGTCTAAAAATGCCTGTAATATTGAATGTATGTGAGTTTTACTAGAATCAGGTATTTTGTTAAGGTTTACAAATACAAAAATTAGGTTTTACTCATAATGACAGTATAACTGCCACACTCAATATGACAGTTATTTAAATATAACTCCTAAACCACACATGCAAAATGGCTAATTATGCCTGGAAAATGTATCTTTGTGAGTTTTTCTGGAAAAAAATAAATATTTTGTAAGGTTTGTAAAGACACAAGTTATTTTTTTTTACTCAATACTCACATAGATTCAATATTACAGGCATTTTTAGACGTATTGCAAGTTTGGTGTTGGAGTTATGTTTATTTAACTTTCATATTTAGTATGACAGTTATACTGTCATATTAAGTAAAAAAAACTAACTTGTGTCTTAAAAAAACTCACAAAATATTTTTTTTTCCCAGGAAAACTCAAAAACGATACATGTATCCAGGCATTATTAGCCATTTTTTGCATTTGTGGTTTAGGAGTTACAGTATGTTTAAATAACTGTCAGATTGAATGTGACAGTATCTGTCATAGTGAGTAAAACCTAGATTTTGTATTTGTAAACCTTACCAAAATACCTGATTCTGGTAAAAATCACATAGATATAATATTACAGGCATTTTTAGACATAAAGCATGTTTGGTTTTGGAGTTATGTTTATATAACTTTCATATTTAGTATGAAAGTTTTACCATCATATTGAGTAAAAAAAACTAATTTGTATCTTTACAAACATAACAAAATATTGTTTTCCAGTAAAATTCATAATTATACCTTTCTCTAGGCATTATTAGTCATTTTGCATTTGCGTTTTAGGAGTTATATTTAATTAACTGTCATATTGAGTGTGGCAGTTATACTGTCACTATGAGTAATACCTAATTTTTGTATTTGTAAACCTTACCAAAATACCTGATTCTGGTAAAACTCACATAGATTCAATTTTACAGGCATTTTTAGACGTATTGCAAGTTTGGTGTTGGAGTTATGTTTATTTAACTTTCATATTTAGTATGACAGTTACACTGTCATATTAAGTAAAAAAAAAACTAACTTGTGTCTTTACAAACCTTACAAAACATGCTTTCCAGTAAAACTCACAAAGATACATTCCTCAAGGCATTATTAGCCATTTTGTCAGATTGATTGTGACAGTATACTGTCATTATGAGTAAAACTAATATTTTGTATTTGTAAACCTTACAAAAACAACTGATTCTAGTAAAACTTACATGGATACAAAATTATAGGCATTTTTAGAAATAATGCATGTTTGATTCTGGAGTTATGTTTAAATAATTGTCATATTGAATGTGGCAGTTATACTGTCTTTAGGAGTAAAACTTAATTTTTGTATTTGTCAACCTTACCAAAATACCTGATTCTGGTAAAACTCACATAGATACAATATTACAGGCATTTTTAGACATAATGCATTTTGGTTTTGGAGTTATGTTTATATAACTTTCATATTTAGTATGACAGTTATACCATCATATTAAATAGAAAAAAAACTAATTTGTGTCTTTATAAACCTTACAAATTATTTTTTTCCAGTAAAACTCACAATATACATTTCTCCAGGCATTATTAGCCATTTATCATGTTTTGTGTAGGAGTTATGTTTAAATAACTGTCATATCAAATGTTGCAGTCTACTGTCATTATGAGTAAAATTCAAGTTTTGTATTTGTAAACCTTACCAAAATATCTGATTCTGGTAAAAGTCACATAGATTCAATATTACAGGCAGTTTAAGACTGATTGCAAGGAGTTTGGTTTTGGAATTATGTTTAAATAACTTTTATATTTAGTATGACAGTTATACCATCATATTGAGTAAAAAAAACTAACTTTTGTCTTTACAAACCTTACAAAATATTTGTTTTCTAGTAAAAATCACAAAGATACATTTCTCCAGGCATTTTTAGCCATATATCATGTTTGGTTTAGGAATTATGTTTAAATAACTGTCATGTTGAGTGGGACAGTTTTATTGTCATTATGAGTAAAACCTATTTTTTGTATTTGTAAACCTTACCAAAATACCTGATTCTGGTAAAACTCATATAGATACAATATTACAGGAATTTTTAAACATAAAACATGTTTGGTTTAGGAGTTATGTTTAAATAACTGTCAGATTGAATGTGACAGTATACTGTCATAATGAGTAAAACCAATATTTTGTCTTTACAAACCTTACAAAAACAACTGATTCTAGTTAAATTCACATGAATAAAATATTACAGGCATTTTTAGACATAATGCATGTTTGGTTTTGGAGTTATGTTTATACAACTGTCATATTTAGTATGACAGTTATACCATTATATTGAGTAAAAAAAATAATAACTTTTGTCTTTATAAACCTTACAAATTATTTTTTTTCCTGTAAAACTCACAAAGATACATTTCTCCAGGCATAATTAGCCATTTATCATGTTTGGTTTAGGAGTTATGTTTAAATAACTGTCATATTGAGTGTGGCAGTTATACTGTCATTATGAGTAAAACCTATTTTTTGTATTTGTAAACCTTACCAAAATACCTGATTCAGGTAAAACCCACATCGATACAATATTACAGGAATTTTTAGACATAAAGCATGTTTGGCCTTACAAAATATTGTTTTCCAGTAAAATTCACAAATATACCTTTCTCTAGGCATTATTAGTCATTTTGCATTTGTGTTTTAGGAGTTATGGTTAATTAACTGTCATATTGAGTGTGGCAGTTATACTGTAACTATGAGTAAAACCTAATTTTTGTATTTGTAAACCTTACCAAAATACCTGATTCTGATAAAACTCACATATATTCAATATTACAGGCATTTTTAGACGGATTGCATATTTGTTTTTGGAGTTGTGTTTATATAACATTCATATATAGTATGACAGCTATACTGTTAAAATGTGTAAAAAAAACTAACTTGTGTCTTTACAAACCTTACAAAATATGTTTTCCAGTAAAACTCACAAAGATACATTCTTCAAGGCATTATTAGCCATTTTGTCAGATTGATTGTAACAGTGTACTGTCATTATGAGTAAAACTAATATTTTGTATTTGTAAACCTTATAAAAACAACTTATTCTAGTAAAACTCACATGGATACAAAATTATAGGCATTTTAAGACATACTGCATGTTTGGTGGCAGTCAATGTTGCGGTTATACTGTCATTATGAGTAAAACCTAATTTTTGTATTTGTCAACCTTACCAAAATACCCGATTCTGGTAAAACTCACATAGATACAATATTACAGGCATTTTTAGACATAATGCATGTTTGGTTTTGGAGTTATGTTTTTAAAACTTTCATATTTAGTATGACAGTTATACCATAATATTAAATAAAAAAAACTAACTTGTGTCTTTATAAACCTTACAAATTATTTTTTTTCCAGTAAAACCCACAATGATACATTTCTCCAGGCATTATTACTTATTTATCATGTTTGGTTTAGGAGTTATGTTTAAATAACTGTCATATCAAATGTTGCAGTTATACTGTCAGTATGAGTAAAACCCAAGTTTTGTATTTTTAAACCTTACCAAAATACCTGATTCTAGTAAAACTCACATGGATTCAAAATTGCAGGCATTTTTAGACATAAGGCATGTTTGGTTTTGGAGTTATGTTTATATAACTTTCATATTTAGTATGACAGTTATACAATAATATTGAGTAAAAAAAACTAATTTGTGTCCTTGCAAACCTTACAAAATATTTGTTTCCTGTAAAACTCACAAAGATACATTTTCCAGGCATTATCAACCAATTTGCATGCGTTGGGTTAGGAGTTATGTTTAAACAACTGTCAGATTGAATGTAAAAGTATACTGTCATAGTGGGTAAAACCAATATTTTGTATTTGCAAACCTTACAACAACAACTGATTCTTGTAAAACTCGCATGGATACAATATTACAGGCATTTTTAGACATAATGCATTTTTGGTTTTGGAGTTATAATTATATAACTTTTACATTTAGTATGACAGTTATACTGTCATAATGAGTAAAAAAAAAAAAATTTGTGTCTTTACAAACCTTACAATTTTTTTTTCCAGTAAAACTCACAAAGATACATTTTTCCAGGCATTATTGTCCATTTTGCATGTGAGGATTAGGAGTTATATTTAAATACCTGTCATGTAAAAAAAAATAACTTGTGTCTTAAAAAACCTCACAAAATATTTTTTTTTTCCAGGAAAACTCAAAGACAATACATTTCTCCAGGCATTATTAGCCATTTTGCATTTGTGGTTTAGGAGTTACAGTATGTTTAAATAACTGTCAGATTGAATGTGACAGTATACTGTCATAGTGAGTAAAACCTAGATTTTGTATTTGTAAACCTTACCAAAATACCTGATTCTGGTAAAAATCACATAGATACAATATTACAGGCATTTTTAGACATAATGCATGTTTGGTTTTGGAGTTATGTTTATACAACTGTCATATTTAGTATGACAGTTATACCATTATATTGAGTAAAAAAAATAATAACTTGTGTCTTTATAAACCTTACAAATTATTTTTTTTCCTGTAAAACCCACAATGATACATTTCTCCAGGCATTATTACTTATTTATCATGTTTGGTTTAGGAGTTATGTTTAAATAACTGTCATATCAAATGTTGCAGTTATACTGTCAGTATGAGTAAAACCCAAGTTTTGTATTTTTAAACCTTACCAAAATACCTGATTCTGGTAAAACTCACATAAATTCAATATTACAGGCAGTTAAAGACAGATTGCAAGTTTGGTTTAGGAATTATGTTTATATAACTTTCATATTTAGTATGACAGTTATACTATCATATTGAGTAAAAAAAACTAACTTTTGTCTTTGCAAACCTTACAAAATATTTTTTTCTAGTAAAAATCACAAAGATACATTTCTCCAGGCATTATTAGCCATTTAGCATGTTTGGTTTAGGAATTATGTTTAAATAACTGTTTTTTTTAATATGGCAGTTCTCCTAACATTATGAGTAAAACCCAAATTTTGTATTTGTATACCTTACCAAAATAACTTATTCTGGTAAAACTCACATAGATTCAATATTAGAGGCATTTTTAGACGTATTGCACGTTTTGTTTTGGAGTTATGTTTATTTAACTTTCATATTTAGTATGACGGTTATACTGTCATATTAAGTTAAAAAAAACTAACTTGTGTCTTTAAAAACCTTACAAAATATTTTTGTTTCCAGTAAAACTCACAAAGATTCATTTCTCCAGGCATTATTAGCTATTTAGCATATTTGGTTTAGTAGTTAGTTATATTATAACTGTTATTTTGAACATGGCAGTTATACTGTCATTATGAGTAAAACCCAATTTTTGTATTTGTAAACCTTACCAAAATACCTGATTCTGGTAAAACTCACATATATTCAATATTACAGGAATTTTTAGACATAATGCATGTTTGGTTTTGGAGTTATGTTTATATAACTGTCATTTTGAACGTGGGAGTTATACTGTCATTATGAGTAAAACAAACTAACTTGTGTCTTTACAAACCTTACAAAATATTTTATTTTCCCAGTTAAACTCACAAAGATACATTTCCCCAGGCATTATTAGCCATGTATCATTTTTGGTTTAGTAGTTATGTTTAAATAACTGTCATATTGAGTGTGGCATGTATACTGTCATTATGAGTAAAACACAAATTTTGTATCTGTAAACCTTACCAAAATACCTGATTCTGGTAAAACTCACATAGATTCAATATTACAGGCATTTTTAGACATAATGCATGTTTGGTTTTGGAGTTATGTTTATATAACTTTTACATTTATTATGACAGTTATACAAATATATTGAATACAAAAACCAAATTGTGTCTTTACAAACCTTACAAAATATTTTATTTTCCCAGTTAAACTCACAAAGATACATTTCCCCAGGCATTATTAGCCATGTATCATTTTTGGTTTAGTAGTTATGTTTAAATAACTGTCATATTGAGTGTGGCATGTATACTGTCATTATGAGTAAAACGCAAATTTTGTATTTGTAAACCTTACCAAAATACCTGATTCTGGTAAAACTCACATAGATTCAATATTACAGGCATTTTTAGACATAATGCATGTTTGGTTTTGGAGTTATGTTTATATAACTATTACATTTATTATGACAGTTATACAAATATATTGAATAAAAAAACCAAATTGTGTCTTTACAAACCTTACAAAATATTTTTTTTTTCCAGTAAAACTCACAAAGATACATTTCTCCAGTTATTATTAGTCATTTATCAGGTTTGGTTTAGGAGTCATGTTTAAATAACTGTCATATCAAATGTTGCAGTTATACTGTCATTATGAGTAAAACCCAAGTTTTGTATTTGTAAACCTTACCAAAACACCTGATTCTGGTAAAACTCACATATATTCAATATTACAGGCAGTTTAAGACGGATTGCAAGTTTATTTAGGAGTTTGGTTTTGGAATTGGACGGCGTGGCGCAGTGGAAGAATGGCCGTGCGCAACCCAAGGGTCCCTGGTTCAATCCCCACCTAGTACCAACCTCGTCATGTCCGTTGTGTCCTGAGCAAGACACTTCACCCTTGCTCCTGATGGGTGATGGTTAGCGCCTTGCATGGCAGCTCCCTCCATCAGTGTGTGAATGTGTGTGTGAGTGGGTAAATGTGGAAGTAGTGTCAAAGCGCTTTGAGTACCTTGAAGGTAGAAAAGCGCTATACAAGTACAACCCATTTATCATTTATCATTTATATATAACTTTCATATTTAGTATGACAGTAATACCATAATATTGGGTAAAAAAAACTAACTTTTGTCTTTGCAAACCTTACAAAATATTTTTTTCTAGTAAAACTCACAAAGATTCATTTCTCCAGGCATTATTAGCCATTTAGCATATTTGGTTTAGGAGTTATGTTTAAATAACTGTTATTTTGAATATGGCAGTATACTGTCATAGAAGTTTTTTTACTCAATATGCCAGTAATGTTCTTAAAATCCTGAGATAATGCGAAAAAAGCAATAAAAATGTTTTTCAACATAATTCCTACACCAAACATGCAACATGTCTAATAATGCCTGGAGACGTGTATCTTTTGTTAGTTTTACTAGAAAATGTATCTTTTGTAAGTTTTGCAACGACACAAGTTAGTTTTTTTAATTGAATATGACAGTATAACTGTCAAACTAAATGTAAAAGTTATATAAACATAACTCCAAAAATGAACATGCATTATGTCTAAAAATGCCTAAAATATTGTATCCAGTTGAGTTTTAACAGAATCAGGTAATTTGGTAAGGTTTACAAATACAACATTTGGGTTTTTCTTATAATGACAGTATAACTGCTACATTCAATTTGACAGTTATTTAAACATAACTTCCTAACCACACATGCAAATAAATGGGTTATAATTGTATAGTGCTATTCTACCTTCAAGGTACTCAAAGCGCTTTGACAGTATTTCCACATTCATCCATTCACACACACATTCACACACTGATGGCAGGAGCTGCCATGCAAGGTGCTAACCAGCAGCCATCAGTAGCAATGGTTGAAGTGTCTTGCCCAAGGACACAACGGACATGACAACGATGGTAGAAGGTGGGGATTGAACCCCAGTAACCATCAACCCTCCAATGCTGGCACAGCCACTCTACCAACTTCGCCACGGCTAATAAAGCCTAAACAATGCATCCTTGTGAGTTTTACTCGAAACATATGCTATTTTAAGGCTTGCAAACACAAAAAGTAGTTTTTTACTCAATATGACAGTAATGTTCTTAAAATCCTGAGATAATGCGAAATAAGCAATACAAATGTTTTTCAACATAATTCCTACACCAAACATGCAACATGTCTAATAATGCCTAAAGACATGTATCTGTGTTAGTTTTACTAGAAAAAAATATCTTTTGTAAGTTTTGCAAAGACGCAAATTAGTTTTTTTAATTCAATATGACAGTATAACTGTCATAATAAATATGAAAGTTATATAAACATAACTCCAAAACTGAACATGTATTATGTCTAAAAATGCCTAAAATATTGTATCTATGTGAGTTTTACAAGAACCCGGTAATTTGGTATGGTCTACAATTACAAAAATTAGGGTTTAGTCATAATGCTACATTCAATTTGACAGTTGTTTAAACATAACTTCCTAACCACACATGCAAATAGGCTATAAAGCCTTAAACAATGCATCTTTGTGAGTTTTAGTCGAATGTTCTTAAAATCCTGAGATAATGCGAAAAAAGCAATAAAAATGTTTTTCAACATAATTCCTACAACAAACATGCAAAATGTCTAATAATGCCTGGAGACATGTAACTTTGTTAGTTTTACAAAAAAAACATATTTTGTAAGGTTTGCAAAGATGCGAGATAGTTTTTTTTATTTAAATATGACAGTATAACTGTCATACCAAATATGAAAGTTATATAAATATAACTCCAAAACTGAACATGCATTATGTCTAAAAATGCCTAAAATATTGTATCTATGTGAGTTTTACCAGAATCAGGTATTTAGGTAAGGTTTACAAATACAAAAATTAGGTTTTACACATAATGACAGTATAACTGCCAGGTTTAAAATGACAGTTATTTAAACATAACTCCTCAAAAAAACATGCTAAATGGCTAATTATGCCTGGAGAAAGGTATCTTTGTGAGTTTTACTGGAAAAAAATTTTTTTTGTAAGGTTTATAAAGACACAAGTTGTTGTTGTTTTTTCTCAATTTGACAGTATAACTGTCATACTAAATGTAAAAAATATATAAACCTAACTCCAAAACCAAACATGCATTATATCTAAAAATGCTTGTAACATTTCATCCATGTAAGTTTTACTAGAATCAGTTGTTTTTGTAAGGTTTGCAAATACAAAATATTGGTTTTACTCACTATGATAGTATAAATGCCACATTCAATCTGACAATTATTTAAACATAACTCCTAAACCAAACATGCTAAATGGCTAATAATGCCTGGAATCTTTTTTTGTAAGGTTTGTAAAGACACAAGTTAGTTTTTTTTACTCCAAATGACAGTATAACTTTCATACTAAATGTAAAAGTTATATAAACATAACTCCAAAACCAAACAAGCATTATATCTAAAAATGCCTATAATATTGTATCTATGTGAGTTTTAGTAGAATCAGTTGTTTTTGTAAGTTTTGTTAATACAAAATTTTGGTTTTACTCACTATGACAGTATACTGTCACATTTAAACATACATTCTACACCACAAATGCAAAATAGCTAATGATGCCTGGAGAAATGTTTTTTTGTGAGTTTTACTGGAAAAATATATATTTTGTAAGGTTTGTATATACACAAATTAGTTTTTTTGACTCAATTTGATGGTATAACTGTCTTACTAAATTTGAAGGTTATATAAACATAACTTCAAAACGAAACATGCAGTCCGTCTAAAAAAGCCTGCAATATTGTATCTAAGTGAGTTTTACCAGAATCAAGTATTTTGGTAAGGTTTACAAATACAAAAATTAGGTTTTGCTCATAATAACAGTATAACTGCCACACTCAATATGACAGTTATTTAAACATAACTCCTAAACCAAACATGCTAAATGGCTAATAATGCCTGGGGAAATGTATCTTTGTGAGTTTTACTGGAAACAAATATTTTGTAAGGTTTGTAAAGACACAAATGTTTTGTTTTACTCAATATGATTGTATAACTGTCATGCTAAATATGAAAGTTATATAAACATAACTCCAAAACCAAACATGCCTTATGTCGAAAAATGCTTGAATTTTGAATCTATGTGAGTTTTACTAGAAACAAGTATTTTGGTAAGGTTTACAAATACACAAATTAGGTTTTACTCATAATGACAGTATAACTGCCACATTTCAAATGACAGTTTTTTAAACATAACTCCTATACCAAACATGCTAAATGTCTAATAATTCCTGAAGGAAGGTATCTTTGTGAGTTTTACTGTAAAAAAAACATTTACTAATGTTTGTAAAGACACAAGTTCGTTTTTTTAACTCAAAAAGACAGTATAACTGTCATACTAAATGTCAAAGTTATATCAACATAACTCCAAACCAAACATGCATTATGTCTAAAAATGCCTGCAATGATGTATATATGTGAGTTTTACTAGAATCAGTTGTTTTTGTAAGTTTTGCAAATACAAAATATTGGTTTTACTCACTATGACAGTGTACTGTCACATTCGATCTGACAGTTATTTAAACATAACTCCTAAACCACACATGCAAATTAACTAATAATGCCTTGAAACATGTATCTCTGTGAATTTTACTGGAAAAAATATATATTTTTTTAAAGTTTGTAAAAACACAAGTTTTTTTTTTTTTTTTTACTCAATATGACAGTATAACTGTCATACTAAATAAAAAAGTTTTATAAACATAATTCCAAAACCAAACTTGAAATTCGTCTAAAAATGCCTGTAATATTGATTCTATGTGGGTTTTACCAGAATCAGGTATTTTGGTAAGGTTTACAAATACAAAAATTAGGTTTTACTCATTATGACAGTATAACTGCCACGTTCAAAATAACAGTTATTTAAACATAACTCCTAAACCAAACATGCTAAACAGCTAATAATGCCTGGAGAAATGCATCTTTGTGAGTTTTACTGGAAAAAAAATATTTTGTAAGGTTTATAAAAACACAAGTTGTTTTTTTTTTCTCAATATGACAGTATAAGTGTCATACTAAATGTAAAAGTTATATAAACATAACTCCAAAACCAAACATGCATTAAGTCTAAAAATGCCTATAATATTGTGGCTATGTGAGTTTTAGTAGAATCAGTTGTTTTTGTAAGTTTTGCAAATACAAAATATTGGTTTTATTCACTATGACAGTATACTGTCACATTCAATCTGACAGTTATTTAAACATAACTCATAAACCACATATTAAAAATGACTAATAGTGCCTGGATAAATGTATCTCTGTGAATTGTTCTGGAGAAAAAAATATTTTTTAAAGTTTGCAAAAACACAAGTTAGTTTTTTTTACTCAATCTAACAGTATAACTGTTATACTAAATATGAAAGTTATACAAACCTAACTCCAAAACCAAACTTGCAATCCGTCTAAAAATGCCTGTAATATTGAATCTATGTGAGTTTTACCAGAATCATGTATTTTTGTAAGGTTTACAAATACAAGAATTAGGTTTTACTCATAATGACAGTATAACTGCCATATTCAAAATAACAGTTATTAAAACTTAACTCCTAAACCAAATATGCTAAATGGCTAATAATGCCTGGAGAAATTAATCTTTGTGAGTTTTACTAGAAAAAAATATTTTGTAAGGTTTGTAAAGACAAAATTTTGGTTTTACTCACTATGACAGTTTACTGTTATATTCAATCTGACTGTTATTTAAACATAACTCCTAAACCAAACATGCAATCCGTCTAAAAATGCCTGTAATATTGAATCTATGTGAGTTTTACCAGAATCAGGTATTTTGTTAAGGTTTACAAATACAAAAAATAGGTTTTACTCATAATGACAGTATAACTGCCACTCGCATTATGACAGTTATTTAAATATAACTCCTAAACCTCACATGCAAAATGGCTAATGATGCCTGGAAAAATGTATCTTTGTGAGTTTTACTGGAAAATAAAAATGTAAGGTTTGTATAGACACAAGTTATTTTTTTTACTCAATATGACAGTATAACTGTCATACTAAATGTAACAGTTATATAATTATAACTCCAAAACCAAAAATGTATTATGTTTAAAAATGCCTGTGATATTGTATCCATGCGAGTTTTACTAGAATCAGTTGTTTTTGTAATGTTTGCAAATACAAAATATTGGTTTTACTCACGATGACAGTATACTGTCACATTCAATCTGACAGTTATTTAAACATAACTCCTAAACCACACATGCAAAATGACTAATAATGCCTGGAAAAATGTATATCTGTGAATTTTACTGAGAAAAAAATATTTTGTAAGGTTTTTAAAAACACATGTTAGTTGTTTTTTTACTCAATATGACAGTATAACTTTCATACTAAATATGAAAGTTATATAAACATAACTCCAAAACCAAACGTGCAGTCCATCTAAAAATGCCTGTAATATTGAAACTCTGTGAGTTTTAGCAGAATCAGGTATTTTGGTAAGGTTTACAAATACAAAAATTGGGTTTTACTCATAATGACAGTATAACTGCCATATTCAAAATGACAGTTATTTAAACCTAACTCCTAAACCAAACATGCATTATATCTAAAAATGCTTGTAACATTTCATCCATGTAAGTTTTACTAGAATCAGTTGTTTTTGTAAGTTTTGCAAATACAAAATATTGGTTTTACTCACTATGACAGTGTACTGTCACATTCGATCTGACAGTTATTTAAACATAACTCCTAAACCACACATGCAAATTAACTAATAATGCCTTGAAACATGTATCTCTGTGAATTTTACTGGAAAAAAAAATATTTTTTTAAAGTTTGTAAAAACACAAGTTTTTTTTTTTTTTTACTCAATATGACAGTATAACTGTCATACTAAATAAAAAAGTTTTATAAACATAATTCCAAAACCAAACTTGAAATTCGTCTAAAAATGCCTGTAATATTGATTCTATGTGGGTTTTACCAGAATCAGGTATTTTGGTAAGGTTTACAAATACAAAAATTAGGTTTTACTCATTATGACAGTATAACTGCCACGTTCAAAATAACAGTTATTTAAACATAACTCCTAAACCAAACATGCTAAACAGCTAATAATGCCTGGAGAAATGCATCTTTGTGAGTTTTACGGGAAAAAAAATATTTTGTAAGGTTTATAAAAACACAAGTTAGTTTTTTTTTCTCAATATGACAGTATAAGTGTCATACTAAATGTAAAAGTTATATAAACATAACTCCAAAACCAAACATGCATTAAGTCTAAAAATGCCTATAATATTGTGGCTATGTGAGTTTTAGTAGAATCAGTTGTTTTTGTAAGTTTTGCAAATACAAAATATTGGTTTTATTCACTATGACAGTATACTGTCACATTCAATCTGACAGTTATTTAAACATAACTCATAAACCACATATTAAAAATGACTAATAGTGCCTGGATAAATGTATCTCTGTGAATTGTTCTGGAGAAAAAAATATTTTTTAAAGTTTGCAAAAACACAAGTTAGTTTTTTTTACTCAATCTAACAGTATAACTGTTATACTAAATATGAAAGTTATACAAACCTAACTCCAAAACCAAACTTGCAATCCGTCTAAAAATGCCTGTAATATTGAATCTATGTGAGTTTGACCAGAATCATGTATTTTTGTAAGGTTTACAAATACAAGAATTAGGTTTTACTCATAATGACAGTATAACTGCCATATTCAAAATAACAGTTATTAAAACTTAACTCCTAAACCAAATATGCTAAATGGCTAATAATGCCTGGAGAAATTCATCTTTGTGAGTTTTACTAGAAAAAAATATTTTGTAAGGTTTGTAAAGACAAAATTTTGGTTTTACTCACTATGACAGTTTACTGTTATATTCAATCTGACTGTTATTTAAACATAACTCCTAAACCAAACATGCAATCCGTCTAAAAATGCCTGTAATATTGAATCTATGTGAGTTTTACCAGAATCAGGTATTTTGTTAAGGTTTACAAATACAAAAAATAGGTTTTACTCATAATGACAGTATAACTGCCACTCGCATTATGACAGTTATTTAAATATAACTCCTAAACCTCACATGCAAAATGGCTAATGATGCCTGGAAAAATGTATCTTTGTGAGTTTTACTGGAAAATAAAAATGTAAGGTTTGTAAAGACACAAGTTATTTTTTTTTACTCAATATGACAGTATAACTGTCATACTAAATGTAACAGTTATATAATTATAACTCCAAAACCAAAAATGTATTATGTTTAAAAATGCCTGTGATATTGTATCCATGCGAGTTTTACTAGAATCAGTTGTTTTTGTAATGTTTGCAAATACAAAATATTGGTTTTACTCACGATGACAGTATACTGTCACATTCAATCTGACAGTTATTTAAACATAACTCCTAAACCACACATGCAAAATGACTAATAATGCCTGGAAAAATGTATATCTGTGAATTTTACTGGGAAAAAAATATTTTGTAAGGTTTTTAAAAACACATGTTAGTTGTTTTTTTACTCAATATGACAGTATAACTTTCATACTAAATATGAAAGTTATATAAACATAACTCCAAAACCAAACGTGCAGTCCATCTAAAAATGCCTGTAATATTGAAACTCTGTGAGTTTTAGCAGAATCAGGTATTTTGGTAAGGTTTACAAATACAAAAATTGGGTTTTACTCATAATGACAGTATAACTGCCATATTCAAAATGACAGTTATTTAAACATAACTCCTAAACCAAACATGCTAAATGGCTAATAATGACTGGAGAAATGCATTTTTTTTTAATTTAATGGCTTTTTTTTTTTTTTTTGTAAGGTTTGTAAAGACACATGTTAGTTGTGTTTTACTCCATATGACAGCATAACTGTCATACTAAATGTAAAAGTAATATGAACATAACTCCAAAACCAAACATGTATTATGTCTAAAAATGCCTGTAATGATGTATCCATGTGAGTTTTTCTAGAATCAGTAGTTTTTGTAAGTTTTGCAAATACAAAATATTGGTTTTAATTACTATGACATTATACTGTCACATTCAATCTGACAGTTATTTAAACATAACTCCTGAACCACACATTCAAAATGGCTAATATTGCCTGGAGAAATGTATCTTTGTGAGTTTTACTGGAAAAAATATTTTGTAAGGTTTGTAAAGACACAAGTTATTTTTTTTACTCAATATGACATAACTGTCATACTAATTATAAAAGTTATATAAACATAACTCCAAAACCAAACATACATTATATCTAAAAATGCCTGTAATATTGTATCCATGTGAGTTTCACTACAATCAGTTGTTTTTGTAAGGTTTGCAAATACAAAATATTGGTTTTACTCACTATGATAGTATACTGCTGTCATATTGAGTAAAAAAAAAAAATAACTTGTGTTTTAACAAACCTAACAAAATTAATTTTTTCCAGAAAAATTCACAAAGATTCATTTCTCCAGGCATTATTAGTCATTTTGAATGTGTGGTTTAGGAGTTATGTTTAAATTACTGTCAGATCGAATGTGACAATATACTGTCATAGTGAGTAAAACCAATATTTTGTATTTGCAAAACTTACAAAAACAACTGATTCTTGTGAAACTCACATGGATACATCATTTCAGGCATTTTTAGACTTAATGCCTGTTTCGTTTTAGAGTTATGTTTATATAACTTTTCCATTTAGTATGACAGTTATACTGTCTTTTGAGTTAAAAAAACTAACTTGTGTCTTTACAAACCTTACAAAATATTTTTTTTCCAGTAAAACTCACAAAGATACATTTCTCCAGCCATTATTAGCCATTTAGCATGTTTTGTTTAGGAGTTATGTTTAAAAAAACTGTCATTTTGAATGTGGCAGTTATCCGTCATTATGAGTAAAACCTAATTTTTGTATTTGTAATCCTTACCAAACTACCTGATTCTGGTAAAAATCACATAGATTCAATATTACAGACATTTTTACACAGATTGCAAGTTTGGTTTTGGAGTTATGTTTATATAACTTTCATATTTAGTATGACAGTTATACTGTTATATTAAGTAAAAAAAACACATTTGTGTCTTTACAAACCTCACAAAATATTGTTTTCCAAGAAAACTCACAAAGATACAATTTTCCACGCATTATTTGTCATTTTGCATGTGTGTTTTAGGAGTTATGTTTAAATAACTGTCATATTGAGCGTGGCAGTATACTGTCATTATGAGTAAAACCTAATTTTGGTATTGTAAACCTTACCAAAATACCTGATTCTGATAAAACTCACATAGATTCAATATTACAGGCATTTTTAGACGGATTGCAAGTTTGATTTTGAAGTTATGTTTATATAACTTTCATATTTAGTATGACAGTTATACTGTCAAATTGAGTAAAAAATAAAAAACTTGTAATTTTACAAACCTTACAAAATATTTTTTTCCAGTAAAATTCAGAGATACATTTTTCCAGGCATTATTAGTCATTTTACATGTTGGTTTAGGAGTTATGTTTAAATAACTGTCAGATTGAATGTGACAGTATACTGTCATAGTGAGTAAAACCAATATTTTGTATTTACAAAACTTACAAAAACAACTGATTCTAGTGAAACTCACATGGATCCAATATCGCAGGCATTTTTAGACATAATGCATGTTTGATTTTGGAGTTATGTTTGTACTACTTTTACATTTAGTTTGACAGTTATACTGTCCATCCATCCATACAATTTCTACCGCTTATTCCCTTCGGGGTCGCGGGGGGCACTGGAGCCTATCCCAGCTACAATCGGGCGGAAGGCGGGGTACACCCTGGAAAAGTCACCACCTCATCATATTAAGTAAAAAAAAACTAACTTGTGTCTTTACAAACATTACAAAATATTTTTTTCCAGTAATCTCACAAAGATAAATTTCTCCAGGCATTATTAGCCATTTTGCATGTGTGGTTTGGTAGTTATGTTTAAATAACTGTCAAATTGAATGTGACAGTATACTATCATAGTGAGTAAAACCAATATTTTGTATTTGCAAACCTTACTACAACAATTGATTTTAGTAAAACTCCCATGGATACAAAATTACAGGCATTTTTAAACATAATGCATGTTTGGTTTTGGAGATATGTTTATATTATTTTTACATTTAGTATTACAGTTATACTGTCATATTGAGTAAAAAAAAAACTAACTTTTGTCTTTACAAACCTTACAAAAAAGTTTTTTGTTTTTTTTCAGTGAAACTCACAAATATACATTTCTCCAGGCATTATTAACCATTTTGCATGTGTCGTTTAGGAGTTATGTTTAAAAAACTGTCATATTAAATGTGTGGCAGTTATACTGTCATTATGAGTAAAACCTTTTTTTTTTTTTTGTAAACATTACTAAAATACCTGATTCTAGTAAAACTCACATTTATTTAATATTAAAGATATTTTTAGACAGATTGCATGTTTGGTTTTGGAGTTATGTTTGTATAACTTTAATATTTAGTATGACAGTTATACTGTCATATTAAGTAAAAAAAAACTAACTTGTGTCTTTACAAACCTTACAATTAATTTTTTTTCCATTACAACTCACAAAGATACATTTTTCCAGGCATTATTAACCATTTTGCATGTGTCGTTTAGGAGTTATTTTCAAATAACTGTCATATAAAATGTGTGGCAGTTATACTGTCATTATGAATAAAACTTCTTTTTTTTTTTATTGTAAACATTACCAAAATACCTGATTCTAGTAAAACTCACATATATTCAACATTACAGGCATTTTTAGACGGATTGCGTGTTTGGTTTTGGAGTTATGTTTATATAACTTTAATATTTAGTATGACAGTTATACTGTCATATTAAGTAAAAAAAAAAAACTAACTTGTGTCTTTACAAACCTTACAAAATATTTGTTTCCGGTAAAACTCACAAAGATACATTTCTCCAGGCATTATTAGCCATTTTGCATGGGTGGTTTAGTAGTTATGTTTAAAAAAACTGTCAGATTGAATGTGACAGTACACTGTCATAGTGAGTAAAACCAATATTTTGTATTTGCAAAACTTACAAAAACAACTGATTTTAGTAAAACTCACATGGATACAATATTACAAAAATGTTTAGACATAATGCATGTTTGGTTTTGGAGTTAAGTTTATATAACTTTTACATTTAGTATGACAGTTTTACCGTCATATTGAGTAAAAAAACTAACGTGTGTCTTTACAAACGTTACAAATATTTTTTTTTTCCCAGTAAAACTCACAAAGATACATTTCTCCAGGCATTATTAGCCATTTAGCATGTTTGGTTTAGGAGTTATATTTAAATAACTGTCATATTGAGTGTGGCAGTTATACTGTCATTATAAGTAAAACCTAATTTTGGTAAACCTTACCAAAATACCTGATTCTAATAAAACTCACATAGATTCAATATTACAGCCATTTTTATACGGATTGCATGTTTGGTTTTTGAGTTATTTTTATATAACTTTCATATTTAGTATAGCAGTTATACCATCATATTGAGTCAAAAAAAAAAAAAAAAAGGGTCTTTACAAACATTACAAAATATTTTTTACAAGTCAAATTCACAAAGATACATTTCTCCAGGCATTATTAGTCATTTTGCATGTGTGTTTTAGGAGTTTTGTTTGAATAACTGTCGTATTGAATGTGGCAGTTATACTGTCATTAAGAGTAAAACCTAATTTTTGTATTTGTAAACCTTACCAAAATACCTGATTTTGATACAACTCACATATATTCATTATTACAGGCATTTTTAGACGGATTGCATGCTTGGTTTTCGGGTTTGGTTTTGGAGTTATGTTTATATAACCTTTATATTTAGTAAGACAGTTATACCGTCATATTGAGTAAAAAAAAAACTAACTTGTGTCTTTACAAACCTTACAAACTATTTTTTTTCCAGTAAATTTTACAAAGATACATTTTTCCAGGCATTATTACTCATTTTGCATGTGTGGTTTAGGAGTTACGTTTAAATAACTGTCAGATTGAATGTGACAGTTATACTGTCATAGTGAGTAAAACCTAATTTTTGTATTTGTAAACCTTAAGAAAATACCTGATTCTAGTAAAACTCACATAGATTCAAAATTACAGGCATTTTTAGACGGATTGCATGTTTGGTTTTGGAGTTATGTTTATATAACTTTTACATTTATTATGACAGTTATACAAACATATTGAAAAAAAAAAAAAAAAACTTGTGTCTTTACAAACCTTACAAAATATTTTTTTTTCCCAGTAAAACTTGCAAAGATACATTTCTCCAGTTATTATTAGCCATTTTGCATGTGTGGTTTAGGAGTTATGTTTAAATAACTGTCAGATTGAATGTCACAGTATACTGTCATAGTGAGTAAAGCCAATATTTTGTATTTGCAAACCTTACAAAAACAACTGATTCTAGTGAAACTCACATGGATACAATATTACTGGCATTTTTTGACATAATGCATGTTTGGTTTTGGAGTTATGTTTATATAACTTGTACATTTAGTATGACAGTAATACTGTCATATTGAGTAAAAAAAAACTAACTTGTGTCTTTACAAACCTTACAAAATATTTTTTTCCAGTTAAACTCACAAAAATACCTTTCTCCAGGCAGTATTAGCCATTTAGCATGTTTAGTTTCGGAGTTATGTTTAAATAACTGTCAGATTGAATGTGACAGTATACTGTCATTATGAGTAAAACCGACTTTTTATATTTGAAAACCTTACCAAAATACCTGATTCTGGTCAAACTCACATAGATTTAATAATACAGGCATTTTTAGACATAATGCATGTTTGGTTTTGGTGTCATGTTTATATAACTGTCTTTTACAATGTGGCAGTTATACTGTCATTACGAGTAAAAAAAAAACTCACTTGTGTCTTTACAAACCTTACAGAATATTTTTTTTTCCAGTTAAACTCACAAAGATACATTTCCCCAGGCATTATTAGCCATTTATCATTTATCAATTTGCATGCGTTGGTTTAGGAGTTATGTTTAAATAACTGTCATATTGAGGGTGGCAGTTATACTGTCATTATGATTAAAACGTATTTTTTGTACAAGTAAACCTTACCAAAATACCTGATTCTGGTAAAACCCACATAGATACAATATTACAGGATTTTTTTTAGACATAAAGTATGTTTGGTTTTGGCGTTATGTTTATATAACTTTCATATTCAGTATGACAGTTATACCATCATATTGAGTAAAAAAAACTAATTTTTATCTTTACAAACCTTACAAAATATTGTTTTCTAGTAATATTTAAAATTATACATTTCTCTAGACAGTATTAGTCATTTTGCATTTGTGTTTTAGGAGTTATGTTTAAATAACTGTCATATTGAGTGTGGCAGTTATACTGTCACTATGAGTAAAACCTATTTTTTGTATTTTTAAACCTTACCAAAATACCTGATTCTGATATAACTCACATATTACAGACATTTTTAGACGGATTGCATGTTTGATTTTTTGAGTTTTTTAATATAACTTTCATTTATAGTATGACAGCTATACTGTTAAAATGAGTAAAAAAAACTAACTTGTGTCTTTACAAACCTTACAAAAATACTTTTTCCAGTAAAATTGACAAAGATACATTCCTCCAGGCATTATTAGTTATTTTGTCGGATTGATTGTGACAGTATACTGTCATTATGAGTAGAACTAATATTTTGTATTTGTAAACCTTACAAAAACAACTGATTCTAGTAAAACTTACAGGGATAAAAAAATTATAGGCATTTTTAGACATAACGCATGTTTGGTTTTGGAGTTATGTTTAAATAATTGTCCAATTGAATATGGCAGTTATACTGTCATTAGGAGTAAGACCTAATTTTTGTATTTGTCAACCTTACCAAAATACCTGATTCTGGTAAACTCACATAAATACAATATTACAGGCATAATGCATTTTGGTTTTGGAGTTATGTTTATATAGCTTTCATATTTAGTATGACAGTAATACCATTATATTAAATAAAAAAAACTAACTTGTGTCTTTATTAACCTTACAAATTATTTTTTTCCAGTAAAACTCACAAGATACATTTCTCCAGGCATTATTAGCCATTTATCATGTTTGGTGTAGGAATTATGTTGAAAAACATTTGTATTGCTTATTTCGCATTATCAAAGGATTTTAAGAACATTACTGTCAGAAGGAGAAAAAAACTACTTTTTGTGTTTGCAAGCCCTATGTTTCAAGTAAAATTCACAAAGATGCATTGTTTTAGGCTTTATTAGCCTATTTGCATGTGTTTTTAGGAATAACTGTCAAATTCAATGTAGCAGTTATCTGTCATTATGAGAATAACTCAATTTTGGTTTTTGTAAACCTTACCAAATTACCTGATTCTGGTTAAACTCACATAGATACAATATTTTAGGCATTTTTAGACATAATGCATTTTCAGTTAAGGAGTTATATTTATGTAACTTTCATATTTGGTATGACAGTTATACTGTCATATTTAAATAAAAAAAACTATCTTGCATCATTGCAAACCTTACAAAATATGTTTTTTTTGTAAAACTAACAAAGTTACATGTCTCCAGGCATTATTAGACATGTTGCATGTTTGTTGTAGGAATTATGTTGAAAAACATTTGTATTGCTTTTTTCGCATTATCTCAGGATTTTAAGAACATTACTGTCATATTGAGTAAAAAACTACTTTTAGTGTTTGCAAGCCTTAAAAAAACATATGTTTCGAGTAAAATTCACTAGGATGCATTGTTTTAGGCTTTATTAGCCTATTTGCATGTGTTTTTTAGGAAGTTATGTTTAAAAAACTGTCAAATTGGATGTAGCAGTTATACTGTCATTATGAGAAAAACCCAATTTTTGTATTTGTAAACCTTACCAAATTACCTGATTCTGGTAAAACTCACATATATACAATATTTTAGGCATTTTTAGACATAATGCATGTTCAGTTTTGGAGTTATATTTATAAAACTTTCATATTTGGTATGGCAGTTATACTGTCATATTTAAATAAAAAAAACTATCTTTCATTGTTGCAAACCTTACAAAATATGTTTTTTTTGTAAAACTAACAAAGTTACATGTCCCCAGGCATTATTAGACATTTTGCATGTTTGTTGTAGGAATTATGTTGAAAAACATTTTTATTGCTTTTTTCGCATTATCTCAGGATTTTAAGAACATTGTGAGATTCAGTTTTGGAGTTATGTTTATATAATTTTCATATTTGGTATAACAGTTATACTGTCATATTAAATTAAAAAAAACTAACTTGCGTCATTGAAAAACTTACAAAAGATAAGTTTTCTAGTGAAACTAACAAAGATACATGTCTTCTAGCATTATTAGTCATGTTGCATCTTTGGTGTAGGAATTATGTTGAAAAACATTTTTATTGCTTATTTCGCATTATCTCAGGATTTTAAGAACATTACCGTCATAATGAGTAAAAAACTACTTTTTGTTTTTGCAAGCCTTAAAATAGCAATTGTTTCGACTAAAACTCACAAAGATGCATTGTTTTAGGCTTTTTTAGCCTATTTGCATGTGTTTTTAGGAAGTTATGTTTAAATAACTGTCAAATTCAATGTAGCAGTTATCTGTCATTATGACCAAACCCTAATTTTTGTAATTGTAAACCTTACCAAATTACTCGGATTCTTGTAAAACTCACATAGATACAATATTTTAGGCATTTTTAGACATAATGCAAGTTCAGTTTTGGAGTTCTCTTTATATAACTTTCATATTTGGTATGACAGTTATACTGTCATAATGAATTAAAAAAACAAACTTGCCTCTTTGCAAAACTTACAAAAGATAATTTTTCTACTAAAACTAACAAAGATACATGTCTTCAGGCATAATTAGACATGTTGCATGTTTGGTGTAGGAATTATGTTGAAAAACATTTTTATTGCTTATTTCGCATTATCTCAGGATTTTAAGAACATTACCGTCATAATGAGTAAAAACTACTTTTTGTTTTTGCAAGCCTTAAAATAGCAATTGTTTCGACTAAAACTCACAAAGATGCATTGTTTTAGGCTTTTTTAGCCTATTTGCATGTGTTTTTAGGAAGTTATGTTTAAATAACTGTCACATTCAATGTAGCAGTTATCTGTCATTATGAGAATAACTCAATTTGTGTATTTGTAAACCTTACTAAATTACCTGATTTTGGTTAAACTCACATAAATACAATATTTTAGGCATTTTTAGACATAATGCATGTTCAGTTTTGGAGTTATATTTATATAACTTTCATATTTGGTATGACAGTTATACTGTCATATTTAAATTAAAAAAACTATCTTGCATTGTTGCAAACCTTACAAAATATGTTTTTTTTGTAAAACTAACAAAGTTACATGTCTCCAGGCATTATTAGACATTTTGCATCTTTGTTGTAGGAATTATGTTGAAAAACGTTGTTGTTGCTTTTTTCGCATTATTTCAGGATTTTAAGAACATTACTGTCATATTGAGTAAAAAAACTACTTTTAGTGTTTGCAAGCCTTAAAAAACATATGTTTCGAGTAAAATTCACTAGGATGCATTGTTTTAGGCTTTATTAGCCTATTTGCATGTGTTTTTAGGAAGTTATGTTTTAAAAACTGTTAAAATGAATATAGCAGTTATACTGTCATTATGAGAAAAACCCAATTTTTGTATTTGTAAACCTTACCAAATTACCTGATTCTGATAAAACTCACATAAATACAATATTTTAGGCATTTTTAGACATAATGCATGTTCAGTTTTGGAGTTATATTTATATAACTTTCATATTTGGTATGACAGTTATACTGTCATATTTAAATAAAAAAAACTATCTGGCATCGTTGCAAACCTTACAAAATATGTTTGTTTTTTTAAACCAACAAAGTTACAAGTCTCCAGGCATTATTAGACATTTTGCATGTTTGTTGTAGGAATTATGTTTAAAAACATTTTTATTGCTTATTTTGCATTATCTCAGGATTTTAGGTAACATTATTGTCATATTGAGTAAAAAACTACTTTTAGTGTTTGCAAGCCTTTAAAAAAGCATGTCTCGAGTAAAATTCACAAGGATGCATTGTTTTAGGCTTTATTAGCCTATTTGCATGTGTTTTTAGGAAGTTATGTTTAAATAACTGTCAAATTGAAAGTAGCAGTTATACTGTCACTATGAGAAAAACCCAATTTTTGTATTTGTAAACCTTACAAAATTACTTGATTCTGGTAAAACTCACATAGATACAATATTACAGGCATTTTTCGACATAATGCATGTTCAGTTTTGGAGTTATGTTTATATAATTTTCATATTTGGTATGACAGTTATACTGTCATATTGAATTAAAAAAACTAACTTGCGTCATTGCAAAACTTACAAAAGATAAGTTTTTTAGTGAAACTAACAAAGATACATGTCTCCAGGCATTATTAGACATGTTGCATGTTTGGTGTAGGAATTATTTTGAATTTATTGCTTATTTCGCATTATCTCAGGATTTTAAGAACATTACCGTCATAATGAGTAAAAAACTACTTTTTGTGTTTGCAAGCCTTAAAATAGCATATGTTTCTACTAAAACTCACAAAGATGCATTGTTTTAGTAGAAATTAGCCTATTTGCATGTGTTTTTAGGAAGTTATGTTTAAATAACTGTCAAATTCAATGTAGCAGTTATCTGTCATTATGACTAAACCCTAATTTTTGTAATTGTAAAACTTACCAAATTACTCGGATTCCTGCAAAACTCACATAGATACAATATTTTAGGCATTTTTAGACATAATGCATGTTCAGTTTTGGAGTTCTCTTTATATAACTTTCATATTTGGTATGACAGTTATACTGTCATATTGAATTAAAAAACTAACTTGCCTCTTTGCAAAACTTACAAAAGATAATTTTTCTACTAAAACTAACAAAAATGCATGTCTTCAGGCATTATTAGACATGTTGCATGTTTGGTGTATGAATTGTGTTTAAAAACATTTGTATTGCTTATTTTGCATTATCTCATGATTTTAAGAACATTACTGTCATAAGGAGAAAAAAACTACTTTTTGTGTTTGCAAGCCTTAAAAAAACATATGTTTTGAGAAAACTTCACAAGGATGCATTGTTTTAGGCTTTATTAGCCTATTTGAATGTGTTTTTAGGAAGTTATGTTTAAATAACTGTCAAATTGAATGTAGCAGTTATACTGTCATTATGAGAAAAACCCAATTTTTGTATTTGTAAACCTTACCAAATTACCTGATTCTGGTAGAACTCAAATAGATACAATATTTTAGGCATTTTTAGACATAATACATTTTCAGTTTTGGAGTTATATTTATATAACTTTCATATTTGGTATGACAGTTATACTGTCATATTGAATTAAAAAAACTAACTTACCTCTTTGCAAAACTTACAAAAGATAATTTTTCTACTAAAACTAACAAAAATACATGTCTTCAGGCATTATTAGACATGTTGCATGTTTGGTGTATGAAGTGTGTTTAAAAACATTTGTATTGCTTATTTTGCATTATTTTAGAATTTTAAGAACTTTACTGTCATAAGGAGAAAAAAACTACTTTTTGTGTTTGCAAGCTTTAAAAAAACATATGTTTTGAATAAAATTCACAAGGATGCATTGTTTTAGGCTTTATTAGCCTATTTGAATGTGTTTTTAGGAAGTTATGTTTAAATAACTGTCAAATTGAATGTAGCAGTTATACTGTCATTATGAGAAAAACCCAATTTTTGTATTTGTAAACCTTCCCAAATTACCTGATTCTGGTAAAACTCACATAGATACAATATTTTAGGCATTTTTAGACATAATGCATGTTCAGTTTTGGAGTTATATTTATATAACTTTCATATTTGGTATGACAGTTATACTTTCATATTTAAATAAAAAAAACTATCTTTCATTGTTGCAAACCTTACAAAATATGTTTTTTTTGTAAAACTAACAAAGTTACATGTCTCCAGGCATTATTAGACATTTTGCATGTTTGTTGTAGGAATTATGTTGAAAAACATTTTTATTGCTTATTTCGCATTATCTCAGGATTTTAAGAACATTACCGTCATAATGAGTAAAAAACTACTTTTTGTTTTTGCAAGCCTTAAAATAGCAATTGTTTCGACTAAAACTCACAAAGATGCATTGTTTTAGGCTTTTTTAGCCTATTTGCATGTGTTTTTAGGAAGTTATGTTTAAATAACTGTCAAATTCAATGTAGCAGTTATCTGTCATTATGACCAAACCCTAATTTTTGTAATTGTAAACCTTACCAAATTACTCGGATTCTTGTAAAACTCACATAGATACAATATTTTAGGCATTTTTAGACATAATGCAAGTTCAGTTTTGGAGTTCTCTTTATATAACTTTCATATTTGGTATGACAGTTATACTGTCATATTGAATTAAAAAAACAAACTTGCCTCTTTGCAAAACTTACAAAAGATAATTTTTCTACTAAAACTAACAAAGATACATGTCTTCAGGCATAATTAGACATGTTGCATGTTTGGTGTAGGAATTATGTTGAAAAACATTTTTATTGCTTATTTCGCATTATCTCAGGATTTTAAGAACATTACCGTCATAATGAGTAAAAACTACTTTTTGTTTTTGCAAGCCTTAAAATAGCAATTGTTTCGACTAAAACTCACAAAGATGCATTGTTTTAGGCTTTTTTAGCCTATTTGCATGTGTTTTTAGGAAGTTATATTTAAATAACTGTCAAATTCAATGTAGCAGTTATCTGTCATTATGAGAATAACTCAATTTGTGTATTTGTAAACCTTACTAAATTACCTGATTTTGGTTAAACTCACATAAATACAATATTTTAGGCATTTTTAGACATAATGCATGTTCAGTTTTGGAGTTATATTTATATAACTTTCATATTTGGTATGACAGTTATACTGTCATATTTAAATAAAAAAAACTATCTTGCATTGTTGCAAACCTTACAAAATATGTTTTTTTTGTAAAACTAACAAAGTTACATGTCTCCAGGCATTATTAGACATTTTGCATCTTTGTTGTAGGAATTATGTTGAAAAACGTTGTTATTGCTTTTTTCGCATTATTTCAGGATTTTAAGAACATTACTGTCATATTGAGTAAAAAACTACTTTTAGTGTTTGCAAGCCTTAAAAAACATATGTTTCGAGTAAAATTCACTAGGATGCATTGTTTTAGGCTTTATTAGCCTATTTGCAAGTGTTTTTAGGAAGTTATGTTTTAAAAACTGTCAAAATGAATATAGCAGTTATACTGTCATTATGAGAAAAACCCAATTTTTGTATTTGTAAACCTTACCAATTTACCTGATTCTGATAAAACTCACATAAATACAATATTTTAGGCATTTTTAGACATAATGCATGTTCAGTTTTTGAGTTATATTTATATAACTTTCATATTTGGTATGACAGTTATACTGTCATATTTAAATAAAAAAAACTATCTGGCATCGTTGCAAACCTTACAAAATATGTTTTTTTTTTTAAACCAACAAAGTTACAAGTCTCCAGGCATTATTAGACATTTTGCATGTTTGTTGTAGGAATTATGTTTAAAAACATTTGTATTGCTTATTTTGCATTATCTCAAGATTTTAGGTAACATTATTGTCATATTGAGCAAAAAACTACTTTTAGTGTTTGCAAGCCTTTAAAAAAGCATGTCTCGAGTAAAATTCACAAGGATGCATTGTTTTAGGCTTTATTAGCCTATTTGCATGTGTTTTTAGGAAGTTATGTTTAAATAACTGTCAAATTGAAAGTAGCAGTTATACTGTCACTATGAGAAAAACCCAATTTTTGTATTTGTAAACCTTACAAAATTACTTGATTCTGGTAAAACTCACATAGATACAATATTACAGGCATTTTTCGACATAATGCATGTTCAGTTTTGGAGTTATGTTTATATAATTTTCATATTTGGTATGACAGTTATACTGTCATATTGAATTAAAAAAACTAACTTGCGTCATTGCAAAACCTACAAAAGATAAGTTTTCTAGTGAAACTAACAAAGATACATGTCTCCAGGCATTATTAGACATGTTGCATGTTTGGTGTAGGAATTATTTTGAATTTATTGCTTATTTCGCATTATCTCAGGATTTTAAGAACATTACCGTCATAATGAGTAAAAAACTACTTTTTGTGTTTGCAAGCCTTAAAATAGCATATGTTTCTACTAAAACTCACAAAGATGCATTGTTTTAGTAGAAATTAGCCTATTTACATGTGTTTTTAGGAAGTTATGTTTAAATAACTGTCAAATTCAATGTAGCAGTTATCTGTCATTATGACTAAACCCTAATTTTTGTAATTGTAAAACTTACCAAATTACTCGGATTCTTGTAAAACTCACATAGATACAATATTTTAGGCATTTTTAGACATAATGCATGTTCAGTTTTGGAGTTCTCTTTATATAACTTTCATATTTGGTATGACAGTTATACTGTCATATTGAATTAAAAAACTAACTTGCCTTTTTGCAAAACTTACAAAAGATAATTTTTCTACTAAAACTAACAAAAATGCATGTCTTCAGGCATTATTAGACATGTTGCATGTTTGGTGTATGAATTGTGTTTAAAAACATTTGTATTGCTTATTTTGCATTATCTCATGATTTTAAGAACTTTACTGTCATAAGGAGAAAAAAACTACTTTTTGTGTTTGCAAGCCTTAAAAAAACATATGTTTTGAGAAAACTTCACAAGGATGCATTGTTTTAGGCTTTATTAGCCTATTTGAATGTGTTTTTAGGAAGTTATGTTTAAATAACTGTCAAATTGAATGTAGCAGTTATACTGTCATTATGAGAAAAACCCAATTTTTGTATTTGTAAACCTTACCAAATTACCTGATTCTGGTAAAACTCACATAGATACAATATTTTAGGCATTTTTAGACATAATACATTTTCAGTTTTGGAGTTATATTTATATAACTTTCATATTTGGTATGACAGTTATACTGTCATATTGAATTAAAAAAACTAACTTACCTCTTTGCAAAACTTACAAAAGATAATTTTTCTACTAAAACTAACAAAAATACATGTCTTCAGGCATTATTAGACATGTTGCATGTTTGGTGTATGAATTGTGTTTAAAAACATTTGTATTGCTTATTTTGTATTATTTTAGGATTTTAAGAACTTTACTGTCATAAGGAGAAAAAAACTACTTTTTGTGTTTGCAAGCTTTAAAAAAACATATGTTTTGAATAAAATTCACATGGATGCATTGTTTTAGGCTTTATTAGCCTATTTGAATGTGTTTTTAGGAAGTTATGTTTAAATAACTGTCAAATTGAATGTAGCAGATATACTGTCATTATGAGAAAAACCCAATTTTTGTATTTGTAAACCTTCCCAAATTACCTGATTCTGGTAAAACTCACATAGATACAATATTTTAGGCATTTTTAGACATAATGCATGTTCAGTTTTGGAGTTATATTTATATAACTTTCATATTTGGTATGACAGTTATACTTTCATATTTAAATAAATAAAAAAAATCTTTCTTTGTTGCAAACCTTACAAAATGTGTTTTTTTGTAAAACTAACAAAGTTACATGTCTCCAGGCATTATTAAACATTTTGCATGTTTGTTGTAGGAATTATGTTGAAAAACATTTTTATTGCTTTTTTCGCATTATCTCAGGATTTTAAGAACATTGTGAGATTCAGTTTTGGAGTTATGTTTATATAATTTTCATATTTGGTATAACAGTTATACTGTCATATTAAATTAAAAAAAACTAACTTGCGTCATTGAAAAACTTACAAAAGATACGTTTTCTAGTGAAACTAACAAAGATACATGTCTCCTAGCATTATTAGACATGTTGCATGTTTGGTGTAGGAATTATGTTGAAAAACATTTTTATTGCTTATTTCGCATTATCTCAGGATTTTAAGAACATTACCGTCATAATGAGTAAAAAACTACTTTTTGTTTTTGCAAGCCTTAAAATAGCAATTGTTTCGACTAAAACCCACAAAGATGCATTGTTTTAGGCTTTATTAGCCTATTTGCATGTGTTTTTAGGAAGTTATGTTTAAATAACTGTCAAATTGAATGTAGCAGATATACTGTCATTATGAGAATAACTCAATTTGTGTATTTGTAAACCTTACCAAATTACTCGGATTCTTGTAAAACTCACATAGATTCAATATTTTAGGCATTTTTAGACATAATGCAAGTTCAGTTTTGGAGTTCTCTTTATATAACTTTCATATTTGGTATGACAGTTATACTGTCATATTGAAAAAAAAAAAAAACTTGCCTCTTTGCAAATCTTACAAAAGATAATTTTTCTGCTAAAACTAACAAAGATACATGTCTTCAGGCATTATTAGACATGTTGCATATTTGGTGTACGAATTATGTTGTTAAAACATTTTTATTGCTTATTTCGCATTATCTCAGGATTTTAAGAACATTACCGTCATAATGAGTAAAAACTACTTTTTGTTTTTGCAAGCCTTAAAATAGCAATTGTTTCGACTAAAACTCACAAAGATGCATTGTTTTAGGCTTTTTTAGCCTATTTGCATGTGTTTTTAGGAAGTTATGTTTAAATAACTGTCAAACTCAATGTAGCAGTTATCTGTCATTATGAGAATAACTAAATTTGTGTATTTGTAAACCTTACTAAATTACCTGATTTTGGTTAAACTCACATAAATACAATATTTTAGGCATTTTTAGACATATTGCATGTTTAGTTTTGGAGTTATATTTATATAACTTTCATATTTGGTATGACAGTTATACTGTCATTTTTAAATAAAAAAAACTATCTTGCATTGTTGCAAACCTTACAAAATATGTTTTTCTTTGTAAAACTAACAAAGTTACATGTCTCCAGGCATTATCAGACATTTTGCATCTTTGTTGTAGGAATTATGTTGAAAAACATTGTTATTGCTTTTTTCGCATTATCTCAGGATTTTCAGAACATTACTGTCATATTGAGTAAAAAACTACTTTTAGTGTTTGCAAGTTTTAAAAAAACATATGTTTCGAGTAAAATTCACTAGGATGCATTGTTTTAGGCTTTATTAGCCTATTTGCATGTGTTTTTAGGAAGTTATGTTTAAAAAACTGTCAAATTGAATATAGCAGTTATACTGTCATTATGAGAAAAATCCTATTTTTGTATTTGTAAACCTTACCAAAATACCTGATTCTGATAAAACTCACATAAATACAAAATTTTAGGCATTTTTAGACATAATGCATGTTCAGTTTTGGAGTTATATTTATATAACTTTCATATTTGGTATGACATTATACTGTCATATTTAAATAAAAAAAACTATCTTGCATCATTGCAAACCTTACAAAAGATGTTGGTTTTTTTTAAACCAACAAAGTTACAAGTCTCCAGGCATTATTAGACATTTTGCATGTTTGTTGTAGGAATTATGTTTTAAAACATTTTTATTGCTTATTTCGCATTATCTCAGGATTTTAGGTAACATTATTGTCATATTGAGTAAAAAACTACTTTTAGTGTTTGCAAGCCTTAAAAAAGCATGTCTCGAGTAAAATTCACAAGTATGCATTGTTTTAGGCTTTATTAGCCTATTTGCATGTGTTTTTAGGAAGTTATGTTTAAATAACTGTCAAATTCAATGTAGCAGTTATCTGTCATTATGACTAAACCCTAATTTTTGTAATTGTAAACCTTACCAAATTACTTGGATTCTTGTAAAACTCACATAGATACAATATTTTAGGCATTTTTAGACATAATGCATGTTCAGTTTTGGAGTTATGTTTATATAATTTTCATATTTGGTATGACAGTTATACTGTCATATTGAATTAAAAAAACTAACGCGTCATTGCAAAACTTACAAAAGATAAGTTTTCTAGTGAAACTAACAAAGATACATGTCTCCAGGCATTATTAGACATGTTGCATGTTTGGTGTAGGAATTATTTTGAATTTATTGCTTATTTCGCATTATCTCAGGATTTTAAGAACATTACCGTCATAATGAGTAAAAAACTACTTTTTGTGTTTGCAAGCCTTAAAATAGCATATGTTTCTACTAAAACTCACAAAGATGCATTGTTTTAGGCTTTATTTGGCTTTTTGCATGTGTTTTTAGGAAGTTATGTTTAAATAACTGTCAAATTCAATGTAGCAGTTATCTGTCATTATGACCAAACCCTAATCATTGTTGCAAACCTTACAAAATATGTTTTTTTTGTAAAACTAACAAAGTTACATGTCTCCAGGCATTATTAGACATTTTGCATGTTTGTTGTAGGAATTATGTTGAAAAACATTTTTATTGCTTTTTTCGCATTATCTCAGGATTTTAAGAACATTGTGAGATTCAGTTTTGGAGTTATGTTTATATAATTTTTATATAAGGTATAACAGTTATACTGTCATATTGAATTAAAAAAAACTAACTTGCGTCATTGAAAAACTTACAAAAGATACGTTTTTTAGTGAAACTAACAAAGATACATGTCTCCTAGCATTATTAGTCATGTTGCATGTTTGGTGTAGGAATTATGTTGAAAAACATTTTTATTGCTTACTTCGCATTATCTCAGGATTTTAAGAACATTACCGTCATAATGAGTAAAAAACTACTTTTTGTTTTTGCAAGCCTTAAAATAGCAATTGTTTCGACTAAAACTCACAAAGATGCATTGTTTTAGGCTTTTTTAGCCTATTTGCATGTGTTTTTAGGAAGTTATGTTTAAATAACTGTCAAATTCAATGTAGCAGTTATCTGTCATTATGACCAAACCCTAATTTTTGTAATTGTAAACCTTACCAAATTACTCGGATTATTGAAAAACTCACATAGATACAATATTTTAGGCATTTTTAGACATAATGCAAGTTCAGTTTTGGAGTTCTCTTTATATAACTTTCATATTTGGTATGACAGTTATACTGTCATATTGAATTAAAAAAACAAACTTTCCTCTTTGCAAAACTTACAAAAGATAAGTTTTCTAGTGAAACTAACAAAGATACATGTCTTCAGGCATTATTAGACATGTTGCATGTTTGGTGTAGGAATTATGTTGAAAAACATTTTTATTGCTTATTTCGCATTATCTCAGGATTTTAAGAACATTACCGTCATAATGAGTAAAAAACTACTTTTTGTTTTTGCAAGCCTTAAAATAGCAATTGTTTCGACTAAAACTCACAAGGATGCATTGTTTTAGGCTTTATTAGCCTATTTGCATGTGTTTTTAGGAAGTTATGTTTAAATAACTGTCAAATTCAATGTATCAGTTATCTGTCATTATGACCAAACCCTAATTTTTGTAATTGTAAACCTTACCAAATTACTCGGATTCTTGTAAAACTCACATAGATACAATATTTTAGGCATTTTTAGACATAATGCATGTTCAGTTTTGGAGTTCTCTTTATATAACTTTCATATTTGGTATGACAGTTATACTGTCATATTGAATTAAAAAAACTAACTTGCCTCTTTGCAAAACTTACAAAAGATAATTTTTCTAGTAAAACTAACAAAGATAAATGTCTTCAGGCATTATTAGACATGTTGCATGTTTGGTGTATGAATTGTGTTGAAAAACATTGTATTGCTTATTTTGCATTATCTCAGAATTTTAAGAACTTCACTGTCATAAGGAGAAAAAAACTACATTTTGTATTTGCAAGCCATATGTTTCGAGTAAAATTCACAAGGATGCATTGTTTTAGTCTCTATTAGCCTATTTGCATGTGTTTTAAGGAAGTTATGTTTAAATAACTGTCAAAGTGAATGTAGCAGTTATACTGTCATTATGAGAAAAACCCAATTTTTGTATTTGTAAACCTTACCAAATTACTTGATTCCTGTAAAACTCACATAGATACAATATTTTTGGCATTTTTCGACATAATGCATGTTCAGTTTTGGAGTTATATTTATATAACTTTCATATTTGGTATGACAGTTATACTGTCATATTTAAATAAAAAAAAAAACGATCTTGCATCGTTTCAAACCTTACAAAATGTTGTTTTTTTTGTAAAACTAACAAAGTTACATGTCTCCAGGCATTATTAGACATTTTGCATGTATGTTGTAGGAATTATGTTGAAAAACATTTGTATTGCTTTTTTCGCATTATCTCAGGATTTTAAGAACATTACTGTCATATTGAGTAAAAAAACTACTTTTAGTTTTTGCAAACCCTAAAAAAGCATATGTTTCGAGTAAAATTCACAAGGATGCATTGTTTTAGGCTTTATTCGCCTTTTTGCATGTGTTTTTAGGAAGTTATGTTAAAATAACTGTCAAATTGAAAGTAGCAGTATACTGTCAATATGACAAAAACCCAATTTTTGTATTTGTAAACCTTACCAAATTACTTTATTCTGGTAAAACTCACATAGATACAATATTACAGGCATTTTTCGACATAATGCATGTTCAGTTTTGGAGTTATGTTTATATATAATTTTCATATTTGGTATAACAATTATACTGTCATATAGAATAAAAAAAAAACTAACGCGTCATTGCAAAACTTACAAAAGATACGTTTTCTAGTGAAACAAACAAAGATACATGTCTTCAGGCATTATTAGACATGTTGCATGTTTGGTGTAGGAATTATGTTGAAAAACATTTTTATTGCTTATTTCGCATTATCTCAGGATTTTAAGAACATTACTGTCATAATGAGTAAAAAACTACTTTTTGTGTTTGCAAGCCTTAAAATAGCAAATGTTTCGACTAAAACTCACAAAGATGCATTGTTTTAGGCTTAGCCTATTTGCATGTGTGGTTAGGAAGTTATGTTTAAATAACTGTCAAATTGAATGTAGCTACCTGTCATTATGACTAAACCCTAATTTTTGTAATTGTAAACCTTACCAAATTACCTGATTCTGGTAAAACTCACATAGATACAATATTAGATAAATTTTTAAACATAATGCATGTTCAGTTTTGGAGTTATGTTTATATAACTTTCATATTTGGTATAACAGTTATACTGTCAAATTGAATTAAAAAAACTAATTTGCGTCGTTGCAAAACTTACAAAAGATAATTTTTCTAGTAAAACTAACAAAGATACATGTCTCCAGGCATTATTAGACATATTGCATGTTTGGTGTAGGAATTATGTTGAAAAACATTATTATTGCTTTTTTCGCATTATCTCAGGATTTTAAGAACATTACTGGCATATTGGCTAAAAAACTACTATGACAGTATACTGCCAAATTCAAAATAACAGTTATTTAAACATAACTCCTAAACCAAATATGCTAAATGGCTAATAATGCCTGGAGAAATGAATCTTTGTGAGTTTTACTAGAAACACATATTTTGTAAGGTTTGTAAAGACACAAGTTAGTTTTTTGTACTCAATATGATGGTATAACTGTCATAATCAATGTAAAAGTTTTATAAACATAACTCCAAAACCAAACATGCATTATGTCTAAAAATGTCTGTATTATTGTATCTATGTGAGTTTTACCAGAATCAGGTATTTTGGTAAGGTTTACAAATGCAAAAATTTGGTTTTACTGATTATGACAGTATATCTGCCACGTTCAATATGACAGTTATTTAAACATAACTCCTAAACCACACATGCAAAATGACTAATAATGCCTGGAGAAATGTATCTTTGTAATTTTTACTGGAACAAATATTTTGTAAGGTTTGTTAAGACACAAATTAGTTTTTTTTACCTAATATGCCAGTATAACTGTTATACTAAATGTAAAAATAATATGCACATAACTCCAAAACCAAACTTGCAATCCGTCTAAAAATGCCTGTAATATTGAATCTATGTGAGTTTTACCAGAATCAGGTATTTTGGAAAGGTTGACAAATACAAAAATTTGTTTTTACTCATAATGACAGTATAACTGCCACACTCAATATGACAGTTTTTTAAACATAACTCCTAAAACACAAATGCAAAATGACTAATAATGCCTGGAGAAATGTATCTTTGTGAATTTTAATGGTAAAAAAAAAACATTTTGTAAGGTTTGTAAAGACACAAATTAGTTTTTTTTACTCAATATAATGGTATAACTGTCATACTAAATATGAAAGTTATATAAACATAACTCCAAAACCAAACTTGTTTTATGTCTAAAAATTCCTGTAATATTGTATCTATATGAGTTTTACCAGAATCAGGTATTTTGGTAAGGTTTACAATACAAAAATTAGGTTTTACTCATAATGACAATATAACTGTCACACTCAACATGACAGTTATTTAAACATAACTCCTAAAACACAAATGCAACATGTCTAATAATGCCTAAAGACATGTATCTTTGTTAGTTTTACTGGAAAAAAAATCATTTGTAAGGTTTATAAAGACAAAAGTTAGTTGTTTTTTTTACTCAATATGATGGTATAACCGTCATACTAAATATGAAAGTTATATAAACATAACTCCAAAACCAAACTTGCAATCCTTCTAAAAATGTATGTAATATTGAATCTATGTTATTTTTACCAGAATCAGGTATTTTGGTAAGGATTACAAATACAAATATTAGGTTTTACTCACTATGACAGTATACTGTCACATTCAATCTGACAGTTATGTAATTATAACTCCTAAACCACACATGCAAAATGGCTAAAAATGCCTGGAGAAATGTATCTTTGTGAGTTTTACAGGGAAAAATATTTTGTAAGGTTTGTAAAGACAGAAGTTAGTTTTTTTTAATCAATATGACACACACTACATGTAAAACATATATAAACATAACTCCAAAACCAAACTTGCAATCCGTCTAAAAATGACTGTAATTTTGTATCTATGTGATTTTTACCAGAATCAGGTATTTTGGTAATGTTGACAAATAAAAAAAATAGGTTTTACTGATAGTGACATTAATTATTTAAAAATAACTCATAAACCACACATGAAAATGGCTAATAAACCTGAACAAATGTATCTTTGTTAGTTTTACTAGAATAATGATCTTTTGTAAGGTTTTGCAAAGACACAAGTTAGTTTTTTTTACTCAATATGATTGTATAACTGTCAAACTAAATAAAAAAGTGATATAAACATAACTCGAAAACCAAATATGCAATCCGTTTAAAAATGCCTGTAATATTGAATATATGTGAGTTTTATCAGAATCAGGTATTTTGGTAAGGTTTACAAAACAAAAATTAGGTTTTACTCATAATGACAGTATAACTGCCACGCTCAATATGACAGTTATTTAAACATAACTCCTAAAATACACATGCAAAATGACTAATAATGCGTGGAGAAATGTATCTTTGTGTATTTTACTTGAAAAAATATATTTTGTAAGGGTTGTAAAGATACATTTTTTTTTTTAACTCAATATGATGGCATGACTGTAATACTAAATATGAATGTTATATAAACATATCTCCAAAACCAAACACGCAATTCGTAAAAAAAATGGCTGTAATATTGAATATATGTGAGTTTTACTAGAATCAGGTATTTTGGTAAGGTTTCAAATACAAAAATTAGGTTTTACTCATAATGACAGTATAACTGCCAAACTCAATATGACGGTTATGTAAACATAATTCCTAAACCACACATGCAAAATGGCTAATAATGCCTGGAGAAATGTATCTTTGTGAGTTTTACTGGAAAACATTTTTTTTGTAAGGTTTGTAAAGACACAAATTTGTTTGTTTTTTTACTTAATATGACAGTATATCTGTCATACTAAATATAAAAAGTTATATAGACAAAACTACAAAACCAAACTTGCAATCTGTCTAAAAATGTCTGTAATATTGAATGTATGTGATTTTTACCAGAATCAGGTATTTTGGTAAGGATTACAAATACAAAATTTAGGTTTTACTCATAATGACGGATAACTGCCACAATCAAAATGACAGTTTTTTAAACATAACTCCTAAACCAAACATGCTAAATGTCTAATAATGCCTGGGGAAATGTATCTTTGTGAGTTTTACTGGAAAAAAAAATATTTTGTAAGGTTTGTAAAGACACAAGTTAGATTTTTAACTAAAAAAAAGACAGTAAAACTGTCATACTAAATGGAAAAGTTATATAAACATAACTCCAAAACCAAAAATGCATTAAGTCTGAAAATGCCTGAAATTATGTATCCATGTGATTTTTACTTGAATCGGTTGTTTTTGTAAGTTTTGCAAATACAAAATTATGGTTTTACTCACTATGACAGTGTACTGTCACATTCGATCTGACAGTTATTTAAACATAACTCCTAAACCAAACATTCAAAATGACTAATAATGCTTTGAGAAATGTATTTCTGTGAATTTTTCTGGAAAAAATATTTTGTAAGGTTTGTAAAAACACAAGTTTAGTTTTTTTTACTCAATATGACAGCAGTGTTCTGTCATAGTGAGTAAAACCTATATGTTGTATTTGCAAACCTTACAAAAACAACGGATTCTAGTAAAACTCACATGGATACAATATTACAGGCATTTTTAGATATAATGCATGTTTGGTTTTCGAATTATGTTTATATAACTTTTACATTTAGTATGACAGTTATAATGTCATATTGAGTAAAAAAAAATAACTTGTGTCTTTACAAACCTTCCAAAAAAATGTTTTCCAGTAAAACTCACAAAGATACATTTTTCCAGGCATTATTAGCCATTTTGCATGTGTGGTTTAGGAGTTATATTTAAATAACTGTCATATTGAGTGTGACAATTATACTGTCATTATGAGTAAAACCTTATTTTTGTATTTGTAAACCTTAACAAAATACATGATTCCAGTAAAACTCACATAGATTCAATATTACAGGCATTTTTAGAGGATTGCATGTTTGGTTTTGAAGTTTTGTTTATATAACTTTCAAATTTAGTAATACCATCCTATTGAGTAAAAAAAAATTAACTTGTGTCTATACTAACCTTACAAAATATTTGTTTCCAGTAAAACTCACAAAAATACATTTCTCCAGGTATTATTAGCCATTTTTCATCCGTGGTTTAGAATTTATGTTTAAATAACAGTCAGATTGAATGTGACAGTATACTGTCATAGTGAGTAAAACCAAAATTTTGTATTTGCAAAACAAAAAAACAATTGATTCTAGTAAAACTTACATGGATACATTGTTACAGGCATTTTTAGACATAATGCATGTTTGGTTTTGGAGTTATGTTTATATACATTTTTCATTTAGTATGACAGTTATACTGTCATATGGAGTAAAAAAACAACTAACTTGTGTCTTTACAAACCTTACAAAAATATTTTTTTTTCCAGTAAAACTCACAAAGATGCATTTTTCAAGTCATTTTTAGCCATTTAGCATGTTTGGTTTAGGAGTTATGTTTAAATAACTGTCAAATTGAATAGAGAAGCTATACTGTCATTATGAGTAAAACCTAATTTTTGTATTTGTAAACCTTACCAAATTACCTGATTCTGGTAAAACTTACATAGATACAATATTTTAGGCATTTTTAAACACAATGCATGTTTGGTTTTGGAATTATGTGACTTTCATATTTAGTATGAAAGTTATACAGTCATATTGAATTAAAAAAACTAACTTGCAACTTTGCAAACCTTACAAAATATATTTTTCCTAGTAAAACTAACAAATACACATGTCTACAGGCTTTATTAGAAATTTTGCATGTTTGGTTTAGGAATTATGTTGAAAAACATTTGTATTGCTTTTTCCACATTATTCAAGGATTTTAAGAACATTACTCTCATATTGAGTAAATAACTACTTTTTGTAATTGCAAGCATTAAAAAAGCATTAGTTCGAGTAAAACTCATTTTGCATCATGCATTGTTTTAGGCATTATTAGCATTTGTGCATGTGTGGTTAGGAAGTTATGTTTAAATAACTGTCATTTTGAATGTGGCAGCTATCCGTCATTATGAGTAAAACCTAATTTGTGTATTTGTAAACCTTACAAAATACCTGATTCTAATAAAACTCACATAGATTCAATATTACAGGCATTTTTAGACGGATTGCATGTTTGGTTTTGCAGTTATGTTTTTATCACTTTAATATTTAGTATGACATTTATACTGTCATATTAAGTAAAAAACAACTAACTTTTTCCCAGTAAAACTCACAAAGATACATTTCTCCAGGCATTATTAACCAATTTGCATGTGTGGTTTAGGAGTTATGTTTAAATAACTGTCAGATTGAATGTGACAGTATACTGTCATAGTGAGTAAAACCAGTATTTTGTATTTGCAAAACTTACAAAAACAATTGATTCCAGTAAAACTCACATGGATACAATATTACAGGCATTTTTAGACATAATGCATGTTTGGGTTTGGAGTTGTATTTATATAACTTTCACATTTAGTATGACAGTATTACTGACATATTGAGTAAAAAATAACTATTTTTTCAGGCATTATTAACCATTTTGCATGAGTGGTTTAGGAGTTATGTTTACATAACTGTCATATTGAATGTGGCAGTTATACTGTCATTGTGAGTAAAACCTAATTTTTGTATATGTAAACCTTTCCAAAATACCTGATTCTGGTTAAACTCACATAGATACAATATAACAGTAATTTTCAGACATAATGCATGTTTGGTTTTGGAGTTATGTTTATATAACTTTTACATTTAGTATGACAGTTATACTGTCATATTGAGTAAAAAAAACTAACTTGTGTCTTTACAAACCTTACAAAATATTTTTTTCCCAGTAAAACTCACAAAGATACCTTTCTCCAGGCATTATTAGCCATTTAGCATTTTTGGTTTAGGAGTTATGTTTAAATAACTGTCATATTGCGTGTGGCAGTTATACTGTTATTATGAGAAAAATATAATTTTTGTATTTGTAAACCTTACCAAAATACCTGTTTTTAGTAAAACTCACATGGATTCAAAATTACAGACATTTTTAGACATAATGCATGTTTGGTTTTGGAGTTATATTTATATAACTTTCACATTTAGTATGACAGTATTACTGTCATATTGAGTAAAAAAAACAACTATTTTTTCAGGCATTATTAACCATTTTGCATGAGTGGTTTAGGAGTTATGTTTACATAACTGTCATATTGAATGTGGCAGTTATACTGTCATTGTGAGTAATACCTAATTTTTGTATATGTAAACCTTTCCAAAATACCTGATTCTGGTTAAACTCACATAGATACAATATAACAGTAATTTTCAGACATAATGCATGTTTGGTTTTGGAGTTATGTTTATATAACTTTTACATTTAGTATGACAGTTATACTGACATATTGAGTAAAAAATAACTATTTTTTCAGGCATTATTAACCATTTTGCATGAGTGGTTTAGGAGTTATGTTTACATAACTGTCATATTGAATGTGGCAGTTATACTGTCATTGTGAGTAAAACCTAATTTTTGTATATGTAAACCTTTCCAAAATACCTGATTCTGGTTAAACTCACATAGATACAATATAACAGTAATTTTCAGACATAATGCATGTTTGGTTTTGGAGTTATGTTTATATAACTTTTACATTTAGTATGACAGTTATACTGTCATATTGAGTAAAAAAAACTAACTTGTGTCTTTACAAACCTTACAAAATATTTTTTTCCCAGTAAAACTCACAAAGATACCTTTCTCCAGGCATTATTAGCCATTTAGCATTTTGGTTTAGGAGTTATGTTTAAATAACTGTCATATTGCGTGTGGCAGTTATACTGTTATTATGAGAAAAATATAATTTTTGTATTTGTAAACCTTACCAAAATACCTGTTTTTAGTAAAACTCACATGGATTCAAAATTACAGACATTTTTAGACATAATGCATGTTTGGTTTTGGAGTTATATTTATATAACTTTCACATTTAGTATGACAGTATTACTGTCATATTGAGTAAAAAAAACAACTATTTTTTCAGGCATTATTAACCATTTTGCATGAGTGGTTTAGGAGTTATGTTTACATAACTGTCATATTGAATGTGGCAGTTATACTGTCATTGTGAGTAATACCTAATTTTTGTATATGTACCGGTAAACCTTTCCAAAATACCTGATTCTGGTTAAACTCACATAGATACAATATAACAGTAATTTTCAGACATAATGCATGTTTGGTTTTGGAGTTATGTTTATATAACTTTTACATTTAGTATGACAGTTATACTGTCATATTGAGTAAAAAAAAAACTAACTTGTGTCTTTACAAACATTACAAAATATTTTTTTTCCCAGTAAAACTCACAAAGATACCTTTCTCCAGGCATTATTAGCCATTTAGCATTTTGGTTTAGGAGTTATGTTTAAATAACTGTCATATTGCGTGTGGCAGTTATACTGTTATTATGAGAAAAATATAATTTTTGTATTTTTAAACCTTACCAAAATACCTGTTTCTAGTAAAACTCACATGGATTCAAAATTACAGGCATTTTTAGACATAAGGCATGTTTGGTTTTGGAGTTATGTTTATATAACTTTCATATTTAGTATGACAGTTATACAATAATATTGAGTAAAAAAAACGAACTTGTGTCTTTATAAACCTTACAAATTCTTTGTTTCGAGTAAAACTCACTTAGATACATTTTTCCAGGCAATATTAGCCATTGAGCATGTTTGGTTTAGGAATTATGTTTAAATAACTGTCATTTTGAATTTGGCAGTTACACTGTCATTATGAGTAAAACCTATTTTTGTATTAGTAATCCTTACCAAATACCTGATTCTAGTCAAACTCAAACATATTCATTATTACAGGTATTTTTAGACGGATTGCAAATTTGGATTTGGAGTAAAAAAAACTAACTTGTGTCTTTACAAACCTTACAAAATATTTTTTTCCCAGTAAAACTCACCAAGATACATTTCTCCAGGCAATATTAGCCATTTTGAATGTGTGGTTTAGGAGTTATGTTTAAATAACTGTCAGATTGAGAGTGACAGTATACTGTCATAGTGAGTAAAACCAATATTTTGTATTTGCAAAAGTTACAAAAACTGATTCTAGTAAAACTCACATAAATACATCATTACAGGCATTTTTAGACATGATGCATGTTTGGTTTTGGAGTTATGTTTATATAACTTTTACATTTAGTATGACACTGTCATATGGAGTAAAAAACAACTAACTTGTGTCTTTACAAACCTTACAAAAAAAACAAATTCCAGTAAAACTCACAAAAATGCATTTCTACAGTCATTATTAGCCATTTAGCATGTTTGGTTTAGGAGTTATGTTTAAATAACTGTCATATTGAGTGTGGCAGTGATACTGTCATTATGAGTAAAACCTATTTTTTTTATTTGTAAACCTTGCCAAAATACTCGATTCTGGTAAAACTCACATAGATACAATATTGCAGGCTTTTTTTAGACGGACTGCATGTTTGGTTTTGAAGTTATGTTTATATAACCTTCAAATTTAGTAAGACAGTTATACCATCATATTGAGTCAAAAAAACTAATTTGTGTCTATACAAACCTTACAAAATATATTTTTTTCCAGTAAAACTCACAAAAAAACATTTCTCCAGGCTTTATTAGCTATTTTGCATTTGTGGTGTAGAATTTATGTTTAAATAACAGTCAGATTGAATGTGACAGTATACTGTCATAGTGAGTAAAACCAAAATTTTGTATTAGCATAACTTACAAAAACAACTGATTCTACTAAAACTCACATAGATACAATATTATAGGCATTTTTAGACATAATGCATGTTTGGTTTTGAAGTTATGTTTATATAACTTTTACATTTAGTATGACAGTTATACTTTCATTTGGAGTAAAAAAAACAAACTAACTTGTGTCTTTACAAACCTTACAAAAAAAAATTCCGGGCATTATTAGCCATTTAGCATGTTTGGTTTAGGAGTAATGTTTAAATAACTGTCAGATTGAATGTGTCATTTATACTATCATAGTGAGTAAAACCAATATTTTGTATTTGCAAACCTTACAAAAACAACTGATTCTAGTAAAACTTACATGGATAAAATGTTACAAGCATTTTTAGATATAATGCATGTTTGGTTTTGGAGTTATGTTTATATATTTTTTACATTTAGTATGACAGTTATACTGTCAAATTGAGTAAAAAAAAACAACTAACTTGTGCCTTTTAAACCTTACAAAAAAAAAGTTTTTCCAGTAAAACTCACAAAGATACCTTTCTCCGGGCATAATTAGCCATTTAGCATGTTTTGTTGAGGAGTTATGTTTAAATAACTTGTCATTTTAAACGTGGCAGTTATACTGTTATTATGAGTAAAACCTCATTTTTGTATTTGTAAACCTTACCTAAATACCTGATTCTGGTAAAACTCACATAGATTCAATATTACAGGCATTTGAGACAGATTGCAAGTTTTGTTTTGGAGTTATGTTTATATAACTTTCATATTTAGTATGACAGTTATACTGTCATATTGAGTAAAACAAAACTAACTTGTGTTTTTACAAACCTTACAAAATATTTTTTTCCAGAAAAATTCACAGAGATATATTTCTCGAGGCATTATTAGTCATTTTGAATTTGAATTGCAGGCATTTTTAGACATAATGCATGTTTGGTTTTGGAGTTATGTTTATATAACTTTGACATTTAGTATGACAGTTATACTGTCATATTGAATTAAAAAAAAACTAACTTGCCTCTTTGCAAAACTTACAAACGATAGATTTTCTAGTAAAACTAACACAGATACATTTCCCCAGGCATTATTACCCATTTAGCATGTTCGGTGTAGGAGTTATGTTTAAATAACTGTCAAATTCAATGTAGCTGTTATACTGTCATTATGAGAAAAACCTAATTTTTGGATTTGTAAACCTTACCAAAATACCTGGTTCAGGTAAAACTCACATAGATACACAATTACAGGCATTTTTGGACATAATGCATCTTTAGTTTTGGAGTTATGTTTATATAACTTGTACATTTAGTATGACAGTTATACTGTCATTATGAATTAAAAAAAACTAACTTGCGTCATTGCAAAACTTACAAAAGATATGTTTTCTAGTGAAACTAACAAGGATACATTTCTCCAGGCATTATTAGACATGTTCCATGTTCCATCCATCCATTTTCTACCGCTTATTCCCTTTGGGGTCGCGGAGGGCGCTGGAGCCTATCTCAGCTACAATCGGGCGGAAGGCGGGGTACACCCTGGACAAGTCGCCACCTCATCGTTCCATGTTTGGTGTAGGAATTATGTTGAAAAACATTTTTATTTCTTATTTCGCATTATCTCAGGATTTTAAGAACTTTACCGTCATAATGAGTAAAAAACCACTTTTTGTGTTTGCAAGCCTTAAAATAGCATATGTTTCCAGTAAAACTCACAAGGATGCATTGTTTTAGGCTTTATTAGGCGTGGCGAAGTTGGTAGAGTGGCCGTGCCAGCAGTTGGAAGGTTGATGGTTACTGGGGTTCAATCCCCACCTTCTACCATCCTAGTCACGTCCGTTGTGCCCTTGGGCAAGACACTTCACCCCTTGCTCCTGATGGCTGCTGGTAAGCACCTTGCATGGCAGCTCCCGCCATCTGTTTGTGAATGTGTGTGTGAATGGATGAATGTGGAAATACTGTCAAAGCGCTTTGAGTACCTTGAAGGTAGAAATGCGCTATACAAGTATAACCCTTTTTTTGCATGTGTGGTTCGGAAGTTATGTTTAAATAACTGTCAAATTGAATGTAGCATTTATACTGTCATTGTGAGAAAAACACAAATTTTGTATTTGTAAACCTTACCAAATTACCTGATTCTGGTAAAACTCACATAGATACAATATTTTAGGCATTTTTAGACATAATGCATGTTCATTTTTGGAGTTATGTTTATATAACTTTTACATTTAGTTTGACAGTTACACTGTCATATTGAATTAAAAAAAACTAACTTGCGTCGTTGCAAAACTTACAAAAAATAAATTTTCTAGTAAAACTAACAAAAGATACACATCTCCAGGCATTATTAGACATGTTGCATGTTTGGTGTAGGAATTATGTTGAAAAACATTTTTATTGCTTTTTTCGCATTATCTCAGGATTTTATGAACATTACTGGCATATTGAGTAAAAAACTACTATGACATTATACTGCCATATTCAAAATAACAGATATTTAAACATAACTCCTAAACCAAATATGTTAAATGGCTAATAATGCCTGGAGAAATGAATCTTTGTGAGTTTTACTAGAAACAAATATTTTGTAAGGTTTGTAAAGACAAAATTTAGTTGTTTTTTTACTCTAAGTGATGGTATAACTGTCATACTAAATATGAAAATTATATAAACATAATTCCAAAACCGAACTCCTAAACCAAACTTGCAATCTGTCTTAAACTGCCTGTAATATTGAATCTATGTCAGTTTTACAAGAATCAGGTATTTTGGTAAGGCTTACAAATACACAACTTGGGTTTTACTCATAATGACAGTATAACCTCAACATTTGATATGACAGTTATTTAAACATGACTCCTAAACCAAACATGATAGATGGCAAATAATGCCTGGAGAAATGTATCTTTGTGAGTTTTACTGGAAAAAAATAATTTGTAAGGTTTATAAAGACACAAGTTATTTTTTTGTATTTAATATGATGGTATAACTGCCATACTAAATATGACGGTTATATAAACATAACTCCAAAACATAACATACTTTATGTCTAAAAATTCCTGTAATATTGTATCTATGTGGGTTTAACCAGATTCAGATATTTTGGTAAGGTTTACAAATACAAAAAATAGGTTTTACTCATAATGACAGTATAACTGACACACTCAAAATGACAGTTATTTAAACATAATTCCTAAACCAAACATGATAAATGGCTAATAATGCCTGGGTAAATGTATCTTTGTGAGTTTAACTGAAAAAAAATAATATTTTGTAAGGTTTGTAAAGACACACGTTAGTTTTTTTTACTCATAATGACAGTATAACTGCAACGTTCAAAATGACAGTTATATAAACATAACTCCAAAACCAAACATGCATTGTGTCTAAAAATGCCTGTAATATTAAATCTATGTAAATTTTGACCAGAATCGGGTATTTTGGTAAGGTTTACAAAAATGACAGTATAACTGCATTATTTGATATGACAGTTATTTAAACATAACTCCTAAACCAAACATGATAAATGGCAAATAATGCCTGGAAAAATGTATATAAATATAACTCCTAAACCAAACATGCATTATGTCTAAAAATGCCTGAAGTATTGTATCTATGTGAGTTTTACCAGAATCAGGTATTTTGGTAAGGTTTACATATACAAAAATTTGGTTTTACTCATAATGACAGTATAACTGCCACATTCAATATGACAGTTATGTAAACATAACTCCTTTACCACACATGCAAAATGGTTAATAATGCCTGGAGAAATGTATCTTTGTGAGTTTTACTGGAGAAAACGAATTTGTAAGGTTTATAAAGACACAAGTTTTTTTTTTTTTTACTCAATGTGATGATATAACTGTCATACTAAATATGAAAGTTATATAAACATAACTCCAAAACCAATAAATCTATGTTCGTTTTACTATAGTCAGGTATTTTGGTAAGGTTTACAAATACAAAAATTAGGTTTGGAGTCTGGCCGCTCCTGGACAAACTGAGTCAGGTGTGCTTGTTTTGCTTGTTCATACAGTATGTTTTACAGGGAGCTGGACCTACTTTTTTTCTCACTCACAGACACATACAGTATACACATACAGGACAAACCTCACACTTGGTAGATTCCATGCCCTTGCACGCTCTGGGTCCACAAAACACGAGCAAATATATGCACTTGTGTTTTCACTTGACAGTTCATTGTGTATGTATAATGGTTATGTTCATGTTCTTAATCTGTTCACAGAAACAGAGCATTGAGATGAGGCGTGAAACCATTATCCGCAGCCTTATACTGTACCTTGGCGAGAAGGAAGAGGAACTTTTTGAAGACTGCTTGGTATAGCATTATTTTAATCATTTAAAAATATGTTTTAATGACCCAGGTTAAATTTATGTTAAAGTTAAGAGGAAAGCAGACAAAGGAACATATATTCTTGTGTTCATTCTTCCCTGATAATGAAGTCACTTTGATTGATTCATGCAGTTCTATTATTTGATTCTCAATAACATTATTCTTTTTTGTTGTAAATTGTATGCAGGAGGACAGCCGGAGTGATGTCAGTAACCACATCCTCAAAATACTCGTCGTCCACGGTGCTGATGAGGATCCAGTTGATGTCTCCATCCTTGTGGAAGGCCATGAGATTTTGCCAGGGTGCAGCAGGACTGCGAAAGCTTGCTCACTGCTCATGGGACTGATTTATGCCCTGAACTTGGCATACCCTCCCACTTTGCGCTACACTTTTGAAGTCTTCCAAAAACTCATGCTGGAGCTGGATGGATTCAAACTGTCCCCAAAAGTAAACACCTTGAAGTTGAAGTTGCTTTCCTAAATGCATGTCATGACTTTGTCATCCTAGAGGAGGAAAATGACATCATTTATGGACCCTTGTTGAGGACGTAGCATCATGCATGGACTCTTGTGAAGAAATGCCAATAATTAGCACTGAGTTCCAGTTCATCTTGGTTTATTAGTGGGTTGCCTGTCATAAATGTTTTTCATTTTTTTGTCAAATAAGGTATCTGTCAATGACAGTAAAGATTGTATTCTTCAACAAGAATGGTTAGACACCTTAAGCTGTTTATTTTTAGTTGTTATGTTGATTTTATTTCATTATAGTTTTAATTGCATACTTAAAAGTGCACTAGTCAGAGGACTGGTTTAAATGTTGAAATTGCACTTTTTCAGTGTAGTTTGTAATTGAAATTGGAAAAGTTTAAATGAAAACCTGTGAAACCCACAAAAGCAGTAACAGTGCAAAAGTTGGTTTTGCATCGTCCCGGTCGTGGAACTGTGGACCAGCTCTATACTCTCGGCAGGGTCCTTGAGGGTGCATGGGAGTTTGCCCAACCAGTCTATATGTGTTTTGTGGACTTGGAGAAGGCATTCGACCGTGTACCCCGGGAAGTCCTGTGGGGAGTGCTCAGAGAGTATGGGGTAACGGACTGTCTTATTGTGGCGGTTCGCTCCCTGTATAATCAGTGTCAGAGCTTGGTTCGCATTGCCGGCAGTAAGTCGGACCCGTTTCCAGTGAGGGTTGGAGTCCGCCAAGGCTGCCCTTTGTCACCGATTCTGTTCATAATCTTTATGGACAGAATTTCTAGGCGCAGGGTATCTGGTTTGGTGGCTGCAGGATATAGGTCTCTGCTATTTGCAGATGATGTGGTCCTAATGGCTTCATCTGGCGAAGATCTTCAGCTCTCACTGGATCGGTTCGCAGCCGAGTGTGAAGCGACTGGGATGGGAATCAGCACCTCCAAGTCCGAGTCCATTGTTCTCGCCCGGAAAAGTGTGGAGTGCCATCTTCGGGTTGGGGAGAAGATCTTGCCCCAAGTGGAGGAGTTCAAGTACCTCAGAGTCTTGTTCACGAGTGAGGGAAGAGTGGATCGTGTGATCGACAGGCGGATCGGTGTGACGTCTTCAGTAATGCGGACGCTGTATCGATCCGTTGTGGTGAAGAAGGAGCTGAGCCGGAAGGCAAAGCTCTCGATTAACCGATAGATCTACGTTCCCATCCTCACCTATGGTCATGAGCTTTGGGTCATGACCGAAAGGACAAGATCACGGGTACAAGCGGCCGAAATGAGTTTCCTCCGCCGGGTGGCGGGGCTCTCCCTTAGAGATAGGGTGAGAAGCTCTGTCATCCGGGAGGAGCTCAAAGTAAAGCCGCTGCTCCTCCACATAGAGAGGAGCCAAATGAGGTGGTTCGGGCATCTGGTCAGGATGCCACCCTAGGGAGGTGTTTCGGGCACGTCCGACCGGTAGGAGGCCACGGGGAAGACCCAGGACACGTTGGGAAGACTATCTCTCCCGGCTGGCCTGGGAACGCCTCGGGATCCCCCGGGAGGAGCTGGACGAAGTGGCTGGGGAGAGGGAAGTCTGGGCTTCCTTGCTTAGGCTGCTTCCCCCGTGACCCGACCTCGGATAAGCGGAAGAAGATGGATGGATGGATGGAATCAGAATCAGAATCAGAATCAGAATAGTTTTATTGCCATTGTTTGAGAACGGTTCACAAACTAGGAATTTTTCTTGGTGCAATCGTGCAACATAAAACACATATAACACAGATTTGGTAATAACAAGAGCTGTAACTGAGCTATCAGATCTTGTTATAGACTTAGAAGGAATTCAAAGGAGCTACTGTTAGGAGTTATTGTTCATGTGCCTGATGGCCGAGGGGAAAAAACTGTTCAGGTGGCGGGAGGTGTGGGTCTGGATGGACCGTAGTCTCCTGCCTGAGGGGAGAGGGGAGAATAGTTTGTGTCCAGGGTGAGAAGAGTCAGCTGTGATCCGACCCACACGCCTCCTGGTCCTGGAGGAGAACAAGTCCTGGAGGGATGGGAGCTTGCAGCCAATCACCTTCTCAGCAGCACGTACGATGCGCTGCAGTCGATGCTTATCCTGGACTGTGGTGTTGGGGAACCACACGGTGATGGAGGAGGTGAGGATGGACTCGATGATGGCTGAGTAAAACTTCCTCAGCTGCCGCAGGAAGTACATCCTCTGCTGGGCCTTCTTGATGAGGGAGCTGATGGTCGGCTCCCACTTGAGGTCTTAGGTGATGGTGGTGCCCAAGAAACGGAAGGAGTCCACAATGGAGACGGGGGTGGGAGAGTCAATCAGGGTGAGGGAGGATGGTGGGGCTCTGACTTTCCTGAAGTCCATGATCATCTCCACTGTTTTCTGGGCGTTCAGCTACAGGTTGTTGAGGCTGCACCAGGACGCCAGCCGGTCCACCTCTCTCCTGTAGGCGGTCTCATCGCCATCCGAGATGAGCCCGATGAGGGTAGTGTCATCCGCAAACTTGAGCAGTTTTACGGACTGGTTACTGGAGGTGCAGCAGTTTGGATACAGGGAGAAGAGCCAGGGGGAGAGTACACAGCCCTGAGGAGTACCAGTGTTCGTGGTTCGACTGTCCGAGACAATCTTCTCCAGCCGCACGTGCTGTCTCCGGTCTGTCAGGAAGTCATTGATCCAACTGCAGAGGGAGTTGGGCACGCTGAGCTGGTAGAGCTTGTCTCGTAGCAGTCCAGGGAGGATGGTGTTGAAGGCAAAGCTGAAGTCCACAAACAGGATCTTAGCGTAGGTTCCTGGGGAGTCAAGATGCTCCAGGATGAAGTGAAGGGCCAGGTTCACTGCATCATCTACAGACCGTTGGCTCTGTAGGCGAACTGCAGTGGGTCCAGGAGGGGGGTGGTGATGTCCTTGAGGTGGGGCAGGACCAAGCGCTCAAAGGACTTCATGACCACAGATGTCAGCGCAACTGGCCTATAGTCATTAAGTCCTGTGATCCGTGCTTTCTTGGAGACAGGGACAATGGTGGAGGTCTTAAAGCAGGACGACACGCGGCATAGTTCCAGAGAGGTGTTAAAAATGTCAGTGAAGACAGGAGCCAGCTGATCCGCGCAGTGTCTGAGAGTGGAGGGGGAGACACCATCCGGCCCGGGGGCCTTCCGCGTATTCAGCTTCAAGAACTGCCGGCGTACATCCTCCTCTCGGATGGAGAGGGCCTTTAAAGACCTATGATGTTCTTGAAGTCCTGTGATGTCTTTGGAGTCCTTTGAGTCCGTTAAATCCTTTATTGAAGTGCTGGCATTGGTGGGGAAGGTGATGGTAGGGGGAGCAGAGCTTTGATGAGCTGAAGGCCGTTCATGACGACAGTAATGTGTGTTGGCCCTGAGCGAGAGTCCGGTCATTCAGGACCTGGGGGGTTTTGGGCTTATAATTCGTAAGGGCCCTTAGCTCTCTCCAAACGGCCGCAGAATCATTGGAGCGGAACTGTTCTTGTAGACGGTTGGAGTACACAGATTTAGCTTTCTCCCAGTCTGTCGTCTCCAAACATGCACGCAGCTCCTCCACAGCCTCGGCAGTGAAACACTTAATGGTCCATAACAGGTTTAGCCAGTTTCAGTCTCTGTCTGTATGAAGGGATTTAGTGCACTATCACGTGATCTGATAGTCCAAGAGCAGCGCGCGGGACTGCATGATATGCCTTGCTTATTGTAGTGTAACAGTGATCCAAAGTGTTCTCCTCTCTGGTCGGGCATTTGATGAACTGCCTATACTTGGGTAATTCCTGGCTCAAATTTCCCTTGTTAAAGTCACCGAGCACGATAACAAGAGAGTCCGGAAAAGACCGTTCCACATGTAAAATCTGTCCTGCAAGCGTGCGCTGAGCGTCACGCACGTCCGCGCCGGGTGGGATGTAAACAGCCACCAGTATGAATGAAATGATCTCACGCGGTGAGTAAAAGGGCTTACGTGAATGAAAAGATATTCCAGAGAAGGAGAGCAGTGTTTGGATATCATCGTCACGTCTGTACACCAGCTGTTGTTGATGAAGAAGCAGACTCCACCGCCTCTTTTTTTGCCGGAGAGCCCCGTGTCTCATTCCGCTCAGCCACGTCTCCGTGAAGCACAATACACAAGATGAGGAAAAGTCCTTGTTTCTTCTCATCAGCAACGCTAGCTCGTCTATCTTGTTGACAGGTGAGCGGACGTTGGAGAGAAAGATGCCTGGTAGAGGCGAGCGTAATCCCCGTCTGCGGAGACGGACAAGGGCGCCCGCTCGTTTTCCTCTTTGGTGAGGTCTCCCTCTTTTGATCACAGAATGGACCAAATCCGCAGCTGACGCTAAGATGACCGGTAAGAGGTCCATAGGGATGATGGATCTGATGTTCAGTAGCTCTTCGCGGGTGTAAGAGCACGCAGACACACAATTTACGCACAAAAACAAACAAAACAGAGCGCACGAGAGCACCGAGGCAGCCTTCATCGGCGCCATGATGATGCGCCTTTTAAGACACCTTTTACGAATTTCCCCCTTAGCAAGACTGGATGAAAGGCTGTTTATGAAGTTAAAAACATAATTGCACAACCACAAATTGCAATGACAAAGAATGCAAGCTGAGTTCATTACTGCTTTATTTTTACTCAAATTACATTATTAACTGATGTACATTGCTGATCTTGTCATCCTTGTGGTGTGAAGGATCAAAGTTAAAGTTAAAGTACCAATGATTGTCACACACACACTAGGTGTGGCGAGATTATTCTCTGCATTTGACCCATCACCCTTGATCACCCCCTGGGAGGTGAGGGGAGCAGTGGGCAGCAGCGGTGGCCGCGCCCGGGAATCATTTTGGTGATTTAACCCCCAATTCCAACCCTTGATGCTGAGTGCCAAGCAGGGAGGTAATGGGTCCCATTTTTTTATAGTCTTTGGTATGACTCGGCCGGGGTTTGAACTCACAACCTACCGATCTCAGGGCGGACACTCTAACCACTAGGCCACTGAGTAGGTGAAGACCACTGAGTAGGTAGAAGACGCCGGTGACTCATCTTCGAACAAAAGTTGCTTTATTGTCAAACGAGCGTCATTGTACATTACTGATCTAGCCAACATGTGTCTCCCCTTCCTTGAAGAAGCCAAACCACCAGTTTATATTCAGTTTATATTCCCCAATGAGGTCATCTCATGTCTTTGAGTGTGTGCTAAGCAAGTTGCATACATCCTGACCATGTAAGGTGATGTTTGTGTGTGTAAGTGTCTTTACACCTCAGTTTTAGGTCAATATTTAACTGTTGGTGTTAACTTAAACATGTGGTCTTCCCATGGATGTGGCTGTCACTTTGCATAACAAGGGCCAATTTACAAGATTGTATCTTGTGAGAACTAATCTAGTTGTAATGTAATGTAATAGCAAATATAATGGCCATACTTTATCACATGCCCACAATGAAATTCCACTATTTACCAAAACCAGGTGGTCCCCTTTTTCCAAAAGGACTGTAAACAATAACCATATCCACACCATAATATGTGGTGATATCAACAGACACTACATATAAACAAAGTACCGGTAGTTGAAATAAAAAAAAAAAAAATGGACCAAATCTGGAAGAAAATATTTCAAATCCTTTGTTAACTCAAAAAACTATACCATAAAAATGAATCCCATCTCAATGTTCCACACTGACTGACTGATGATTGTGACTGTATTCACTGGTCTTATTCTTAAATGATTGTTTTTATTTCCAGAATATTGTGTTTGCCTGTGTCTAAAGTTGCTTACATAATATTTTAGCTGCAAAAAGTGTCTCACAATCTGCTTGGTCTTCAACTTCAGACTTCAAATGTCCAAAAATACCATGGAGAAGAATAAAAGCTGATCACACTAATACAAAAACAATAACAATAATGTATGCAATAAACAGACAGACCACCTCAAAAAACTTAATTAAATTTTAGTCGTTTTAATCAATAAAGCACCCAGTGGGAGTCACAGTAGTAACTATGAACGATAAAACAATGAATATTAAGAATATTAAGAACAAAGCAACGTCGCTCCTCGTCTACTTCTCAGACCGCCTCTTTGATCAATCTTTTTACGATAAAGCAAAATGCAACCAACAAACACGACGAAACACAAATATAAAAAAACAACCACATTACCAGTATATTATCGCGTTTCGGCAGAACAGAACATTGTTGTAGAAATCTGCTTCTGTCCCTGACACTTGTGTGTCTTACTCAAGTTGGCTGTTCTGTAAACAAACCCCACCCACTTTGCGTTGTGCCTGGAGCTGCTGTGACGTAGTGCCTATGATAACTATAACAATCATTATCATAGTCAATAGCACAAACTCCAACCATTTGAATACTTCCTATAGTTTAAGGCTTACGATAATTTGAAAACGGCACTTCGCATCATATTCTCCATGAGGACTGTAAACAATAACCTTTAACATTTTTGATAAAAAATGTTTAAAAAAATAATTTGACAACGTCCAGCAGGCCGTGTTCTGCCTTGCTCTGGCATAAACAATGAAAAATAGATCAAATCTCTAGGCATTATAAAATGAACTTGCGATTTCATGTTAAAAATATACAACATTTTGCACTGTTCCCATAACTGAGTAATAGTGTAGAAATATTGAGAAATAACTACAAAAGTATGCTTCATTGACTAAATATAACTAACAAGGTCAGTTAGGATAATACATAATGTTGGTTATAGATAACATACAAACCCTTTATTGAATCAAAAATGTTGCATTTCACTGATCTGGTTCATTGACACATGACTAAAATACCAAAAAACGATTTTTGGGAACATTTTCAGACCAGCATTGTGACAAACATTAAATGATATGCATGTGTGTCTACTGCATAGATGATTATTAGCAAAACTACACTTTATTCTATTTGAAAAATAAGAATCATTAAGAATGATGAAATCAATACAGATCAACTCACTCATTACAATTACATATTAATTAATCAAATTACTGTCATAGTTGATTGTCACACTTTTTGCACTTCTCTGTGAATCACATTTTACATGCACAAGTTCCAATTTGATTGTTGGCCAAGCTATGTGTAGTCTTCTGAAACATAAGTGGGCACCTTTGGTCATTTTATCTCATTGAGCTATGTAGGTTTCTCATCTAAGAAGATGGATGCTATGCAACATGCATAGCATCATTAACAGTTACTGATACAAAACCCAAAACATGTGAAGTTGGCATGTAGTGTAAATTGTAAATAAAAACAGAATACAATGATTTGCAAATCCTTTTCAACTTATATTCGATTGAATATACTGCTTAGACAAGATATGTAACGTTCAAACTGAGAAACTTTTTTTTTTTTTTTTGGAAATAATCATCAACTTAGAATTTAATGGCAGCAAAACATTGCAAAAAGTTGGCAAAGGGGCATTTTTACCACTGTGTTACATGGTCTTTCCTTTTAACAACACTCAGTAAATGTTTGGGAACTGAGTAGACCAATTTTTTAAGCTTTTCAGGTGGAATTATTTCCTATTCTTGCTTGATGTACAGCTTAAGTTGTTCAAACACTCCATCGTATTTTACACTTCATAAAGCGCCACACATTTTCAATGGGAGACAGGTCTAGACTACAGGCAGGCCAGTCTAGTACCCCACTCGTTTACTACGAAGCCACGCTGTTGTAACACGTGCAGAATGTGGCTTGGCATTGTCTTGCTGAAATAAGCAGTGGCGTCCATGAAAAAGATGTTGCTTGGAAGGCAACATATGTTGCTTCAAAACCTTTATGTACCTTTCAGCTGTAACTGAAAGGTACACAACTCCATCCGGACTATAACAATCCGAATGGTTCTTTTCCTCTTTGGTCCGGAGGACACGACGGCCACAGTTTCCAAAAACAATTTGAAATGTGGACTCGTCAGACCACAGAATTAGTCCATCTTAGATGAGCTCGGGCCCAGCGAAGCCGACAACGTTTCTGGGTGTTGTTGATAAATGGCTTTCGCTTTGCATAGTACAGTTTTAACTTGCACTTACAGATGTAGCGACAATGGTTTTCTCAAGTGTTCCTGAGCCCATGTGGGGATATCCTTTACACACTGATGTCGGTTTTTGATGCAGTACCGCCTGAGGGATCGAAGGTCACGGGCATTCAATGTTGGTTTTCGGCTTTGCCGCTTACGTGCAGTGATTTCTCCATATTCTCTCAACCTTTTGATGATATTACGGACCGTAGATGGCGAAATCCCTAAATTCCTTGCTATAGCTCGTTGAGAAATGTTGTTCTTAAACTGTTCGACAATTTGCTCACGCACTTGTTCACAAAGTGGTGACCCTTGCCTCATCTTTGTTTGTGAATGACAGAGAATTTCATGGAAGCTGCTTTTATACCCAATCAAGGCACCTACCTGTTCCCAATTAGCCTGTTCACCTGTGGGGTGTTCCAAATAAGTGTTTGATGAGCATTACTCAACTTTTTCAGTTTTTTTGGCAATTGTGCCAGCTTTTTTTAAACATGTTGCAGGCATCAAATTCCACTTGAGCTAATATTTGCAAAAATAAAGTTTACCAGTTCGAACGTTAAGTATCTTGTCTTTGCAGTGTATTCAATTGAATATATGTTAAAAAGGATTTGCAAATCATTGTATTCTGTTTTTATTTACGATTTACACAACGTGCCAACTGCACTGGTTTTGGGTTTTGTAGATGCCAACTGGTCCAAAAGACAAAAGAGCGTTCTGGAGCTCTTACATGTGGCTCATAACATTTTAATGTGTGTACTAAAGGAAAAAACTGCTGTCCTCCTCAGTGGTTGGCACTTTGTATAATAGAAATTCACAAGACAGCTGTAAATGTTCAGATTTCTATGATATACTTAAATAATTATATATTATATTAGTTAGCATGCAGAAATACGATGGGAAAAAAAATATATACACTCATTTCATGAAGTGTATGTGTATGCTAGCCAAATCTATAGTTAGCATTAGAAAATAATACATTGCTTCAACCAAAACAAATCAATGATGGCTTCTGTAATGTCTACAGTAGTCACTACTATTTTTAACTTGGTTGCCATGGAAAACCTCTACAATAAATCTAGCTGATCTCACTAGAACTCCGACATCTGCATCAAGGTGTCATTCTCTCTCATGGCAAAGCAACTGGGGAAGATGCCTACTTTTCCTGCACAGTGTCCCTCGAGCCACTCTTCGTTAACTATTAAAAAGTGAAAGAGAGAGAGGCATTTTTAAAAAGCAATGGTAAAGAAGATGTACTGTACACTACATGGACACGAATATTAAGACAAACCTCTTTTTAGGAAATCCGAATCAAAATAGTTTTATTTGGTGTTGTGATGGGCGAGTCATGAATGAGTTAAACAAAATCTGCACGCTTTTACTGAATTGAGATTTAAAGGTTCTCGTTGCAATTAACATTGTCAATGACTGATCCCTGTTACATGAGCTGAAATAAAAAAAAAAGAAACTAGAAAATGTTTAATTATTTATGCAAACTTAATTTGTATAAATGTAATAGCCCCATGGAAACAGCAACAGATGTTTCTTGCCTCAAATCAATTTTCCTTTCCATTTCCTTGACAAAGACTCACTTATTCATAGGTACCATACCATACCAACTTTATTTATGAAGCCATTTAAGATGCATCTCACTGACTCATCGTCACTGAACAAAGACTCGACTATGACTGATTCACAGATGGTGAACGATTGAACTAATTAGTTCTTTTGATATGCAAATTTGACTTTTATAAGGTGTGTTGTATGTGTAGCAGTGATTTATTTGATTTCAAATGTGCTAGCTGATATTTTAACTCACATTTAATTTAAGGTAGTCAATGTCCTTTTTAAGATACCACTAGGGCTGGGTATTGGTACTCGATACCTGAAAGGTATCGACTGAAACAACCTGATATCAAGTAGTATCGACACTGCGTCTGTCAAACGATACCTGCAATCGTTTCTTTTTGTACCCAGATCAAAGAAAAAATTATGTTCCTATGATTTTGCTCGCAGCCAATCACTGCAAGCGTTCTTCAATTCAATGCGCCATGTGATTGGTCCACCACCGCAACAACAATAGTTTGTATGGTGGTAAAGCGGGTTGAAGCAGTGCAGAATTGGCTGGTCATCATTTCGAGATGCCGGTAGCAAAACGATCAAAGTTATGGTTGTACTACACGCCTGTGGCGCCGGGTACAAATAAATGCATACAATGCGGCAAGATTATTTCGGGGAATACTAGCAATATGATTAAACACCTTATCAAGCACGGAGCAAACTTAAGGGTGGAGAACTGTACTGTGTTTAAAAAGCTGGCTTCTACAACATCGTCGTTTTCATCTCAACAGGACACTGCTCACATTAGCACACAGTCTCATTTCTATTGTTTTGTTTATTGTTGATACAAGATAGACAAAAGTAAAAATAGCAGACAAATAAATGTGTAAGAGACAATAGAGAACAAAGCCATATGAACCTTGCTCTCTGATCGGCATCGCTGTGTGTAACTATTGTGTGTTTATGGAAGTTGACAATGAACAGATTCACTAAAAGTGAACGAAGACTGACTCACTGAGCATCAGGGGTGGAAAAACTGATTTCCTCAATGTTGTTAATAATAAAAAATATAATGATATTAATACATACATTTATTTTATAAGTTGCTTTTCGAGGCACTCAAGGCATTTAAAAGCAGTTAAAATTACAATCAATAATCAATAAGCTTGGTATTCAACATATTTACTTGGCTGTCAAAACACTTTTGGAACATCCAACATCTTTGTCTAACTTCTCCTGATGAATATTTCAACAGAAAAAATCCAAACAGAAAAAGAGTGGAAGCTGTTATAAGAGCAAAAAGGGGACAGAATATAATTTGCAGTTGTTGTGGGTGCAAAAGATGTGTTTTAATACTTGTGTCCATGTAATGATGCAAGACTGACATTGACTTGCTTTAACTTACCTTCACACAGAATGTCAATGGTATCCCCTTCACTAAATTCTAAATCCTCTGGTCCCTGAGCAGAATAATCATGTTTTGCCACCATTTGGTAAAGGATATTATGGTTGTGCAGGGGATCTTCGACCTGAATTAAAGGAGGACAAGTCCAGGTAAAAAAAAATATTGATATATGATAACCAAATACAATAATTGAATATCGCCGATAATACACATTTATAATTGTAATTAGTTAATAAGACAATGAATTTCTATTTTAACAGTACAGAGTCAAAAACGTAATGCCCCTGACCAGGGGCGCCGAAAAGGGGGGGTAAAGGAGACGGATTGTAGGGGCCCATGATGGAGGGGGGCCCAGAGAGGCCCCTAATGATGATGAAATTATAATACAGAAAAAATAATGACACTGTGTTGGGGGCCCTGTAAAGATTCTTTTCATGGGGCCCAAAATCCCTAGCGGCGCCCCTGCCCCTGACTATGAAGTCGTGCAAATTGACTAAAAATTTTACTTAAATCTTACCAGTAAATTTGAAAAGAAGAATGACATACTGTAATTTAAACTGGATGTTAGACATATACAAACTTTATTGCAATAAACACGCTCACATTTAAAGCAGTATGACTTTCACACTGCCTCAAAAAAACTGTCTTTACAAAGCTTATTTGAGAGAGTGTGTGTGTTAAAGTTAAAGTACCAATGATTGTCACACACACACTAGGTGTGGCGAGATTATTCTCTGCATTTGACCCATCACCCTTGATCACCCCCTGGGAGGTGAGGGGAGCAGTGGGCAGCAGCGGTGGCCGCGCCCGGGAATCATTTTGGTGATTTAACCCCCAATTCCAACCCTTGATGCTGAGTGCCAAGCAGGGAGGTAATGGGTCCCATTTTTATAGTCTTTGGTATGACTCGGCCGGGGTTTGAACTCACAACCTACCGATCTCAGGGCGGACACTCTAACCACTAGGCCACTGAGTAGGTGTGTGTGTGTGTGTGTGTGTGTGTGTGTGTGTGTGTGTGTGTGTGTGTGTGTGTGTGTGTGTGTGTGTGTGTGTCTCCATGTGCCTTTGTACGAGTTTGTTCGTATAGGGTTCAATAAACAATTTAATGCAATGTATGCAACTGAGATAGGCTTCAGCACCCCCCGCGACCCAGAAAGGGACAAGCGGTAAAAAATGGATGGGTGCTTCCAGTTCAAGTCAAACTGTGTTAATGTTCCTTTTCTATTAGGAAAATTTATGTGTATGTTTTTTGTGCATTAAAAGATTGATGTAGTTGTGAGTTTAAGTCCCTTACCTGGCACCACAGAGTTGCTCTGCCAGCCTCTGACACGTCGTGTAGGGTTTTGCCTGTCTCTACCTCCCAATCGAGAGGTACCAGCAAACGGGAGCCATGCTTCCTGTATCTAATGAGAATGGTGTTGTAATTGTAATTAATTGTAATTATAATTATTATTCATTCTGTAGAGATACACTTTAACAATGAAACTATTAATCTATTGATCAAGCTAGCTATTGCTTGATTTAAAGCAGCCCAACCACCGACCTAACCACCAGTCCACATTGCCTCTGACTGACCAGTAAAATTTCCGCCACCTGAAGATGCGTTCACAACATTATGGTTACTAAAGTAAATACTAGGTAGATCGCATTGTAGTACAATTACCACGCCTACGATTCAGACTATATTGTAC